>NW_008348795.1:8156-17729 GCF_000622305.1 Nannospalax galili
CCTTTTAATTTTTAAAAATTCCACCTTTATTTTATGTATATGAGTGTTTTGCCTCCATGTGTATGTACAATGTGTATGTACAATGTCCACAGAGGCCAGAAGAAGGCATTGGATCCCTGGAGCTGGAATTAATGGCAGTTATTAGCTGCCATGTAGGTGCTGGGAACCAATCCCAGGTCCTCAGATTCCAACTTAAATCAGAAATAAAACTGAACCGTTTACAGAAATGTGTGTGTGTGTGTGTGTGTGTACATATGTCTTTTTGAGACAGGGTCACCCTGTAGCCCCAGCTGTCCTGGAACTCACTATGTAGACCAGGCTGGCTTTGAACTCACAGAGATCCAACTGTCTCTGCCTCCTGAGTGCTGGGACTAAAGGCTTGCACCACCATGCCCAGCTAGAAATGTATATATTTTAAAAACAGATTATGACAGGTTTTTTTCATTGTTTTTATTTTATGTGTATGCATGCATTGCCTGTGTGTAGGTAAGTACACCCATGTCATGCAATGCCCGAGGAGGTCAGAAGAGGCTGTCAGATCGCCTGGGACTGGAGTTATTGACAGTTATTAGCTGCCATGTGGGTGCTGGGATTTGAACCCCGGTCTTCTGTGAATATGAATGAAAAGTAGCATTTCTCATTTAACAACCTTTTAATGAGTTGTATGTAAAAGGGACTTGCCATCAATGTCAGTCAGGTTGCTTAAGAAAAACGTGTGTCACACCTGTATCTAAGTGCTTGCTTTCCTGTAGAAAGCAAAGTAGTTCTAGCAATGTATTTACTATAGTGAATATGAATGAACAGTACCATTTGTCATTTAACAATTTCCTTATGAGTTGTATGCAAAAGGGACTTCTCATCAATGTCAGTGTGGTTTCTTAAAAAAAATATATGTCATATCTGTATTTAAGTGCTTGCATTCCTCTAGAAAACACAGTATTTCTCGCAATGTATTTAGAATGGTGAAAAAGAATAAACAGTACCATTTCACATTTAACCAAATTGCTTATGAGTTGTATGTAAAAGAGACTTGTCATCAATGTCAGTCAGGTTACCTAAGAAAAATATGTGTCACATCTATTTCTCAGTGCTTGCTGTCCTGTAGTATGCACAGTAATTCTCGCAATGTATTTAGTATAGTGAAAACGAATGAAGCGAAGCATTTTACATTTAACCACGAACCTTATGAATTGTATGCCAAAGGGACTTGCCATCAATGTCATTCAGGTTGCTTTAGAAAAATATGTGTCAATTCTATATCTAAGTGCTTGCTTCCTATAGAAAGAACAGTACTTCCAGCAATGTATTTACTACAGAGAAAACAAATGAAGAGAAGCATTTTGCATTTAACCACGTTACTAAAGAGTGGTATGTAAAGAGGTGTTGGGGACTCCTGCTGCTTTGGGTTGTAGTCTTTCCATGTCCGGATAGCCACATGCCAGCTCGGCGCGAATGGAAGGACTCCTCTTCTCAGCAGGGCACCCCCCTGTTACCTTCCTGACTCATCTTTGAAGTAGCCGTCACAGAAACATGGCCTCTGGCTCTGAAACTGCCAGGTTTTCCTGTGTGATTTTTCAGGCACTGTCTGACAGCCTGGCAGGAGCCCACCTCCACAAAGAGGGACTTGCCATCAATGTCCATCAGGTTGCTTAAGAAAAATATGAGTCAATTCTGTACCTCAGTGTTTGCTTCCTGTTGAAAGAACATTACTTCTAACAATGTGTTTACTACAGTGAAAAAGAATGAACAGTAGCATTTCATGTTTAACCACGTTCCTTTCGAGTTGTTTGTGAAAAGGACATGTCATGAATGTCACTCAGATTGCTTTACAAAAATAATTTTGGCATCTGTATCTAATTGCTTGCATCCTATAGAAAGAACAGTACTTCTTGCAATGTACTTACTACAGTGAAAATGAATGAACTGTAGCATATTGCATATAACCATGTTCCTAATGTGTTGTTTGCAAAAGGAAACTGCCATCAATGTCAGTCAGGTAGCTTAAGAAAAATATGTGTCCCATCTGTATCTAAGTGCATCCTTTCCTGTAGAAAACACAGTACTTCTCACAATGTATTTCCTACAGTGAATATGAATGCATTTTGCATTTAACCACATTCCTTATGAATTGTATGCAAAAGGGACTTGCCATCAATGTCAGGTTGCTTTAGAAAAATATATGTTGATTCTGTATCTAAGTGCTTGCTTCCTATAGAAAGAACAGTACTTCTAGCAATGTATTTACTACAGAGAAAAAGAATGAACAGAAGCATATTGCATTTAACCATGTTCCTAATGAGTTGTATGTAAAAGGGACTTGCCATCAATATCAGTGAGGTAGCTTAAGAAAAATATGTGTCCCATCTGTATCTAAGTGTATGCTTTCCTGTTGAAAACACAGTACTTCTCGCAATTTATTTACTGTAACTGTAGTGAAAATGAATGAGCAGTCGCATTTTACATTTAACCGCGTTCCTTATGAATTGTTTGCAAAAGGGACTTGCCATCAATGTCAGTCAGGGTGAAAATGAATGAGGAGTCGCATTTTACATTTAACCACGTTCCTTATGAATTGTTTGCAAAAGGGACTTGCCATCAATGTCAGTCAGGTTGCTTTAGAAAATAATTTTGGCATCTGTATCTAATTGCTTGCATCCAGTAGAAAGAACAGTACTTCTCGCAATGTATTTACGACAGTAAAAATGAATGAACTGTAGCATTTCGTGTTTAACCACATTCCTTTTGAGTTGTATGTAAAAAGGACATGTCATGAATGTCACTCAGGTTGCTTTACGAAAATAATTTTGGCATCTGTATCTAATTGCTTGCATCCAGTAGAAAGAACAGTACTTCTCGCAATGTATTTACGACAGTAAAAATGAATGAACTGTAGCATTTCGCGTTTAACCACGTTCCTAATGAGTTGTTTGCAAAAGGAAACTGCTATCAATGTCACTCAGGTAACTTATAGAAATATGTGTCCCATCTGTATCAAAGGGCATGCTTTCCTGTAGAACACACAGTACTTCTCGCAATGTATTTCCTACAGTGAAAATGAATGCATTTTGCATTTAACCATGTTCCTTATGAATTGTATGCAAAAGGGACTTGCCATCAATGTCAGTAAGGTTGCTTTAGAAAAATATGTGTGGATTCTGTATCTATGTGCTGGCTTCCTATAGAAAGAACAGTACTTCCAGCAATGTATTTACTACAGAGAAAATGAATGAACAGAAGCATTTTGCATTTAACTGTGATACTAATGAGTGGTATGTAAAAGGGACTTGACATCAATGTCAGTCAGGTTGCTTTAGAAAAATATGTGTCGATTCTGTATTTAAGTGCTTGCTTTCTGTAGAAAAAACAGTCCTTCTACATGTGTGCTAACTACAGAGAAAATGAATGAACAGAAGTGTTTTGCATTTAACCACGTTACTAATGAGTGGTATATAAAAGGGACTTGCCATCAATATCAGTGAGGTAGCTTAAGAAAAATATGCGTCCCATCTGTATCTAAGTGTATGCTTTCCTGTAGAAAAAACAGTACTTCTTGCAATGTATTTCCTACAGTGAAAATGAATGCATTTTGCATTTAACAACATTCCTTATGAATTGTATGCAAAAGGGACTTGCCAGCAATGTCAGGTTGCTTTAGGAAAACGTGTTGATTCTGTATCTAAGTACTTGCTTTCTTAGAAAGAACAGTACTTCTTCCAATGTATTTACTACAGAGAAAACAAATGAACAGAAGCATTTTGAATTTAACCACTTTACTAATGAGTGGTATGTAAAAGGGACATGCCATCAATGTCAGTCAGCTTGTTTTAGAAAATTACGTGTCGATTCTCTACATAAGTGATTGCTTCCTGTAGAAACAACAGTACTTCCAGTAATGTGTTTACTTCAGAGAAAACGAAAGAACAGAAGCATTTTGCATTTAACCACGTTACTAATGAGTAGTATGTAAAAGGGACTTGCAATTAATGTCAGTCAGGTTGCTTTAGAAAAATATGTGTCAATTCTATATCTAAGTGCTTTCTTCCTGTAGAAAGAACTTCTAACAATGTGTTTACTATAGTGAAAATGAATGAACAGTACCATTTTGCATTTAACCACGTACCTTTTGAATTGTATGTAAAAAGGAAATGCCATGAATGTCACTCAGGTAGCTTTACAAAAATATGTTACGCATCTGTATCTAATTGCTTGCATCCTGTAGAAAACCCAGTACTTCTCACAATGTATTTACTAGTACTTCTAACAATGTGTTTACTATAGTGAAAATGAATGAACAGTAGCATTTTGCATTTAACCACGTACCTTTTGAATTGTATGTAAAAAGGAAATGCCATGAATGTCACTCAGGTAGCTTTACAAAAATATGTTACGCATCTGTATCTAATTGCTTGCATCCTGTAGAAAACCCAGTACTTCTCACAATGTATTTACTACAGTGAAAACTAATGCATTTTGCATTTAAACATGATCCTTATGCATTGTATGCAAAAGGGACTTGTCATCAATGTCAGTCACATTACTTTAGAAAAGTATGTGTTGATTTTGTATCTACGTGCTTGCTTTCTTTAGAAAGAACATTACTTCTACCAATGTATTTACTACAGAGAAAACGAATGAACAGAAGCTTTTTGCATTTAACAACATTCCTAATGAGTTGTATGTAAGAGGGACTTGCCATCAATGTCAGTGAGGTTGCTTTAGAAAAATATGTGTCGATTCTGTATCTAAGTGCATGCTTTCCTGTAGAAAACTCAGTACTTCTTGCAATGTATTTCCTACACTGAAAATGAATGCATTTTGCATTTAACCACATTACTAGTGAGTGGTATGTAAAAGGACATGCCATTAATGTAAGTCAGCTTGTTTTAGAAAAATATGTGTCGATTCTCTAAGTGCTTGCTTCCTGTAGAAAGAACATTACTTCCAGCAATGTATTTAAGACAGAGAAAATGAATGAACAGAAGCATTCAGCATTTAACGACGTTCTTAATGAGTTGTATGTAAAAAAGACTTGCCATCAATCTCAGTCAGGGAGCTTAAGAAAAATATGTGTCCCATCTGTATCTAAGTGCATGCTTTCCTGTAGAAAACACAGTACTTCTTGCAATGTATTTACTACAGTGAAAACGAATGCATCTTGCATTTAACCATGTTCCTTATGAATTGTATGCAAAAGGGACTTGCCAGCAATGTCAGTCAGGTTGCTTTAGAAAAATATGTGTCAATACTGTATCTAAGTGCTTGCTATTTGTAGAAAGAACAGAATTTCCAGCAATGTATTTACTACTGAGAAAACGAACGAACAGAAGCATTTTGCATTTAACCACATTACTAATGAGTGGTATGTAAAAGGGACTTGCAATCAATGTCAGTCAGGTTGCTTTAGAAAAATATGCTTCGATTCTGTATCTAAGTGTTTGCTTCCTGTAGAAAGAAAAGTACTTCTAGCAATGTGTTTACTATAGTGAAAACGAATGAACAGTACCATTTCGCGTTTAACCACGTACCTTTTGAATTGTATGTTAAAAGGAAATGCCATGAATGTCACTCAGGTAGCTTTACAAAAATATGTTAGACATCTATATCTAATTGCTTGCATCCTGTAGAAAACCCAGTATTTCTCACAATGTATTTACTACAGTGAAAACTAATGCATTTTGCATTTAACCACGTTCCTTATGCATTGTACACAAAAGGGACTTGCCATCAATGTCAGTCAGGTTGCTTTAGAAAAATATGTGTCAAATCTGTTTCTAAGTGCTTGCTTCCTGCAGAAAGAACAATACTTACAGCAATGTATTTACTACAGAGAAAACGAATGAACAGAAGCATTTGGCATTTAACTACGTTCCTAATGAGTTGTATGTAAAACAGACTTGCCATCAATGTCAGTCAGGTAGCTTAACAAAAATATGTGTCCCATCTGTATCTAAGTGTATGCTTTCCTGCAGAAAACTCAGTACTTCTTGCAATGTATTTCCTACAGTGAAAACAAATACATTTTGCATTTAACCATGTTACTAATGAGTGGTATGTAAAAGGGACTTGCCATCAATGTCAGTCAGGTGGCTTTAGAAAAATATGTGTCAATTCTCTATCTAAGTGCTTGCTTCCTGTAGAAAGAACAGTACTTCTAGCAAAGTATTTACTACAGTGAAAATGAATGAATTGTAGCATTTCTCATTTAACCACGTCTGTAATGAGTTGTTTGCAAAAGGAAACTGCCATCAATGTCAATCAGGTAGCTTAAGAAAAATATGTGTCCCATCTGTATCTAAGTGCATGCTTTCCTGTAGAAAACACAGTACTTCTTGCAATGCATTCCTACAGTGAAAACAAATGCATTTTGCATTTAACCACGTTACTAATGAGTGGTATGTAAAAGGGACTTGCCATCAATGTCAATCAGTTTGCTTTAGAAAAATATGTGTTGATACTGTATCTAAGTGCTTCCTATCTGTAGAAAGAACAGTACATCCAGCAATGTATTTACTACAGAGAAAACGATTGAATGGAAGCATTTTGTATGGCCTCATGTGCAAGCCTGCCCAGTGGGACCGCCCCCTGGATAGCGACTGGCCACTGCAAGGCGCATTTTAAAAAAAAAAAAAACACCGTTGGCTTTGCACTGCAACCAGCTCCGGGACAGTTGGGAAGGCCCAGTTCAGGGAAGGTGGCTTGGGGGGGGCGATGGCGATCCACCCCACCCCTGAGTGTTACAGCTCCACTGGCAGCAGCACTTGCTGAATCCAGGGGCCTAGTAAGGCCTTAGTGAGAGCCTACAATGTTTTCACTGACTGGGGCAGATGTGGAGAAACCAAAAAGCAGCTCAATTCAAGGAACTTGTGGCCATTGCTTTCTGACAATATTCAGACTCATATGCTCCTTAAGGAGAGAGAAGCTCCTGTCTTCTTAGAGCATCTTAGGGGGAGCCAAGGATTGCCTGGTCTTTTATCCCAAGGCATTCCAAAGTCAGACAAGATGGCTTATTGTGTACAGGTGCCGCCTCTGCAACAGCCACGGGTAAACCCCAGGGGACTCAAGCCCAATTCCTTGTGGCAGATGGATGTCACACATTATGGTCCATTTGGAAAGCATAAGAATATTTTTGTGTCCATCGACACATTCTCACATGCCTGTTGGGCTACCGCTCATACAGGAAAGAAGTCTAAACATGCTCAGTCTCATTTTCTCCAGTGCTTTGCTACATTGAAATTCCGCCAAAGAATTAAAACTGATAATGGACCATGTTTTGTAAGTAAAAATTTACAAGATTTCTTTTCACTTTGGGGAATTCAACACAATACAGGAATTCTCTACAATCCCCAAGGTCAAGCCATTGTAGAACACAACCATCAAAACTTAAAAAATTCAATTACAAAAACAAAAAGGGGGAATAAGCACCCCCACCAACAGTTGGGTATGACCTTATTCACTATTAATGTTCTTAATTTTCAAGAAAATCAGTTGGAATCCCAGTTTCAGAAGCATTGGGGATGACAGGAGCAGAGACCTGAGGTATATCAAGCCATTGTAAAACTCAACCATGAAAACCTAAAAAACTTCAATTACAAAAACAAAAAGGGGGAATAAGCCCCACCAACAGTTGGGTATGGACTTATTCACTATTAATGTTCTTAATTTTCAAAAAAATCCATTGGAATCCCAGTTTCAGAAGCATTGGGGATGACGGGAGAAGAGACTTCAGGGAATTCAAAGCCTATATGGGTGCATGTAAATAACCTTAAGTGGGTAGGCCAGGATCTGACTGACTAGCATGATGGTCCATGGACAATAGCTCATTAGACAAAACTCCTCTCTTTATTTATATCCAACTGAGGTGAAGGACCCAGTTCCTTGGCTTCATTGCCAGTCAGCCTCTTTGCCTTTCAGATAACTGGCTGATTGGCTAAAAGGAACATGGTCTCAGATTTCAACTTGTCCTACGCCACAACTTGCTTTGTTTCTCTTGATAATGCTTATCTTTAAGTGTCTTTACCAGATAATTCGGTGACAGAGGACTCTTGAAACTACCATGGCCCACATCCTCATGATTACAGACTCCCCCAGGACTCCCTCCGGTTGCCCACACTTGGCTAACTGAGTTAGGCAGACTAAGACTGTCACGGGCTGGCATTACCCACGTGGCTGCCCTTAATCATGACATCATGATGCATTTTTAGCCAAAGACAGGTAAGATGTCCTATGATAAACAGTACTAAGACAGGACATGCACATGGCCAGATGCATGATCCAATGATGGGCAAGGCTTGATCAGAGGTGACACAACCTAAGACAGGCAAAAATGCATAAGATTAGAGGAAGGGGATAGCCATCTCTCTTCAGGGAGCCATCTATGAGATGGGTAACCCATGAAATAAAGTCAGTCTGGACTTAAAAATAAAAGGGAGAGATGTGGGGACCTAAAGGCCCCATCTTGCAGAGTTCTGAGAGGAAGTTACTGGGGGTGTGGCCTGACTTGTTTTAAAAGTCTGAAGGATATTTCCGCACTGCTGAGGAGTGAATGATCAACGCATGACCATCCTTAAGATACACCCTCAGGGGGGAGGAGAGATTTCCAGGTGCCTTTATAAGCTCTGTAACACTAGCATTAAATGAGTCCCAGCTTGACTAGGCTCCCCATTGCGCCTGAGTGTTCCTGGTACTAGGGGAAGTGTGGGCTGGCGAAGGGCGTGCTTACTCATCCCCAATCATCACTGCCCAGGGGTCGCTGGTTCGAAACCCCGGCAAACAGAAGTGTTTCGCATTTAACAACCTTCCTTATGAGTTGTATGTAAAAGGCACTTGCCATCAATCTCAGTCAGGGTACTTAAGAAATATATGTGTTGCATGTCTATCTAAATGCTGGCATTCCTGTAGAAAACACAGTAATTCTTGCAATGTATTTACTGTAGTGAAAATGAAAGAACAGTAGCATTTCGCATTTAACCACATTCTTTATGAGTCGTATATAAAAGGGACTTACCATCAATGTCAGTCAGGTTGCTTATGAAAAATATGTGTTGGACTCCTATCCTCAGGCCTCTTGGGGGTAAGTCTATAGCACAGCCCTCTGTGCCTTGACTCCCCCAGCCACATTCACCCTTCCATCTCCCCCGCTGTTCTCTACTCCTAGTTTGGGCCCTGTGCCATTCCTAGTCTTGGGGCCCCAGACACCTGGGGAACCAATACTGCTTCCTGCTCCTTTTTAACCAGACCAACTTAGTGCCTTTCTTAGGCCCCAGGAGCACTGCTTCTGGACCTGGCCCCGCCCTCACCTCTCTCTGCTTCCCTGGACCTGCATCACCGGCTAACTCTCCTAGCCTGCACTCATATCCTAGTCTTGGGGCCCCAGACACCTGGGGAACCAATACTGCTTCCTGATCCTTCTTACCCAGACCAACTTACTGCCTTCCTTGGGCCCCAAGAGCACTGCTTCTGGACCTGGCCCCACCCTCACCTCTCTCTGCTTCCTTGGACCTGCACCACCGGCTAACTCTCCTAGCCTGCTCTCCTACCCTCAGGCCTCTCTTGGGGTAAGTCTATCCAGGAGCC
>NW_008348795.1:21086-22066 GCF_000622305.1 Nannospalax galili
CAAATGTTGGAGAGGATGTGGGGAAAGGGGAACACTCATCCACTGCTGGTGGGGTTGCAAACTGGTTCAGCCCCTATGGAAGGCAGTGTGGAGAACTCTTAGAAAACTACAAATGAACCTACCATTTGACCCAGTTATACCACTCCTTGGCATATACCCAAAGAACTCATCCTATTGCAGAGACACTTGTACATCCATGTTTGTTGCTGCTCTTTTCACAATAGCTAAGAGATGGAAGCAACCTAGGTGTCCCTCAATTGATGAGTGGATAATGAAAATGTGGTTCATATATACGATGGAGTTTTACTCAGCAGTAAAGAAAGATGAAACCATGAAATTTGCATGTAAATGGATGGAACTAGAAACTGTTATACTAAGTTGTGGGAAGAGGGCGTGGTCGAGCCAGCCAAGATGGCGCCCTGGCTGGCTGCCAGGCCTTGTGACCCTCACTTGTTTGCTCCAACTCACTTAAGCGCTGTAAGCTTGATCATGCGCAGCCTGCCTGACGATACGTCACCGCGCATGATTCTATTGCGTGGCCCAATGATTTGCTGCTCTGCCTGCATGTTAGCCCCGTGCTCATGTCCTGATTGGCTCTGTGTGATGATCTGATTGTGGGATGGATCTGATGAGGGTATATATTGTGGGATGATGACAAATAAAAGAGAGAGAATTGCTTGAACCTCACCTTGGCTTCCGTGTTGCCCTTTCCTCGGCTCTGCTGGTCGGAGTCTTGGTTCAAGGCAAATGGTGGCCCATATGGGGAATTTCTTTCTGACAGAAAAAATAGAGGGTAAGGTCTGCAGGTAAGCGGCAAAGGGATAGTGCTATTAAGGCTCCCAGATTTAGGGGACGAAGTTAGGACCACAGGCAGTGGCGAAGGGAAAGTTACAACATGGGATTGGCGGGATCAAAAGTGAAAGTAAAAGCCGCGCTAGTGCAGCTTTTACGAAAAGGAGGGATTAAACTAAAAGCCGAGA
>NW_008348795.1:22234-23128 GCF_000622305.1 Nannospalax galili
CAGCCAGCATGCCCGAGTGTGGGCTAAAATGCCCCCACAAGCAGGAGCGTTTCCTGTGTTTGCAGATGCCAACAATCAAAGATATCATGAGCAACTGGATTGGAAAGTGATACAAAGGTTGAAAGAATCTGTGGCCACCTATGGTCTCCAGGCTGCTTATACTGTTACCCAGGTAGAGAGCCTCCAATGCTATTGCATGACACCCTTTGATTGGCAAAACCTGTGCAGGGCAGTATTGTCTGGAGGAGCCTATTTAAACTGGAAGGCGGCCTATCTTGAGTATGTTGTGGAACAGGCAGCCACGAGTAGTAGAAATGGGCAACCAGCCTGGAGGGTGGACATGCTTATGGGCCAAGGGGAGTTTGTGAATAATCAGATTGGATATCCTGTTCTTTAAAAATTCTGATTTACAGTCGCCTAGAAGCTTAACCCCTGACGCTCACCAATGTATCGCTAAACTTGAAGAAAAGTTGGCCCATGCACAAGTGGATCGTATAGATTTGACCAAACCACTCATATTATGTGTCATTACCTCTGATTTATCCCCTACAGGGGTGTTATGGCAAAAGGGGCCGCTATTGTGGATATATTTAAATCATTCTCCCAATAAAGTTTTGCCATGGTATCCAGCTGCTGTAGCTCAGGTAGTTTTAAAGGCTATTAAAATAAGTGTTGGTGCCTTGGGCAAACAACCTAATGTTATTGTGACTCCCTATACCCCAAAACAAATTGAACTTTTGGCTGCTAATAATGATGATTGGGCAGTACTGTGTACCAGTATGACAGGAGATTTTGATAGTCATTATCCCTCTCATCCTTGGTTGCAATTTGTAATTAGAAATCCATTAGTTTTTCCAAAAATTACTCGCTTGAAACCTATTGCAGGAGCAGTTA
>NW_008348795.1:25682-38137 GCF_000622305.1 Nannospalax galili
AGCTGACCCTCCTGGAACAGGGACCTCTGGCTGACTAGATTTACCAGAAGGGCAGACAAGGGGGAATGGATGAGGGTGCTGACAACACAGTGGACAGTGACAGGGATGGCAGAGTATGGAGCCTCTAGTGGGAGAGGAAGGCTGTCTTTCTGACAAGTTTGTATTCATGCTCAGATGCTGAGGAGCTCAGAAGGTGGGTGACTGTGACCAGTGATAGTCATGTATATAGAGAAAGAAAACTCTGGGTCATATCTTTATCTAAGTGCTTGCTTTCCAGTAGAAATCATAGTACAGCTCACAACGCATTTATTATAGTGAAATCAAAGAACAGTTGCATTTCACATTTAACAGTGATCATTGTGAGTTGCACTTAAAAACACTGTGAAATCAATGTCACTCAGGTTCCTTAGGAAAACTAAGGGTCGCATTTGTATCTAAGTGTGTGCTTTCCCATAGAAAACACAGTCTTTCTAACATTGTACTTACTATAGTGAAAACGAAAGAACAGAAACATTTCACATTTACAAATTATCCTTATGAGGTGTACATAAAAGTGCTGTGCAATCAATGTCGCTCAGGTTGCTTAAGAAAACTATGTGTCGCTTGTGTATCTAGGTGCTTGCTTTGCCACAGAAAACACAGTGGTATTCCCAATGTGTTTACTCTAGTGAAAATGAAAGAATAGTAACGTTTCATATTTAACAGTGTTCCTCATGAATTGTACTTAAAAGCACTGTGAAATCCATGTCACTCATGTTGTTTAAGAAAACTATGGTTCGCATGTGTATTTAGGTGCTTGCTTTGCAGTAGAAAACCCAGTGGATTTCATGATTTATTTACTCTAGTGAAAATGAAAGAATGGCAACATTTCGTATTTAACCGTGTTCGTCATGAATTGTACTTAGAAGTGCTGTAAATCAATGTTACTCAGGTTGCTTAAGAAAAATGTGTCACATTTCCATCTAAGTGCTTGCTTTTCTGTAGAAAACACAGTTCTTCACACAGTGTATTTATGATAGTGAAAAAGAAAGAAGAGTAACATGTCACATTTAACAGTGTTCCTTTTGAGTTGTACTCAAAAGTGCTGTGAAATCATTATCATTCAGCTGGCTAAAAAACTCTGGTTCTCAGGTCTATCTAACTGTTTGCTTTCCTATAGAAAACAGAGTAGTTCTCACCTGTATTTACTATGGTGGAAAGGAAAGAACACTAACATTTCACATTTAACAGTGCTCATGAGTTGTACTTAAAAGTGCTGTGAAATCAATATCACTGAGGTTGCTTAAGAAAACTGTGGGTTGCATGGTCACCAATGTGCTTACTTTCCATAGAAAACACAGTAGCTCTCACAATGTATTTACTGTAGTGAAAATGAAATACAGTAACATTTCGCAAACAGTGATCCTTATTAGTTGTAATTAAAAGTAATGTAAAATCAATATCACTCAGGTTGCTTAAGAAAACTTTGGGTCGCATGTGTATCTAAGTGCTTGCTTTGCCATAGAAAACACAGTAGTTCTTGAAATGTGTTTACTATACTGAAAACGAAAGAACAGTAACATTTCGCATTTCACAGTGATCATTATGAGTTGTACTTAAAAGTGCTGTGAAATCAATGTCACTCAGTTTGCTTAAGAAAACTATGTGTCACATGTGTATCTAAAAGCTTGCTTTCCCATAGAATACACAGTAGTTCTCGCAATGTGTTTACTATAGTTAAAACGAAAGAAGAGAAGCATTTCTCATTTAACACAGATCCTTCTGAATTGTACTTAAAAGCACTGTGAAATCAACGTCACTCAGGTTTAGATTTCAGTTTAGGGCTCCGTTGTTTAAGTTTTGGATTAGGGTTATACCTACAATTAGGCTTAGAGTTACTGCTAGGGTCAAGTTTAGGGTTAGGGCTTGTCTTCTGTTTGTTAGGGTTAGGGCTTGGAGTAGCATAGGCTTAGGGTTAAGGTTAGAACTAAGATCATTATTAGGGTTAGCATTAGATTTAGGTTTAGGGCTATGGTTAGAGTTAGGATTAGGGTTTCGGTTAGGATAAGGCTAGGTTTTTTTTTTTATGTTAGGACTAGGGTCATAATGATGGTTTGGGTTAGATTTCAGTTTTGGGATACTTTTAGGGTTTTCATTATGATTAAGGTTAGGGCCATGATTTCAGTTATGACTAGGGTTAGATTTATTGTCAGGGTTAGGTTTAGTGCTAGGGTTAGGCCTAGGCTTTCTGTTAGGGTTAGGGATAGGGTTATCTTTATGGTTAGGCTTAAGATTAGAGCTAGGTGTAGGGGTAGGAGTAGGTGTAGGATTATTTTATGGTTAGGGTTATAGTTAAATCTAAAGTTATGTTTAAGGTATGGCTAAGGTTAGGGTTAGTTCTTGGGTTATGTTTAGGGTTAGGAGTACATATAGGGCTAGGGGTAGGGTTAGGTCTAGGTTAGGGTTACAGCTAGAGTTAGTGTTAGGTTGAGGTTTAGGGTTAGTGTTACAGCTAAGGTTAGTCTTAGGGTTATTGCTAGCATTAGTTTGAGGCTTAGCCTTAGATTATGGTTAGGATTTGTTGTAGGTTTAGGTTTAGTGTCATGTTTAGGGTTAGAGCTAGGGTCAGGCTTAAAGCTATGGTTGTTTTAGGATTACTGCTAGGGTAAGATTTAGGCTTGGAGTTAGGGCTAGGGTCATGTTTAAGGTTAGGGCTTGGCTTATGTTTACTGTTAGGGATAGGGTTATGTTTAGATTAGGGCCAGTTATGGGCTAGGGTTATATTTAGGGTTACTGTTGGGGTTAGGTCTAGTGTCAAGGTTAGGTTTACTGGGAGGTTTAGGATTAGGGTTAGGGTTAAGTTTATGGTTTGGGTTATGTTTAAGGTTACAGTTTTGTTTACAGTTAAGGTTAGGGTTATGATTAGGGTTAGATTTGTGACTAAGTCTAGGATTAGGTTTAGGGTTTTGTGGAAGGCTAGTTTTAGGGTTAAGGTTAAGGCTATGGTTAAGGTTAGGTTTATGTTTAGGGTTTGGGTTTGGATTATGGTTAGGGCTATGTTAGGGTTATGTTTAGGGCTAGGATCATGATTAAAGTTACAGTTAGTTTTAGGTATGTGTCTACTGTTAGGGTTAGGGTTAGTGGTAGGACTAGGGTTTAATTTGTGATTAGGATTATGTTAAGAGCTAAGGTTATGGTTATGGTTATAGTTAGGGTTTGGATTAGGATTGGGGCTAGGTTACTGTTAGGGTTAGAGCTATGGTCATAATGAAGTTTAGGGTTAAATTTAGGTTTTAGGGTAGGATTAGGACTAGGATTTTATTCATGGTTAGGGTTAGGGCTCTGGTTTAGTTAGGGTTAGGGTTACAGTTGGGTTTAGGTTTAGAACTAGTAATTGGGTTAGGTTTAGATTTAGGTTCAAGGCTACTTTTAGGGTAGGGTTAGGACTAGGGTTTTATTCATGGTTAGGGTTAGGGTTATGATTTTGGTTAGGGTTAGGGTTACAGTTGGGTTTAGGTTTAGGGCTAGTGTTTGGGTTAGGTTTAGGTTCATGACTAGGTTTAGTGTTACAATTAGGGCTAGGGTTACCTTTACAGTTAGTGTTAGGGTTAGAGCCAGATTTAGGTTTAAGGTTAGGATTATGTTTAGGATTAGGGTTAATTTTAGGCTTAGGTTTAGGGTTAGGCTGCTTATGGGTATGGTTAAATCTAAGGTTTAGGATAGGATTAGGGTTAGGTTTAGGCCTAGAGTTAGGGCTAGGGTCATATTTAAAGTTAATGCTTGGCTTATGTTAAGGGTTATGATTAAAATTATATTTAAGTTTAAGGTTAGTTTTACAGCTAGGGTTATGTTTAGGGTTATACTTAGGGTTAGGCCTAGAGTTAGGGGTAGTGTTCAGATTAGGGTTAGGGTTAGGGTTATGTTCAGGGCTAGGGTTAGGTTTGGGGTTAGTGTTAGGGTTATATTTACAAATAGTGTTAGGAATAGGGTTAGGGTTATGGCTAGGGTCAGAGTCAGGGTTAGGGTTAGGACTAGGGCTATGTTTTAGATTAGGGCTATGGTCATATTTAAGTTTAGGATTGGAATTATATTTAGTCCTAGAACTAGTGTTAGGCTTAGGTCTAGGGTTCTGTATAGGGTTAGGGTTAGGTTTAGTTGTAGGTTTAGTGTTAGGGTTAGGGCTAGGGTCAGAGTGAGGGTTAGGGTTATATTTAGGTTTTGTGTTTGTTTTAGGGCTATGTTTATATTTAAGTTTATGTTTAGTGTTAGGCATAGAGTTAGGGTTAGGTTTAGATGTAGGGTTCTGATTATGGTCAGGGTTATGCTTAGGGTTAGATATAGGGTTTGAATTAGGGTTAGGGTTAGGATTAGGATTAGAGCTAGGGTTATGATTGGGGTTAGGGTTGGGACATGAGCTGTGGTTAGATTCAGATTAACTTTAGGATTTGGATTAGATTACAGCTTTAGTTAAGGTTAGGATCAGGGTTAGAGTGTGGTTTAGGGATAGATTTAGGTTTAAAGTTAGGGTTTGTTTAATGGCTAGATTTTTTTTAGGATTAGGTTTTTGGTTAGGGTAAGCGTTAGGCATATTGTTAAGGTTAGGTTTAGGTTTAGGGCTAGTGTGATGTTAAGGTTTATGGTTAGGGTTAGGTCTAGTGTTAGGTTAAGGTTAAATTAGGACTAGGATTAGGTTTAGGGTTAGGGTAAGGTTTCGGGTTTTGGTTAGGGTAAGGTTTATGGCTAGATTGTGGTTAGTGTTAGGACTATGTTTAGGGTTAGGCAAGGTTTCGGTTTCAGGATTGGTTTAGGGTTAGGTTTAGAGCTAGGGTTATGTTTAGGGTTAGGCCAAGGGTTAATGCTAGGGTTGGGGTAGTGTTCAGTCTAGTGTTAGAGTTTTGGTTATGGTTGAGGTTATTGTTTTGTATAGCACTATGTTTAGGGTTATGTTAGAGTTAGGACTATGGTTATGTTTAGGATTAGTGTTAGGATTAAAGCTTGTATAGGGTTTGGGTTAGAGCTGTGGTTAGGGATGTGTTTAGGGTTAGGGTTTAGGTCTAAGGCTAATGTTAGGTTTAGGGTACAATGTAGACTAGGTTTCATGTTAGGGTTAGGGCTCTGGATAGGGTTATTGTTATTGTTAGGGCTAAGGTTAGACTTTCGGTTAGGGCTAAGGTAAGGTTCAGAGTTAGCCTAGGGTTATGCTTAGTGTTAGCATTTGATCTAGGGCTAGGGTTAGGATTAGTGTTAGTGTTAGGGTTAGGGTTTGGATTAGGGTCAGGGTTAGGGTTAGGGTTTGGATTAAGGTTAATGCTAGAGTTACTGTTCAGGTTAGGGCTAGGATCATGATTAGGGTTAGTGGCAGATTAAGGTTTAGGATACAGTTAGGAATACAGATAAAGTTTTATTTATGGTTATTGTTAGGATTAGGACTATAGTTACACTTAGAGTTAGGGTTAGGGTTAGAGTAAGGTTAGGTTTAGGGGTAGGGATAGGGTTAGGGTTAGGTTCAGGGTTAGCATTATTTAGGGTTGGGGCTAATGTTAGGGTTAGTATTAGAGTTAGTGCTAGGGTTATGACTACGGTTAAGGTTAGGGCTAGGGTTATGTTTAGGGCTTGCTTATTATGATTAAGGCTAGATTTAGGGTTAGTGCTAGGTTATGATTAGGCTTAAGGTTAGGGCTAGGGTTCTGTTTGGGGCTTTCCTTCATATTGTGATTAAAGCTGGATTTGGGGCTAGGTTTAGACTTAGGGCTAGAGTTAAATTTAGGGTTAGATTCAGCACTAGGGCTAACTTCAGGGTTATGGCTATGGTTATGTTTAGGGTTAGGGTTAAGACTAGGGCTAGGGTTAGGCTTATTTCAGGTATAGGCCTAGGTTTAGTGTTAGGATAAATGCTGGGGTTAAGGTTAGGTTTAGGGTCAGAGTTATGTTTAGGGTTAGGGCTTCTATTAGGATTAGATATAGGGATATTGTTAGGATTAGGGCTAGGATCATGTATAGGGATAGTGATGGATTTAGGCTATGGCTAAGGTTAGGGTTAGGGTTAGGGTTCTGTGTAGGGTTAGGATTGGGTTAGTGTTAGGGCTATGGTTAGGAGTATGCTTAGGGTTATTTCTAAAATTATGTTTAGGGTTAGGGATAGGATTAGGGTTTGGTGTAGGGTTAGGGTTGGTTTAACATTAGGGCTGTGTTTAGGGTTATGATTAGTGTAAGCTCTAGGGTTATGTTTAGGGTTAGGGTTAAGGTTATGTTGAGCATTAGGGTTAGTATTGAAGCTAGCATTAGGACCAGGGCTAGGGTTATGCTTAGGGTTAAGGTTAGCATTAGGACTAAGGTTAGACTGAGTTTTAGGGCTAATGTCAGCATTAGGTTCATTATTAGGGCTAGGGTTATGTTTATGGTTAGGGTTAGGGATGTGACTAGGGTTAGGTTTGGGGTCCATTGAAGGACTAGGTTTAGGGTTATGACTAGGGTTAGGGTTAGAGTTAGGGTTAGAGTTATGTTTAGGGTTAGAGTAAGTTTATGGTTAGTGTTGCTGTTAGGTTTGGGGCTAGGATCATGATTAAGTTTAGTTTAGATTTAGGTTCAGGGCTACAGTTACCGTTAGGGTTAGGGTTAGGGTTAGGGCTATAGTTAGGTTTATTGTTATGGTTATTGCTATGGTTAAGGTTAGGTTTAGGTTTAGTTCAAAATTAGGGTTGGGTTTATGTTTAATTATAGGTTTACCTTTAGGGTTAGGGATTAAGATAGGGTTATGGTTTATGGTTATTTTTAGGTTAAAACTCATGTTAGGGTTATAGTTAAGGCTAAGGCTAGGTTTATGTTTAGGGCTAGCATTAGGTTTAGGGCTAGGGATAGGTTTAGGATTAGTTAGGCCTCGGGTTAAAGGTAGAGGTAGAGTTAGGGCTAGGGCTAGTGTTTGGGTCAGGGCTAGGGTTCTGTTTAGAGTTAGGGTTAGGATTATGGTTAGTGCTAGTGTTAGCATTAGGGTTAGGGTTAAGGTTAAAGCTAGTGTTATGGTTATGGTTAATACCAGGTATATGGTTGTGTTTAGGGTTAGGGTTAGGGTTATGTTTAGGACTATTGCTATGGATAGATTTAGGGTTTGGGCTAGCATTAGGGTTAGGTTTAGAGCTAGGGTTACATGTACTGTAGCCCTAAATCTGCCATTAACCTTAATCCTAATCTTAACCCAGAACATAATACTATACCCAAATGCTAACCCTAGCCCTAACCCTAACCCTAATCCTAACCCTAAACCTACCCCTAGACCTATCCCTAACCCGAACCCAAACCTAACTCTTAACCTAACACTTAACCTCACCCTAACCTTAAACAAAACCCTATTCCTAAAGTTAGCCCTAGCTTTAACTCTATCTCCAACCCTAACCCTAACCCTCACCCTAATATAAACATAATCTTAAACATAACCCAAGCCCTAACCCTAATTCTAGTACTAACATTAACTCTAAACATAACCCTAGAACTAAACATAACCCCAGCATTAACCCTAACCCTAAACCTGAACCTAACCCTACATGTGACCCTAGACCTAACCCTAATCCTAAACCTGACTCTAGCCCTAGCCATAAACCAAACTTAACCCTAACCCTAACCCGAACTATAAACCTAACCGTAGACCCAACCATAACCCTAATCTAAACCCTAACAGTAACCATGGACTAAACTCTTGCCCTAAACCTAACCCTAACCTTAGCCCTAACATTAACCCTAGTCTTACCCCTAAACTAACACTAGACCTAACCCTAAATTTAACCCCAATATTAACCTTTGACCTAACACTAACTATAACCCTAGCCCTAGCCTTACCTAACCCCAACCTTACCCCCAACCCTAACCTTAATCATTACCTTTAACCTCCCTAGAGATAAGCCTAACACTAGCCCTAACTCTAATTGTAAACCTAAACCTAACCCTAGACCTAATTCTAGACTGAATCCTAAATTTATCCCTAACCATCATCTAAAACTTAACTTAACCCTAACCCCAAACATAACCCTAGCCCTAACTCTTCCCCATCCCTAATCTTGACCCTAATCCTAACCATAAACCTAAACCTACCACTAGACATAACCCCAGCCCTAACCCTAATAACTCAATCTAAACCTAACCCTAAACCTATATGTAACCATAGTCCTAAACATACCCCTAACCCTAAGCTTAATACTAAGCCTAAACATAACATGATCCCTAAACCTAACCATAGACCTAATCCAAATCCTAACCCTAACCCTAGCCCTAAACCTAATCTTAACCCTAAATATAACCATAGACCCAACCCTGACCCTAAACCTAACCTTAACAAGACCTATCCCTAAACCTAACCCTACCCCCTACCCTAACCATAATCATAACCCTAAAACCGAGACCATAACATTAACCTTAAAATAAAACTTTGACCTAACCCTATTCCTAAACCTAGCCCTATCCATATGCATACCCTAACCCTAACCTTAACTCAAATGTAGTACTAGCCCTAGCCCTAATACTAAACCTAATTCTAACCCTAAACCTCCCACTAGAACTAACTCAAACTCAAGTCCTAACCCTTAAAATAATTCCAATTCTCTACTTACCCCTAGACATAACCCTAAATCCAAACCAACCCTAACCCTAACTATAATCCTAATACTTAACCTCAACCTAACCCTTAAAACCCTAGCCCTAACCCTAAACTTAGCCCTAGCCATAACCCTACCTGTAACATTAACCCTAACCATAAATACAACCTGAGTCCTAACCTTAACCCTAGTGTTAACCCTAATCCTAAACACAACCTGAGCCCTAACCTTAACCCTAGTAGTAACCCTAACTTTAAGAATAACCCTAGTACTAAACCTAACTCTAGCCAATCTGAACTCTAACCCTTCCCTAAATATAATGATAGCATTAACCTAACCCTAAATCTGAATCTAACACTACATTCAACCCTAGAACTAACCCTATCTCTAACACTAATCCTAAATCTGACCCAAGCTGTAGGTCTAAACCAAACCCATAGACCCAATCCTAACCCTAACACAACCCTAACTGGAGCCCTAGCCCCAAATCTAACCCTAACCTTAGCCCTAATACTAACACTAATCATAACACTAAAACTAAGCCTACAACGAACCCTAGACCTAACCCCAACTTTAACTCTAATATTAACATTTGACATAATACAAACTATAACCCGAGCCCTAGCCATATCTAATCTAAACCCTACCCTACTCATAACCCAAAACCTCCCCCTACAAATAAACATAACCCTATCCCAAACCCCAACCCTAAACTTAAGCCTAACCCTACAGGTAACTGTAGCCCCAAACCTACCACTAACCCTAAACCCAATCCTAACCCTAAACATAACTCTAGATGAAGTGCTACCATAACTCTAACTCTAACCTTAACCCTAAGCCTACCCTAACCCTATCACTAACCATAAACCAAGTACTAACCCTACACATAAACCTAGCCCTAAATCTACCCCCAAGAGTAACCATAATCCTAACCCTAAACCTAACCCTATAGCCAACATGAATCCTAACACTATTCCTAACCCTAACCCTAACACTAACCCTAGTCCTAAGCCTAAACTTAACCCTCTACATAACCTACCCTGACACTAACTGTAACTCTAACCCTAGTACTAACTGAGATGGCTAATACTGGGTGTCAACTTAACTGGATTAACTGAAATGAGAGAGATCTTCTTGATTGGATCATATCAAGCTGGAAGACATGCCCTAAATATGGATGTTATCTTCTGATGGCAGCCTGTATAAAAGGCCATGGCAGAGAATAGCACTTGCTTTTTGCTGAATTCCTTCTCTCTCACTGGTGAGTTCATCTTGATGCTGTAGACTAATGACTAACTGATCTTTTGGAATTCATCAGACTTTCAGTGCCAGAATGGGACTACTGAGACATACAGCCTTGTGGACTGAGTGACTATGGATTCTCAGCCTCTTCAGTGTGGTACAGCCATTGTTGGACTACTCAGACTCTATCCTGTTAGCTAAACTGATAAATCTCCATACAAATATGTTCATTATACAGGTTCTGTTTCTTTGGAGAACCCTACAGATTGTGGTAACAGGAGTGGTTCTAGAGAAACAGAATTGAAAGGATGAATTTCTTTAATGGGCTTGTTGATATTAGGAGCAGGCTCTCCAACTCAGAGTCTTCAGTTAGCATGGAGAGCACTGAACATCCATAGTGTAGACTATTTGAAACAATTATGGAGATAAATGCATTTGAATCTTCTAATTCACCTCTGGTGTAGAGCAAGAAATTTAATGACTCTATACATAAAACATTTTACAATTTGTGGAAAAATAAGAAAAATAGTGATGCTGGCTGGTTACTTCTAGCATATCTGGATAAAGTGATGAAGATAAACAATGAGCTTAATGATAAAACTGACCAGCTCCAAATTCTAATTAACAGTTTCCAAGTGTGCCCTAGAAGAGAATCTTCTCTCCAGCATCCAGAGAGCTAAAGCTTCAGAAAATAAAGCTGGAACACTTATTATACATTTGCATGACCTACAACACAAATTTAATTCCCAGAGTGTCAGCAGTGAAGGTGAGGGCATTGGTAGGGGGAAGATTGGAGTCCTGACACATGGGATGGAGATGTGTGGAAGAACCCTGAGGAAGCTGAGGATTTTGAATCCTCAGATGCTGAGGAATTTACTTCACCTGATGAATTTTTCTCCCCACCCTCAGCAGACCCACCCTCCTGACCCGTTCCAGAGGAAACTAATCCCATTCATTCAGCAAGACAAAGCTGATGTCCCTCAGGACCTAGTTATTATTGCCTCTAGACCTATAACCAGACTCAAAGGTAAGCAGACTCCTAGAGGAGAGCTAGAAAGTGTGGTCCATGAGAAGGTGTGCTACACCACTAAAGAACTTAGTGAATTTGCTAATTCATTCAAGCAGAAATCTAATGAATATGTCTGGGAATGGATTTTAAGGGTATGGGATAATGGTGGAAGGAACATAAAATTGGACCAGGCTGAGTTTATTGACATGGGCCCCCTGACTGGAGATTCTAGGTTTAATATGGAAGCTTGCACAGTTAAAAAAGGTGTTGAAAGATTATTTGATTGGTTGGCTGAGGTATATCAAAAGTTGGCCTACTGAAAGAGAGCCAGAGATACCTGATATCCCTCAGCTTAGTGTTGGTGAAGGGATTGTAAGGCTCAGGCAAATTGGCATGCTTTAATGGATTCACAGTGCAAAACCAAATCCTCCACAATGGGAGGGACTAGAGGACATGCCTTTTACTGATTTTATAATATGGAAAGTTACTGACAGAGACAACAGAATGTTGGAAGAGCTTTGTTTTTGCTCTTTTCCTTATGCCAGATCTTACAATTGGAGATGCTGCTGCTCACTTGCATAAATTAAATGTAAATGTAAAAGGTGTAACAGGATTTCAGAGTAGCAATCAGATGGCAGTATTAAATTACCAAAGGCAGGGTGATTGTACTTATCTTAACAGGCAGCAAAGGCAAAACAATACTTATAATGGCATGACGCAAATGGACCTGTGGTACTGACTACTCAATCAGGGTGTTTCCAGGGACCAAATACATAAGAGGCCTACTAAGTTTTTCTTTGATGTGTATAAGCAGAAAAACTCTAGACCAAATGACAGGAAGTCAGTACTGGATCGTAGCAATAGAGAATCCCGCTCAGTCAACCAATTTCCAGACCTGAGACAGTTTACAGACCCAGAATCCCTTGAATGAAGAGAAGACTAACTTCCCTTGAGGAAGGACCTTGTAACAGTACCAAAGAGTTATGCTGTTCACCTTTCCCCCATCCTTCCCCAGAGGGACTTGTGCCCTTTTACTAGGGTAACTGTACGTTGGGGTAAAGGAAATAATGAGACTTTCTGCAGCATATTGGATACTGGTTCTGAGTTAACACTGATTATGGGAGACCCTAAAATGCATTGTGGCCCTCCAGTTAAAATAGGGGCTTATGGAAGTCAGGTGATAAATGGAGTTTTGGCTGAAGTACGACTGACACTGAATCCAGTGGGTCCCTGAACTCATCTTGTGGTTATTCCCCAAGTACAAGAATGTATAATTGGGATAGATATACTTAGGAATTATCAGAATCCCCACATTGGTTCCCTGACTTGTGAAGTGAGGGCTATTATGATTGGAAAGTCCAAATGGAAACCACTGGAGTTGCCTCTGCCAGGGAAAATAATGAACCAAAAATGGAATCACAATCCATAGAGGGATTGCAGAAATTAGTGCTATCAAGGATTAGTGCATCAAGGATTTTGAAGATGCAGGGGTGGTGATTCCCACCACATCCCCCTTTAACTCTCCTATTTGCCAGTGCCAGGCAGGCAAGACAGACAGTACCTGAAAGGGGGAGTGAGGATTGAAAGAAAAAACAAGAGACAGAAAAGATACTTGGGAGGACTGACAGTAGATACTGCAGCCT
>NW_008348795.1:39153-40399 GCF_000622305.1 Nannospalax galili
CTGAGCAATTAACCAAGAGTCATTCACAGTCACTACTATCTCTTTTTTCTCCCATATCATGGGGTGCAATGTTGTGGATCAGGAACATAAGTCCAGTATAATTCAGCCACGATCACTTGTAGGAGCATCATCATCAGCCATGTCTGTCTCATCATCTTTTTCTAATTTTTTTCTTTGGTGCTCGTCCGGCAAACCTCACCAGCCTTTCTGGCAGCCACCTGGCTCCATCTGCGTCCTGCAGAAAGACACAAACATGCCCTCTTCCCCATATCAATACAGGGTCTGGACCATTCCATTGTCCGGTTAAAGGATCCTTCCACCTGACTTGGGTGTAGGTATCCTGTGACTGAGGATGCCACATTCTGTAACATGCCAACTTATGCATAGTAGAATCTGATAAATCACCTTTCTTTTTAAAAGGCCTAATAGGAGCTTGACAGGCTCCATTAGCATTCTCAAACGTAAGCTGTTTCACTAAGAGCAAACCTGCTTCACTATCCCCCAGCAAGCGACCGGCAGTTTGCAGTAGTCGAGCCATGAAATCCTGATATGGCTCATCCGGACCTTGCCTGATCTTAGACAAATCCTGTCTGCCTACCACTAGACGGCAGTTTATACCAGGCTCTTCGGGCTGCAGCACTGATCTGTGCATAGGCCACAACATCGTACTGCAACTGCTGAACAATATCCCTATATTGTCCTTCACCAGCTAACATATCAAAATCTATGGGAATATTCTGCACTCTATTAGTATTCGCTGTCACCTGGCACTGTTCCTCATACTCAGATTTTCACAACAGATAATCTCCCCTGAAAGGCAAGCACATGCCATGTGTTTCCAGTCTCCAGGAACTTGCTCAGAAACTGGGAAGACCTGAAATCCATGCACTGACTCTCCTCTCTCTACCATGGCCCCAATGACCTGTTGTAATGGAGATTGCATGGTTCTAAGTGGGTACCAGATTCCTGCCGAAGGCTCCTGAGCCATGGCAATCATGGGAGGCGCAACAGTCTTTGGTGGCCTTGGAGGAGGAGGCTCTAATCCTACCATGATAGAGAGTGTTGGGGTGGTCCTAATTCTTTTCTCTTTGTTCTTTAACATTTCCTTCTTCACAGCGTCTAACTCTGTCCTTAATTGCTTAATTTCCCAGTGATCAGGCAAAGCAATTAAAGGTGGACACTTCTCCTGTTCATACTCAACCGTCTCCTCTCCTAGGGCAGACTCATCCTCAGGGTCAAGAGATCC
>NW_008348795.1:40959-63122 GCF_000622305.1 Nannospalax galili
CGGTCCCCAATTGTACCGAGTGCACTCACTTAATTTCTCCAGCGGTGTCCTTCACTTTTTCCCCTACTTTTCAGGTCCCTGTTCCGGGCACCACTTGCTGGTGCCAGCCGGCCAAGGCAGACAGTACCTGAAAGGGGGAGTGAGGATTGAAAGAAAAAACAAGAGACAGAAAAGATACTTGGGAGGACTGTCAGTAGAGACTGCAGCCCCGGTTTAGTTCAGCGCTGTCTTTTTATACAGAAGAACTCAATTAGTTTCAACAGCTGTTTTGCCCCACCTGTATCTGAAGGTCAAGGAGCGGTCAGATAAAAGGCTTCTTTGATCTTTTTGTTTATCACTGTTGCCTCCAGGTCAGGTATTGTGAGGCTCTCCATATAAACACATTCCTCCTGAATAGGCAGATTAGGTACTGGTATGCATAACACAAACTCAGTAAACAAGGCTGCCACAGCTCAATGTACATAATAGACTATCAGCTCCCAACACCTATTTGGCTTGTGCAGAAGACAGATGGGTCATGGAGAATGACAGTGGACTACCAAAAACTTAATCAAGTAGTGACACCAATTGCAGCTGCTGAACCAGATGTGGTTTCCTTACTCAAGCATATTAATACATCTCCTGGTACCTGGTATGCAGCTATTGATTTGACAAATGCTTTCTTCTTGATACTGGTTCATAAGGACCACCCGTAGCAATTTGCTTTCAGCTGGCAAAGCTAACGGCATACCTTTACTCTCCTGCCTCAAGGGTATATTGACTCTCCAGCATTGTGCCATAACTTGGTTCAAAGGGATCTTGATTGACTGACTCTTACACAAAATATCACACTTTTCCATTATATTGATGATTTTATGCTGATTGGAGCCAGTGAGTAGGACATAGCAAATGGTCTGGACTTATTGGTAAAGCATATGCATATGAGGGGATGGGAAATAAATCCAACCAAAATTCAAGGGCCTTCTACCTCAGTGAAATTTCTATGAGTTCAGTGGTGTGGAGCATGCAGAGACATTCCTTCTAAGGTGAAGAATAAGTGGTTGCACTTGGCCCTCCCTCTACCAAGAAAGAAGCACAATGCTTAGTAGGCCTGTTTGTATTCTGGTGGCAACACATTCCTCATTGGGTTGTGTTACTACGACCCATATATCAAGTGACTCAGAAGGCAGCTACATTTGAGTATGGCCTGAAAAGGAAAGGGCCTTTCAACACGTCCAGGCTGTTGTACAAGCTGCTCTGCCCCTTGGGCCATGTGATCCAGCAGACCCGATGGTGCTTGAGGTATCAGTGGCAGATAAAGATGCTGTTTGGAGTCTCTGTCAGGCCCCATAGGGGAATCACAATGGAGGCCATTGGGATTTTGGAGTAAGGCTTTGCCTTCATCTGCAGACAACTATTCTCCCTTTGAGAGACAGCTCTTAGCCTGCTATTGGACCTTAGTGGAAACCGAACGTTTGACAATGAGCCACCAAGTCACCATGCAACCAGAGCTGCCCATCATGAGCTGGGTGTTGATCCCCCAAGGCACAAAGTAGCATGTGCACAGCAATAATCCATTTTCAAATGGAAGTGGTATATACACGATCAGGCCTGAGCAGGCCCAGAGGGACAAGCAAGTTACATGAAAAAGTTGCCCAAAGGACTATGGTTCTGACTCCTGTTATGATGCCTCCTGTTCTCAAGCATGCACCTATGGCTTAATGGGGTGTACCCTATGATTGGTTGACTGAAGAAGGGAAGACTTGACTTGGTTTACAGATGGTTCTGCATGGTGTGCAGGCATCACTCAGAAGTGGACAGCTACAGCATTACACTCAGTTTCTGGGATAACCCTGAAGGACACTGGGGAAGGAAAGTCTTCACAGTGGGCAGAACTTCAGGCAGTGCACATGGTCGTGCATTTTGCTTGGAAGGATAAATGGCCAGAAGTGAGATAATAAACTGATTCATGGGCTGTAGCCAATGGTTTGGCTGAATGGTCAGGAACTTGGAAGGAGCATGATTGGAAAATTGGTGAGAAACACATTTGGGGAAGAAGTATATGGATAGAGCAAAGGATGTGAACATACTCGTGTCTCATGGAAATGCTCATCAAAATGTGGTTTCAGCAGAAGATGAGTTCAATAATCAAGTAGATTGGATGACCTGCTCTGTGGATAGCCAGCCCCTTTCCTCAGCTATCCCTGTCATTACTTATGTTTGCTGTAGTCATTTTGAGAATGGAAATTGTGCATGCAGCTGAAAAAATAAAAATATAATTGAGGTACAGTAGTAAAATAGTAATATACATTTATCCAAATTTTCATATTTCTACATCTAATGTTTAAGAACTTATATTTTCTCAGATTTTAAAGTCTGTTAAATATGCTCTAAATGGAGGTCATCTGCATGATAGAGCATGCATTTTTTTCAGACATTAAGCTTACAGCTTTTGGTAGTTAAGCAGCAGTCGCAGGTGAGTGTAAGTGCCAACCAGTCACCATACTGTCAGTGAAAACTCTTTTGCTCTGTTCAAAGCAAACAAAAAAGCAAACAAACAAACAATATTTCAATTTTCCATTTACATCTGTGAAACCCATGGCTTTAAAATCACAATATAAAAGCAATCGTGGCATTTTGACCCAAGCTTTCTGAATATTTGTTGGGTTACATTTGTGTCTTGCATTGCTCAATTGTAACACATGGATTAACTGTGGGTAGGTGATTCCTTTTTCACTCCTGGAAAATGGTATGGTCATTATGACAGAGGCTTGGTGCAATAGTGATATGGGTCAACTGTGTCATGCTACTATTTTCCTATTATTTATTACTACTAATAGTAGTAGTAGTAGGTAGTAGTAGTAGTAGTAGTAGTAGTAGTAGTAGTAGCATTTTCATGCTGGTGAGCAAGCCTCAGGCATCGAACTTTCTCTATATGCACTGCACTCTATTATACTTACTACTTTTAAATGGAAATTTGATTTTAATCTCAAATAAAAACTGGCAAACTAAATAAATTCCGCTTTCAAAATTGGTGTCTAAATTGATGTGTGGTGTGTCTTTGTCATTCAGCAACTGGCTTTGAATATGTACTTTTTATGTACTTTGTGTCAGTTGTCCTCAGGTGAAGTAATCAGATAACTGCTGATAACTTACCACCAGGAGACACCCACAGTCAGAGACAGCATTTGCTGGGAGGAGGCTTTAGTGTAAGGAATGTAATGCAAATTCTGTACATAGTTTCAGAAAGAATTTATGTGTAATGTGCTCTGCATCTCAGAGGAGGGAGACATTGCATTCCAGTTCATGATATAGGGTTCTGTGTAATGTGCTCTGGATTTCAGAGGAGGGAGACATTGCATTCCAGTTCATGATATAGGGTTTGATTTGGACTTTCACCAACATGCACAGTGCTGTGTGTGGGTCAATGAAGCACTGATAATGAGTCTCCTATTCCTGCACATTTTCCCTTACAGGTATGAGTTCTAGAGAACAGTACAGCAATGTGTTTTAGTGTTTGGGGGTTTTACTCTAAACCATGTGAAAAGTCACTTGTGTGTGTGTGTGTGTGTGTGTGTGTGTGTGTGTGTGTTTGTTTTATGACTGACTGTATACTTTAGGATGTAGTACTCAGTTTGCAGTGGTTTTATAAATGCTTATCTGTGGAGCACTGGTTTCTATGCAAATTCTATACCTTGATGTCCATGTTGCCATAGCTGCATCAATCTCAGAGGAGTTTCCCATCTAGTATCTAGGGCTGTCTCTCTTGTGACAGTACATACTCACATAGGTGCCTCAGCTTTCATATTTTTATGGAATAATGAATTCCACTCCTGAGCATTCCATTTCTGTATTTCCATCTGACAGAGGTCTGGTTTCAAATCATAACAAAATATCCCTGAATTAGCCAAAAGTTTTAAATGCACTTTAGTTGCCACATTGGAAAGAATCTCAGCTCTTAATACAAAAATAAGAATCATAAATTTAATCTAAAGTATCATCAGATTGAGTGAACCACATAATAGAAAGTCAAGAAAATTAAACATCAGGATTTTCCCTCTAACAGTTTTCAAAGTGCCAATTTCTGTTGTTCATAATTGGTAAAGTGACAAGTAGAACTATTGTCCATGAATAATTTTCATTTCTGTCAAATTACACAAAGAGAATTGCACAAGGAGTTGACTATATATATATCTATATAAGAGAGACATATATATATGGCTGATACTGTGGTAAATAATTTCCATCAAAAATAGGTGACTTTAATCCTAGCACTTGTAGCACTTGGGAGGCAAAAGCAGATTGATCTGTATGAGTTCCTGGCCATCCAGGGCTACATAGTGAAACAGTTTCAAATATAGTTTCATTTAATCCATTCAAGTGATTCCATTATTGTGGAGTTAAATATTTTAATGCACATTTTATAGGAAAAAAATTGAATGTTTTCATAACAATTGAAATGTGAATTCTAATTACTGAATTTTCAATTTTGTACAAGTAAATATTCCTTACACGTAAAAACTGTGAATATTCATAAAAGGCATGAAAGATCTAGGAGAAAAGCGAACTTCATTGAACATACACCACTGAAAACTTTCTCTTTCCTACTCACATCAGAGAGTGTCTGAAAAAGGGGTTTTACAGATTCTTGGGTTACATAAACTGGTATACTATTATTAACTTTTCTATTTATAGATTCTCATGAATCTCTAGCCCTATTATTACTTTGCAGATTTTATGTGCACTATATATATGCACTTTATTGATCTGCTGATTTTCAGCAAAGTGAGCTTTCTTCCATGATAGATTTTTATTCTTATTCCAAACTCAATTTAAACAATTGAAGGCAATATTAAGATTACCCAAAAATACCGCTTTAATCTCCATAATTGGAGATTAAATAAATAGAAAACTCACCCCAGGATGTCTTGGTGTGAGAATTTCTACCCAAACTGATCTGTAGCCTCTAATGTTCCTCTTCTACAATCATCAAATTTAAATCATGCTGCTGAAGACAAGCTTGAGTTTGAATGGTTTGGGATGTGGAGCTTTTAATGTGAAGCCTCAGCTGAATGACAGATGTGGTTTGTTTCCTTGGCTTCTTTATCCGATTCAGAGCCAGCCACAGAAATTTCTACACAACAGTCAAGGGGCTTGGCTGGGGTTTTAATATCCTCAGCTCAGTGATTCTCTAACTTGGCTGCCTTCAGACTCTCCTGGAGTTAATTACAATCTAAAGACCCAAGCACTATACTTGACAAAGGTGATTAGAGTCTTGAGACTCAGGTTCCACACTGAGCTAAGCTACTTGACAACTAGAGACCCAGGCCCACACTCAGCAAAGGTGGTTACAACCTGGAGACCCAGGTCCACGTTGAGCAATGCTGACTCATGTCTCAGGTCACACCCAGGAAGCTGTATTCCTAACAGTCTCCTGGATGTGCTATCTGACCATCCTTAGTGAACTTCTTTTAGTTAAATCATATGTTTCTGAAAGTTTCTAACTCAAAAATTTTAACTTCATCTTTTAAAAAATATTTTATTTACTGTTTTCATTTTCTGTATATGAGTGTAAGACGTAAATGTAGGTGGGTGTACCTACATCATGCAATGCCTGCAGAGGTCAGAAGGGGTGTTGGATCGCCTTGAACTGGAGTTACAGGTGGTTGTTAGTGCCGACAGGTGGGTGCTGGGAATTAAACCCAGGTCCTCTCCAAAAGCAACCAGTGCTTTTAACCACTAAGCCATCTTTCCAGCCCCCAACTTCATCTTTTAAAAACAAAGGCATCTCTACTTTCAGGCTTTGGGGGAAACTAGATTTCACAAACCATAGTCACCTTTATGTTTAAAGTTGAGGCATGCATATGGAATCTCAGAGAAGCATCCAACTCTGAGAAAGAACTATTTCTTTCTCTGGGTCTAGGTTAACTCATTCAGAATGTTCATTTCCAGTTCTATCCATTTACTCACAGATTTCATAATTCCATATTTTTAAGAAATAAATACTATTCTATGTATATCTACCACAACTTCACTACCCATTTAGCTATTGGTGGACATTTAAGTCATTTCCAGTTCCTGGCTATTATGAATAGGGTAGTAATGAACATAAATGAACAGGTATTGCTGGAGTATAGACTTTTTGGGATTGTGCCCAAGAGTGGTATGGCTGGATCAGATAAAAGATAAGTTTCTACCTTTAGAGGACTCTACACACTGACTTTCATTATGGCTGCATCAGTTTGCACTTCCATGAGCAGTAGATAAGAGTTCTTTCTCCACATCCTTGCCAGCGTGTGTTCTTGTTAATTTCTGGATCTTAGCCAATCTGAGTGGGGTAAGAGGAAATCTCAAAAAGTGGTTTCAACCTGCTTTTCCCTGATGCCAAAGATGCTGAACATTTTCAAAAGTATTTTTCAGCCATTTGTATTTCATCCTATGAGAGCCCCCTATTCAACTCCTTGCCTCAATTTTTATTCAGATTGTTTGGTTTCGTAATATTAGATTTTGAGTTCTTTGTGTATTCCATATAGTAACCCACTGTCAGAGTTATAGCTAGTAAAGGTTTTCCTCCAATCTACACATTGCCACTACATTTTAATGATGGTGTCCTTTTATGAACAGAAACCTTTTCATTTCATGAGGTCTCATTTGTCAATTGTTGAAGTTATTGCTTATTCTACAGGTATCCTGTTCAGAAAGTCCATTCTTGTGCCTCTAAGTTCTAGTGTATTCCCTGCCTTTTCCACTGTCAGATTCAGAGTATCAGGTCTTACGTTGAGGTTTAGTTTTGATCAATTTGAAGTTCAATTTTCTGCATGGTGAGAGATAGGGATCTAGTTTCATTCCCATACATGCTGCCATCGAATATGACTGGCACAATTTGTTTATCATGCTGTCTTTTATCCAGTGTATTTGTGGATCTGTTATTAAAAATCAGGTGGCTCTAAAGCCATTGACATAGATCGGGGTTTTCAATTCTATTCCATTGATCAGTGTATCTTTTTTCATGCCAATACATTCCTTTTTTATTACTATAACTCTGTAGTAGAATTTGAGATCAGGGATAATAATGCCTACAGCACTTCTTTTTTGCTAAGGATTATTTTTGCTGTTCTGGGTTTCTTGTGGTTCCATATGAAATTTGAGAATTTGAAGAATTATGTTAGAATTTTAATGATTATTGCATTCAATTTTAGATAGCTTTTGGTAGGATGGCCATTTTTACAATATTACTTCGACTGATTCATGAGCATTGAAGATCTTCCATCTTCTGGTATCTTCTTAAATGTTTTTCTTCAATATCTTAAAGTTCTTTATTGTACAAGTCCTTCATTTCTTTGGTTAGATTTCTTCCAATATGTTTTATGGTTTTTGATACTATTGTGAATAAGAACATTTCCTTGATTATTTTCTCATTGTTCTTGTTGTTAGTATATAGAATAGTGACTTATTTGGGGATGTTAATTTTATATACTGATGAATATATTTATCAACACTAGGAATTTCCTGGTGGCATCCTTAGAGTCTTTTATGTATAAAATCATATCATCTGCAACTAAAAGTACTTTGATTTTTTCCTTCCAAATTTCTAGCCCCTTTATCTTTTTCATTTGTCTTATTGTTCTAGCTAAAACTGGAAGTACTATATTGAACAGGAATGGAGAGAGCAGACATCCTTGTCTAGTTCCTGTTTTAAATGTGAATGTTTTGAGTTTTTATCCATTTTGTATAATGTTGGTTGTGGATTTGTTGTATATTGCTTTTGCCTATGGTGAGATATGTCCCCTGTGTTCCTAGACTCTCCAGGACTTTTATTAGTATTTTCAAAGGCTTTTTCTGCAGTCAATGTGATTATCATAATTTTCTGTCCGTTAGTCTGTTTATAGGTCAAAATAGAAGATTCAAACATGAGTATACTATTTACTACCATCTCCTATTCAGCAAAGATGCCAAAAATACACACTGGAGGAAAGCCAGCATCTTCATTGAGTGTACTGGGAAAATTGGATGTCCACATGCAGAATAATGAAATTAGACCCATTTCTGGTATCCTGCACAATAATCAACTCCAAATAGATCAAAGACTACAGTGTGAGGACAGAAAAGTCTTAGAGACACATGTGAATTATTGCATGCTGGTGGCAATGTTCTGAACCTTGTATGATTAGGGGTGAATATTCTAGGAATATATATAATCTTTAGGGCTAATTAATTTATCCATGCATGATGAATTTAAGACAAATAACTAAATAAATCTCACCCCTAGAAGGTTGGAAAAAACAAACATTTTGAAGAATGTATTTAATTCCAAACATAGAATATTCAGTACTGAAAGGGAACCAGGGAGATAAAGGGAATTAAGGCGCCCAAGAGAGAAGAATGGTAGGAGACAAATGTTACTAAGGGAAAATGTGTGAAAAGGCAGTAGTTAAATGGGAGGGGGAGGAGGGCTATATAAGGAACTATGAGAATAAAGGAGAAGAAGGTGCACAAGTGAGGTGGGGCCATAGCAGACAAAAAAATTTATCAAGGGAAAATGTGGACACTTTGAATGAGGAGAGTGGTGAGGAAGGATAATACAGGAACAGAAAGACAAGAGATAAATAGTGCCTAGATAGCTAATTATTGGCAGCTGAAAAAACCAGAGGGAATTATTAGCCAAAAAACCTACAGGAAAATTGCGCATACAATATCTCTACATTAGTCCATGAGTATAGCTGAAGACTACATAACAAGAAACAGTGCCAGACAGGAGAAACTTTCCTCTGAGTTGTTGGCCAGGGTAGTCTAAGAGACTTCCAAAATTACACAGGCTATTGCTACAGTCCTTGATTGTCTCTCAGAACTTGATGGTGAGGCCTTATTGCTGAATACAGGACATACTTTGGATGCAGGATTTGGAGCAATGGAGCTGGAACTGACCTGGAAGCCACCTCCCTTGAAGGCTAGCTCTGATGGCTTTGGAGAGCACCATGCAAGCCGCTAAGGGAGAATATCAACCTCAACCCCAACATCAACCCATACCCCACATTCAAGGCTTAAAAACCATATCAATGAACAGCACAGCAAATGACATTGGTGCAGTAGTGGTACTTTTATCTTAGGAGTAATCAACAGCTACATAATTGGACTTAAAGCCCACTCAGTGGGAGGAAACTCATGTTTACTCCTATAAACCTAGCCAAATACATATAGCTGGAGACGTTATAGATCTTGGAGAAAACTCCAAGGCTGTCACATCCTTAGACAAATGTAATTTCTTACCATGTGCAAAATATGGATATTTAAATTTATAGACAAATATCCCAGTCACCACCTATCAAAGAACTTCATTTTCAAGAGACAGAGATAATTAGAGAGTTCCACAACTGGTCACACACAGAGATTGTCTGTGAATTTCCCAAGCTTACGTGGCACATCTAGGATGCAACGTCTATACCGAAGGCTCATGGAACACAGAATAAGAGATGAAGAGAACACTAATGTGTCTTTTAATTCTTATCAATGACGCTCCCTCATGCAACAGAAGGCCAAGAACACAAAAGTCACAAACGGCCAAAATGCAGAGAATGAGTCTGTAGAGTGTGGGTCCTTGGATAGGACTCCTATATTAAAATCCACCCACTCAGTGCTCAGTGTTCATTACAGAAGACAGGGTAAAAATAATGTAAGAGCCAGAGAGGAGGTGCAAGACCATTCAGAAATAGTCCTACAGGTTCCTGGGACTCTTCTCATATAAACCTACAACAACAGTATCAGCATACACAAGAACATGCAAACTTAAGCAGACAAAAACCCAACAAAGAAGTGTGGAAATGAAAAACATGACCCCTTCTTAGTCTAAGAATTATTGGCAGCTGATTACTGCTGAGTAAGAATAAGTTGATCTTCTTAAAGGTAGGGACTGTAGATAGACTGACTAAATACCAGTGGATGAACTTGCACTGAGGGACATCTGGGACATTAACTTTACAAGATAGGACTTAACACAAATGACAGAAGGTATGAAATCCAGTTGGGGGGGCCTATGGGAGGCTGCCAAAGGGAGTATAAAAATATAAAAATGATTTTCTGTATGAAATATACAAAATTCAATAAAACGTTAAAAAAAATCACTATCTCTACTGTCATAATAGATAACAAAAATCTCAAATTCATATATTGCCCTTGATTTCAAGAATCAACATAGAAATATATATTGATTTAGAGTTTTCTAAAAGGTGCAATATTAGTGAACTAATTATTTTTATTAATATAAAAATTTTCCTGTTAGACTCTTAAAAATTTCAATTTAGACACACAGTGATTCTCTACCTGTGGTGCTCAGGCCAGCAGAGATACTAATACAGGAGAGCCACAGGCATAAGGCCTCATGGGTGTCACAACTCTTGAGTCATTGTTGAGCATGGGGCTCAGGTCCCTGAGCTGAAACCAGCTCTCCAGGTGAAGGACAGGTCAGCTAAGTCTGAGAACAATGCAGCTTGGGACAACGGAGCCCAAGGTCATTAAGTCCCTCACCCAGGAAGTGATAAGTTTAATGATTTTTAGTCCCTGGTGAAAAAGAGTGAAAGAAAATGAGGTGTTTACATCAGTAGGTGAACATCTCCATTTTATATGAATACTACACCATCACATCTCCACAGAAACTAAAGAAAACTTGGCCTGCAGGGGCAGGGGAAGAAAACATGTTTTTTAAATCTGTAACTGTGGATGTGAATTTTTAGAAGTTCCTATCCACTTAGAGAGGTACCCACATACCAAGACATAATATGGTGAGTTTTCCAAATATTGGATGAGAAAAGAAGGACTTTTTGGAATTCTGGAAGCACTTTATAGTCTTAAAATTAAGTTAGAAAACCAAGACAAGTCTAGCCAGTAAGGACACTGAACTTACTTAAAAGTAACAGAGAAATTATGTTGACATATTTAACTTGTATAATCATATTATGAAAGGAGACCATTCAGGGAAAATCAACATATAGGAAAAGATTAATGTTTGCATGTTTGTCTCTGAAAGGCCTCTATGAAATACCTCTTCAACTGCTCACTGATGCAGAGACAGATCCCTGATGGTGTGTTTTCAGGCAAATGTAGCCACTGTTCAAATGCTGGTACATCCATTCCATTCATATTTATAGATGCGCAATAAAAATTTGTATGACTCTGAGACAGCCTGAGCATGCCTGTTCTAGCCTCCATCTTGCTTAGACACTGAGAACACAGCAGACCACCTGAGAGCACCTGGATGCAGCCTCCTGCATGGTGGTGAGCTTTCCCAATCACACCATGCCCAACCCCCTAACTGTGATTACTTGAGGCCCCTCCTACGGCACCAGGGCAGACTTCTGCTCTATGGTAGGGTAAGGCTTGGACCTTAGCAGACAGCCTGAGAGCATCTGATCTGGCTTCAGCCTAGTGTAGAGGCTGAGAACTTAGCAGACTGCCAGAGAGTTCCAATATTGGGCCTCCTCTTAGGGAACTTCCCAAATTGTGCTCTGAATACATGCTAGTAGGGTTCCATATGTTAGAGAACAGCCTGAGTTTACCTCACTGGAGCCTGACTTGGGCTTCTGTGGGTAGCTGATCTGAAGCCATAGTTCCCTTGAAAATAAAATCTGAGAGAACCTGAAACCTACATCAACCAGCTCTACAAACCCCAAAAGAAAACAATTGAGTCATATGAATAATACAAATAGAGGCAAACTTCAACTCAACAAAAGAAGACGATTTTCGTACCAGAATCACAAACAAAAGAAATTTATATGCCAAAATCACAACAAAAAATATTAAAATGGAAAGCCAAACATTATGACCCCATGAAATTCCACCAGTGCGGTAGAAGAGTTCTGCAAGGAGAACCCCCTAGAATAACCCAGAACACAGATTTTAAAAGAACAGTTATAAACATGATCAAGTAATTCAATGAATTTAAAGAACACACAAATACATCAAAGGATTAAAAGAAGATAGGGATAAACTTCTGAATGAATTCATGAAGGAGATAAAAACGAAGAAAACTAAGGCTAAAATGAAGAAAGAAGTAAAAAACTCAATAAGCCAGCTTGAAACAACAGGGGAAAGCCTCACTGCTAGAATGAATGAAAGGGAAAACAGAATATCAACACGAAGGATAAAGTTGCAGAAATGGACCACTCAAGGAAAGACTAAGAAAAATTAAAAAGAAAAAAAACACAGGAATGGAATATGCAGGAGATGTGGGACACCATGAAAAGATCAAATATACATATCATAGGCATAGAGCAAGAAGAAGAATCACAGGTTAATGGTATTGACCAGATCTTAAACAGGATTGTAGAAGAGACTTTCCCAACATTAAGGAAAGACATCCCCATACAAATTCAAGAAGCACATAGAACACCAAATAGACAGGACCAGAAAAGAAACTCCCTAGGGCATATCATAGTAAAAACACTAAATGTGCAGAACAAAAAGAGAATACTGAAAGCAGCAAAAGAAAAATAGTAAGTCACATACAAAGGAAAGCCCATCAGAATTACAGCTGACTTATCAATGCAAACTATGAAAGCCAGAAGAGCCTATACGAAGGTATTTCCAGTTCTAAACGACCATAGATGCCAGCCCAGAATACTTTACCCAGAAAAAAAATGTCTATTATAGTTGAGGGGGAAAGAAAAAATCTTCAATGACACGAATAGTCTGAAGGAATACAGGTCTACAAAACCAACACTTCAAAGAATACTTGAAGGAATACAGAGAATGGAGAAAGGAACAACTATACCCCGGGATCAATGAAAGAAACTAAATAGAGGTATAATTGTGGAAACAAAATTAGGCAAAGAATACAACCAGTTATCAAAATGATGGCAACCAATACACATATTTCAATGATAACTTTAAATATTAATGGACTGAACTCCCCACTCAAAACACACAGGCTAGTTTAATGGATTAAGAAACAAAATCCATCTTTTTGCTGTCTACAACAAAACCATCTCACCTTCAAGGACAGGCACTACCTTAAGGTAAAAATATGGAAAAGAAAAGAATACTCCAAACAAATGCTACTAAGAAACAAGCAGGGATTGCCAATCTAATATCTGACAAAATAGACTTCAAACTAAAACTAATCAGAAGAGATTAAGAGGGTCACCTCATTTTGATCCAAAGAACAATTAACCAATAAGATATTATAATCCTCCACCAAACACGACAGGATTTTAAGACACAGATTAATCCAAACTCAGTAATAGTATTGGACTTCAATACTCCACTGTCTTCATTAGACAGGTTACCTGGACAAAGAATAAACAGAGACATCTGCACTAAAAGATACCATACATTAAATGGACCTAATGGAAATGTTCAGAATATTCCACCCAAGCACTAAAGAACAAACTTTCTATTCAGCACTGCATGGAACTATCTCAAAAATTTACCACATACTGGGGCACAAAACAAACCTCAAAAAATACAAAAATATTGAAATAATTGCATGTTTTGTATCAGACCACAATGCAATAAAGCTCAAACTCAACACTGGAAGAGGCCTTAGTCATGAAACAAAGTCATGGAGATTAAGCAACACACTCCTAAATGATGAGTGGGTCAAAGGAGAAGTTAAGAATGAAATAAAAGAATTCCTGGAATTGAACAAAAAGGACAATACAACACAACAAAACCCTCAGGACAATTTAAAAGCAGTCTAAGAGGGAAGTTTATAGCTCTAGGTGCCTACATTTAAAACTCAGAAAGAGCACAAATAAATGGCTTAATAATGCAAAGCAAGATGCTGGGAAGGCAAGAAAAATTGAAATCCAAACCCAGCAGAAGAGAAGAAATAACAAAAATCAAAGCACAAATTAATTGAATAGAAACAAAGAAAACAATACAAATAATCAATGAATCTAGAGCCGGTTCATTGAAAAAGCTAAACAAGATAGACAGAAACTTAGCCCAGTTAACCAAAAGAAAGAGCAGATCCAAATCACCCAAATCAGAGATGAAAGGGGAAACATCACAATAGACACCAAAAAGATCCAGACCATTATAAGGGAATATTTTAAAAACCTATACTCTACAAAATTTGAAAACCTAAAAGAAATAGATGGATATCTAAAATCGTGGGAACCACCAAAGTTAAACCAAGAAGAGATTAACAGTTTAAACAGACCCGTAGCATATAAGGAAATCAAAACAGTAATACAAAGCCTCCCAACTAATAAAAAAGCCTAAGGCCCAGATGGATTTGCAACAGCATTTTACCAGACATTTAAAGAAGACCTCTGACCAATACTACTTAAATTATTCAAAATGATAGGAACAGAGGGAGAATTCCCAAACTCATTCTATGAAGCCAGCATCACTCTTATACCCAAACCAGGTAGAGACACAATCAAAAAAGAAAACTATAGACCCATATTCTTTTTTTTCAGATGTAAATATTTATTTGCTTTGAATCAAAAATTCATATGGAAAGTAGAGCATTGAAATTATTCTATGGTAAATTATCATATTTAACAAAGTTTCTGTCTTGAAATTTCTAATTCTGATTCTTTAAAATAAATAATTTATTGAGAAATTCATGCATTCATATGTGTTTTGATCAAATTTATACCCACTCCTTCCCTTCCAACTCCTCCCATATCTCCCCATCACTTTTTTTCTGATGACCTCATGTACTCTTTCTTCTTCTTTAATGTTTTTTATGGGGCTTCTGGCTACTCTAACATTCCACTTTTGAAGAATTAACCCTAAAATCTTTTAAGGATTAGATAAAAAGTGCCCAAATGTTTTCCACATTTTCAGCCTTTGGAACAGAGTAGTTGCTAATAGGTTCAAGGATTAGCCAATGAACTGGTTATTTTCCTTTGGGATCTTTTAACCCTAGCTGCCAGTGAATTTCTATCTCCTATTCTTATCACACCATCTTCTGAAGAGCTTACCCAAATTGCCAATAGGGAATCTGGACACAGACCACTCTGGCTTCTTCCATGCTGAACAGGGACGCAGGGTGAGGTAATTGGCATACCCCTTCAGTGGATCTATTGAAAAGACTCCCAAATTGCATAACACTTATCTCAAGGAGGAAAAGAAAGTCTTTGAAGCATGAATAGGAGATGTGAAGGAGAAAAAAAGGCAAGAGGAATTAGCATTACAAGTTCTAGACAGGGAACTAGAAAAAAGTCAGAGCAGGGAAATTTTCAAATGTCCATATGAGAGTCCATTGGAATTTCTTGACAAAGGCTTCTGAAAGCATCCCCCTATTGGGTTCTTCCTCATTTTTCTTTTGTCTCCCAAGGCTGGACTCTAGAGTGATGGATTCAGAATTTGCTTTTAGGTACTATGATAGCTGTTGGAGTGGTTAGAATCAGTGTCAGTTCTCTCTCAAAGGCTTCTAGATAGGGGGAGAAAACAAATTTAGCCATCATTTTAGAACAATAGCTGGATGTCTCCCTTAGCTACAGGTGGGCACTACAGTATTGGAGACTAAGATTTGAATTCTTACATCTGAGCAGTACTTTCTGGTTAAGAACAAAATCATCAATGAGAGATAATTGTCTAAATAACTTTTTATACAGACTTAAGCTTAATGTCTGGGTAATGTAATCCCTTGACCTCTTAAAGAAATATATTGATGACTTTATTCTTTATTTATACTTTCATTTTGGGTGTTTAAAACCATACAGTTGGCCCAAATCAACTTATTTTTATACTTAAGGTCATTTGATGATCTGTTCCTCAGGGGTCACATGGGCTTGGAAGGGGCTCCTGGCTCCTTTCTTTTCCATCTATATGAAGATAAGTCAAAGGTCCTGCTTGACCATGTCTGGCTTCACTTGGAAGCATGAATGAGATGTTTCCTCTGAGTTGACCCTCTTCTTTGTAGAGTTGACACAGGTTCAAGTCCATCTCGTGGGGTCTCCACATCCTCCCTGAACAAGAGGGCAGGTGACTCATCACAGTAACAGGACATTTTGAGAGATGTTCCATAGTCCTCTGGAACTTAGTTAGCCTTGGAGGGCAAGGGGGAAAAACTGTCCTTTAAGTCCCTCTGACCATATTAGTATAGGCCTCAAACTATGGCTGTTAAACATCCAATAAGGTTAGGTCCACCAGTCTGGTACTTTTAACTATCATGTGCTGTGTAGATAAGGCTTGGGTAAAAAAACCAAATATTCTCAGATAAACTTTGACTAGATTTATATTTTGTTCTTTAAACTAGTTGACTAAACTATGACCATAGACATTTTAAGGTTATGGGTATATTATTTTTGTCTCATCTTTTATATTTCATATCAAACCTAAACAAACCTTCATCACTTGCTTAGGCTTTCTGAGTTTTTCTATTTTAGAAAATATCTCCATTCTCATATCCTTTTAACATTTTTTACATTCTCATTTTCTTTTCTTTTAAATAATTATGAGACACTATAGCATTAACAAATAAATTTTCCATCTGTTGTGAGACTTCTTTTCCTGGGGGTGCTAAGCAATGCTTATTCCCTTTCAAGGTTCTGGTGTGGATCCAATGTTTGATTACCATTTTCATGGGGCACCAATGAATTTATTGAGCTTACTTGCCAAGATAACAGAGGTGTTGCTGAGGTGTATGTATGACCTGAGGGTATGCACACTGGAAAGCCTTTATCTAGTATGGGTCATGCCTTCTCTTCCTAGCCTTCTCCAGATTATATACTTTAGCCCTCCCCAAATCGAGAAGGATATGTGTGATTAGGGTCAAAGTACATTCAGTTGGCTGAGAAGAGTGGCTTGATAATGAGGTGAGATCCAATGACCCTGCTTGGCCCTCCTTTAATGAATGAGCACAACTGTCAACATGTCCAGTTGTGAAGATGTTTAGCGATCAGGCTCAGCTGAAGTCATGATGATGGTAATTATTTCACAAAGGGACTGCTGTATAGCATCATCTTATTAAAAGGACCTGGAATTTAAAAGGATTTGGTGCTAGGATCCACATATTAGGGAGAAAATACATCGTTTGTTTTTCTGAGTCTGTGTTACTTCACTTAGTATAACAGGCCCTAGATCCATCCATTTACCTGCAAATTTCATTATTTCATCTTTCTTTACTGCTGAATAGAACTCCATTATGTAAATATATCACATTTTTGTTAACCACTCATCAGAGGAGGGGCACTTAGGTGGCTTCCAACTCTTAGCTATTGTGAAAAGAATAGCAATAAAAATGGTTGTACGAGTATCTCTACAATAGGATGAGTCCTTTGGGTATATGCCAAGGAGTGGTATCCAAGACTCATATTCTTAATAAACATAGATGCAAAAATTCTCCACAAAATACTTACAAACTGCATGCAGATGTACATCAAAAAGATCATTCACCATGATCAAGAAGGCTTTATTCCAGAGATTCAGGGATGATTCAAAACAGCACTACAACACTAACATAACAGGAATTGATAAAGTTTGGTCAATAATACCTCTCAATATTAATGATATCAACTCCCTAGTAAAAAGACAATGACTATCAGATTAGAAAACAGGATACATAGATTTTTCTGCTTCCATGAAACACATTTCATCAACAATGACTGACACCATCTTAAGGTAAGAAGATAGAAAGAAATAACTCCTAGCAAATGGAAGTAAGAAACAAGCTATGCTAATATCTGAGAAAGTAAACTTCAAACTAAAACTAGTCAGAACAGTTAGGGAATGTCATTTCATTTTCATTAAAGGAAAAATACACTAAGAAGAAATTACAATGCTAAACATACATGTTTATCACAAAGTGGTATTCAATTTCATTAAAAAAAAAAAACTTTTTTAGTTCTAAAATGTCATATTACTCCAACACAGTAATAGTGGGTGACAGTCACCAGTAGTGAGGTCAGACAAAAACTAAAGAAAGAAACCCTGGAGTTATATGACATCATAAATCAAATAAACTCTGCACACATCTATAGAACATTTGATTTAACCACCAAAGAATACAATTTCCTCTCAACCTGTGAAAGAAAAGTTCCCAAAAAGAACTCTTGCGCCTTGGACTGAGCTTCCTGCAAGGCTCACCAGCTGATTATCACTCAGGAGACTGTGGAGAGTTTGGAATGTTGCAGGGCCAGAGCCTAATTATCATTCATCTTCGGCCATCTGTAGGCCCCTAAACAATCCTTGCCTACCTCTGTTTCTTATCTAACATCTAGTAACTAACAGATAAAAAAAAATTTTAGAATGTATTATTCTAGCAGACCACCCTATCACACCAATCAAAAGGCTAAGAATGTCATCAGATAGTATCTGAGATGTAGAGTAAAAAAAAAAAAAATAACCCTTGCTTTGCTGCAACCTGCCTACTGAATGCATCCTCCAATATACTTGAAAATTGTCTTGATTTATGACTTTTCTTTCTTCTGTTACTATAAAAATGTAAGGCAACTGTTACCACACTGGAACATGAAATTTGGGGTAACCTGAATCTGTGTTCCCAGGCCATGGTCACTCATATTTGGCTCCAGAATAAACTATCTCTTATCCCCTTTGAGGTGAGAGTTATGCTTTTGCATGGACAGTTTATTGCACCCAGTGTGGGGCCCCAAGAATTATCTGCTTTTCATCACAGGAGTCACTTGGATGGAGCAGGTACCAGCATGGATCCATTGAGTCCAGCCATGTGTTAGGGTCTCCTCAGCTGGATCATGGTGAATTCTTTCTGGGGCTCTTGGACCTCCCTTGGTTTGGTTGATGGTCCATTTGTTTATTCTGAGCTGGTTGTTTAAGGACCCTATTTATTCAATACCTTTATTGTTTTTGTTTTGCTTTCAAAGTGTTTGTTTTAGGTATCTATTTTTGTTTGTTTGCTTTGAAAGCATTTTGGTTTTGACATTTGGTTTGGATTTTTTTAGTTGCTGACCATTTGGTTTGTTAAAATTTGTTAGCAGTAATTTTTTTTTCTTTCTCTTTCCCCCCCTTTTTTTGCAGAACACTTCTCCCATATCTAATTCAAGGTATGAAGAAATGTTTTCAGAAAAATAGATAGTTTGTGTTCTGGCTGGTTTTAGGGTTAATTAGTATGTTCCTTTAACTCACAAATATAAGAAAATGTAAAAATCCAACTTAAGTAGTCTGCCAATTTTAAGGTACCTATTTATTTAGATATTTCTTTGTGTGCTTTTAAAGTGTTTGCTTTAAAGTATCCATTTTTGTTTGCTTCAGAAGCAATTTGTTTCTGATTGCTTGGCTTGTTTTAATATTGGTGGCTTCTTGAACTTTGAAGGCACTCTGGTTTTTGTTTGTTGTCCGTGGTGGTTCTGTTTTCAATGTTTTTATTTAGTTGGCCTTTGTCTCCAGACACTCCTCAAATACCTAAATTTGCATTTTTCTTTTTCCTGTGATTTCTCCTGGCTGTTTGCAAACTTGACGCCTTTAGCTTAGAAATATGAGTGCCTGATCATAAAGGAGCTGAAGAGGCACTGTTCCCTACACTCTTACAGAGTAGAGGTGTCAGGGGGAACTCCCCAGGACGAATAATGGCCTCATAAGGGAACCCATAAACATACCCGTTCCTGGGTCAGAAGGAACTTTATTAGCTCACCTGGGAAGACACACATAAGGGTTGATCATCCAGTGTCTTGAGCACCCTCATGTTTCTGACAACGTGCAGAAAGCCCCGAGACCCAGTGGAAGAAGACAATCTTAGTCTTAGTGTGAAAGCTGAAAAAGTCCATCCCAAAAAGCAGCACATAAACCAGATCCAAAACACATACTCCCCAGCTAGCATAGGAAGGTTGCAATTTTTCAGGAGAAAAGAAATAAATTGGTTATAAAATGGAAAACAAGTTTTCTAAAAAGGAGAAAGTGTTTGAAGATAAGCTGCCATCTGACACTATAGCTGGCTTTATGTATGATAATTATGAGCTTTCAACTTGCAAGTATTTGAAAAAATGGGGAAATCTAACCAAGGATAACTTAGTCCCTCAGTGGGGGATATTTAATGTTCCGAAATTGGGATCTTTTTTTTTTTTTTTGGCATGCTTAACTAAAAGTCCTAGGCAAAAGCATTTGAAACTATCTCCTAGGCAGTCTTCTTTAATTAAAATGTAAGATTATATTTTAAAAAAATATATAAAATTGAAAATTTCCAAAATAAAAGCTCTTAAGAAAAATAACATGTGAATAAAGAAAAATACGAAAATGAAAATTAATTTAAATATTTTACAGATTAAATCAGAGCTATAGATAAATTCTAAGACTAGTCTTATCTCATCTTTCTCTGATCTTGCCTTAGTTCTTTTCCTCTTAGCACTAAGCTCTCTACTCAAATAGATTATGGCCTGTTTTAAGAAAGACTACTTCTTCTAGGCAGCTTAAATATGTCTCATTTTCTCTTCCTTTGAGCAACTTGTTTGTCCTTAACTCTCCTGTCTAAGTCTACATTAAAATTGTCTTTATTGTACTAGCTGTTCTTAAAATTCCCTTCACCAATTAAAGTCAGGAATGCTGATTTGATTTAAATAGAGTTCTCTAAGGCTTAGAACTCTTCAGGCTCCTAATGATGACCAGTGATAGCTATGTCCCAGTCAGTCCTGAAGTGTCTGGACCCTCCTGGATGAGATTCACCTTGAAACATTGGTGAGTTTCTCATCTGTCACCTGTATGATTTACTCGGCTAAACACTTCGGGTTCCTTTGCTTCTATTTCTCTAGAAAAAAACAAAAAACAAAAAACAGAAAAACACTTAAAAATCCTATAGACTCATCCACAGTTTGCTACCTGAATCAAATACAACAACATGTGTTTTGTTTTGTTTTTTCTGGGATACATGAAAAGAGCTGACTCCCAAGAAGGCCTAAGCCAGTCTCTTGCCTCCAAGAGAACAGCCTGAGATGACTACAACATGTTATTATTAACCTAAAGTCTTAATGTTTCCTGTACTGTCAGTGCTATAGCCTCTGATTTATGTTATGCTAATAGCTTAGACAAAGGGAATTCTACTGGTTTCATATATAAAGGCATCCCCCCTGTAAGAGACAGTAAATATTAATTAATCTTCTCTTTCAAAACCTGCAAAATTTATGACAAGAAATTCTAATCTTTTAATCTTGCACCACCTGAAACATATCCTGAACCTGATGGCTTGGGGCAGGTGAGTTCTTTACAGTTCCTCTCTTTGGGCAGTCTTAAACTGGATCTTACTGACCATGCAATGCACTCTTATGCAAAAAGTGAAATCTGCTTTGCCAAGTTACTATTGCTTTCTCCATGTGTTCTTTGTGAGGTATTGATAGGGTTCTTAGATAATGAGTTTTATTTATAACACCCTTCAGTTATTTAGCTCTTAAAAAGAGAGAGAAATATTATCTTAAGTCTACACTGCAAACTTCACCCTTTATTTTATTTTAGGCCACTAAGTCACGGGTTATTTTTTTTCTCTTTTTTCTCTCTCTTTTTTTTTTTTACATATTAAAGAACTAGAGATATAAACTTTCTGCCTTCTCTCACTCTTTGGTGCACCTGGATTTCATGTAACTGTGTTATGTGTATGATAATAGTTTTCATGTGTTTGTGTTTGTGTTAAGACAATGTTTTAACAGGTCACTTCAGTTTTTATCTTATTTTATTTTCTCCTTCCTCTTTATTTTTATTGTGCACAAGAATTATTACTTTTATTATTATTTTTTGGCATGCAAGATTAAAATGCACATGTCCAGGTTTATAAATGTATTTGGCTAATGTATTAAGGCCTGAGAAATACATACTAAACTTGAGTACTCTAAACATGTACAAAAAACCCTATTAATATCTTTGAGTCTATTAAGTGTTTCACAAAACATTTAAATGCTAATTGTTTATACTAAATGGCATTCATTAAAATTATACAAAAAATATTTCAGTAAGCTATAAAATATAACATTATATACCTATATTTTTATTAGGATTTGCTTCCCCAACAGGTTCTTAATATATAGATATAGATAATTACAATTGTGTAACAGTCAGAGGTAGCAATCATTTCTCTTTCAAAAATATTTCTTTTTTTTTTTAATTAGAAGAAGCATTTCATTACAACAGCATTAACCTATTCGATAACGTTTTTCTGAGCTAGGGTACATCTCTTTCAAAATTGGCTGTACATTTTTAGGTTTACAGATGAATTATTGCACTTGTACAATCTTTTATGCATTATAAACTCTATAAGACATAAAATTAAATGAGGTTTT
>NW_008348795.1:68465-70436 GCF_000622305.1 Nannospalax galili
TAGGGTCATATAAGCCAACTTTTTTGTGGGCAGGGAGGTGTCGGACATTTCTGGCTGAAACCCACATAGGCTTTGGTTGATCCTGTGGGAAAACACAAGCAAATCCTCTCCCTGTGGTCAGCAATGGATCTGGTCCTTTCCAGAGTCCATCAAAGGGGTCCCTCCATTTAACCATGATGGGTGGTACTGGGTGTGTTTTGAGAAGAGGAGTCTCTCCATTTGCGCTGAGCTGGCTTGTGGCTATCCGGACATGGAGAGAGTAGAAGGCGCCCCACTGAGAAGAGGAGTCTCTCCATTTGCGCCGGGAGCCCCTTAGGCTATCTGGACATGGAGAGACTGCGACCCTCACAGCAGGGTTCCCCAACATCTCCCCCTGTTTGATTTAAAAATGGAGAAGTGCCATCACAAGCCCTAAGGGCCAACTCATCTTTTTCTCGGGAGAATCCAAAGTCTGATAATTGACCATGACCTGTTTTGTAACAAATTTTAGCAATGGCGGTAATTTGTCAGTGAAGAAATCTTATAAAACAGGGAGCAAACATCACACAGCATGACCAGGGGGCCAACAAAGGGTAGGAGCCATGAAAACAAGGGATTACTAAACCAACCCAATTGTTTGGTGGTTTGAAATTTTGAAAATGGATCATTACAAAGTTTTTTGAGAGTGTTAACATCAGTTCCAACAACATTTGATTCATTTACAAAGAAACAGCATTCCTCTCCCAATACCATACATGTCCCCCCATGTTCAGCACTTATCAAGTCCAGTGCTCTTTTGTTTTGGAGCACAACCCTGGCGAGAGAGTTCATTTGTTGTTGGAGAGATTCCAGGCTGTCAGTCGTGGATGCCATTGCCTGGTCCAGCTTGCCAGGTGCTGGGTTTGTAGCAGTGCCTCCAGCACCCAGGGAGAGTGCAAGTCCGATCCCTACCAGCAAAGGGATGAAGATTTCTCTTTGCTGGCGAGTGACTTCTTCCTTCTCGAGTAGGTACACCTGGGGTGTAATCATTACAGGTATACAAAAGGTGGACAAAGAGAGATTAACACAGTTTTGGGCTTTTCCTTTGCACCATAGGAAAAGAGGAGGGGTGATGTATGCTGTACCGGAGAGAGTAGTGTTAGTGAGGCATTTGTAATGAGTAGGCTTATTCTTGCTGGAAATGAAAATTGTTGTTTGAATAAGGGGATATCCATTAGATGAGAGTCAGTGAAGTCTTTTTTTGTTCCTGAGTAGAGAAGGGTGGTATTAATTGGTACTGCTGTCAGTAAAGGCCTATTGCTGGATGCACAAAAGAAGCAGTTAGAGGCACTGAGGTGGGTGGTGAAGGGAAGAAAGTTGGACCTGTTCCAGGGCATAGTTGATCTTATCTGGTCCTCTGTTTGTCTTTCCTGTAGAATAATATTATGAGTTAGCACAGGTTTAGCTGCAGGTACAAGCTGTTGAGAGATATGAAAGTCAGCTGTAGGGTACCTAGAGAATGCACCTGAGTAGAACTTTGTTATTACTTCAATACTCCAGCGATTGTCCCATGGATCTGATTTTTTCCTTGAAATGTTTCTCTGACATAAAATCTCTAGAACATGGTATTAGGGAGAGTGGGGGCTGGCTGAAGCATTGCTGTTAAGCAGGGTAAAAACGGCTATGAGGATGACAGAGAAAGAAGCTTGGGGGGGGCATCTGTGGCGAGCAGTCTCCACTAGATCATGGATCTCTTTCCACGTGATCTGGTGTGGCTTTCGGTGTCATCTCCGCCTCTTTCTTTTCTTTGTCTCTGACAGGGTCATGCAGGCCATCTTTTTCGTGGGCAGGGAGGTGTCGGACATTTCTAGCTGGAACCCAGATAGGCTTTGGTTGATCCTGTGGGAAAACACAAGCAAATCCTCTCCCTGTGGTCAGCAATGGATCTGGTCCTTTCCAGAGTCCATCAAAGGGGTCCCTCCATCTAACCATGATGGGTGGTACTGGGTGTGT
>NW_008348795.1:71713-72539 GCF_000622305.1 Nannospalax galili
TTTGGGAAATTTTTAGGGTCTTTTTTATCGTTTGAACCCTCCCCTTTATTATTTTCTGGTGCTTGTAAGCTTTCCTCGATCTTAGGTGGGTTTCCTGAGCATTGTCGGATGGCTGCTATTATGGGGAAAAAGGAAAGGGGAAAATTGTGTCTTTCCTGGATTTCTTTTTTACGAGCCAGATACGCAATGTTAGTCCAGATCTCTGGGTCAGAAATGTCTGCTGACAGGATCCAGGGTGCAAATTGAGATACTTCATTCCAAAATTTTAAGCTTTCTTTTTGGGAAATCTTAAGTCCTCTTGATTTAAGCAGGGCTCTAAGGGAGCGAATTTGGAGTTTTTTCTGGCGTGATGCTGAATTACCCATTATAAAAGGAAAATAGTGTTGTCTGGCATTTAATATTCCTGGAGCAGTCTGAAACCAGGGGATTGGAACGCTCTGACAGACACAAGCCTAGCTGCGGATTTAAGGTTTACAGGAAAAAAAATGGCTTTTTTAAATCTTTTGTCTGTTTATACAGCACGAGCCACCTTGAACTTTCAAGTGCTCCGCAGGGGCTAGTTAATTTAAATTCTCACCTAACTGGTTTTAGCTGTGGTTTGAGTACCCTGGGGGCAGGATAACAAAACCGATTAGGGAAGTTTATTTTAGAAGCTGATTTAAGGCTTATGTGAAGATCCCTTAGAACTTTGGGGATTTTTCTAGCAGTGTTAAGATAGGAAAGTAGGGTGAAGTGCTGGTTTCTAATGAAACGTGCCTGAGGTCAAAGTCTCAGTGCCATTTGCTTGGTATATTTTTTTCCATCCTTTCGCTTTGAGATAGTGTCT
>NW_008348795.1:73758-76162 GCF_000622305.1 Nannospalax galili
TCCTTAGGTCTGGAATCTTCTAAGAATGCTTTTGGCCTCAGGAACTTGGGCGTTGGACTGGCCTGAGACCCTGGCCATGGCCGCACCACGCAGGGATGAAAAGGAAGATGGGGTGGGAAGAAGCCCCAAGATTTCCCAGGGAGTGGATTGAGTAGCTGAGTTGTACTGGATGCAAAGGATCAGGGAGAGGAAAGGTAAGCCTCAGAGCCCCAGAAAGAGGCTGTCAGCCCCAGAAAGAGGCTGGCGGGTGTTGCAGGACCAGGAAAGTAGAGGGAGGTGAGGGCGTGGCCAGATCCAGAAGCAGTGCTCCTGGGGCCCAAGGAAGGCACTTAGTTGGTCTGGGTGAAAAAGATCAGGAAGCAGTATTGGTTCCTTAGGTGTCTGGGGACCCAAGACTAGGAATGGCACAGGGCCCAAACTAGGAGTAGAGAACAGCGGGGGAGATGGAAGGGCAAATGAGGCCGGGGGAGTCAAGGCATGGAGGGCTCCCCGATAGACCCACCTCAAGCGGCCTGAGGATAGGAGGGCAGTCCAGGAGAGTTAGCTGGTGGTCTAGGTCCAGGGAAGCAGAGAGAGGTGAGGGCGAGGCCGGGTCCAGAGGGAGTGTTCCTGGGGCCCAAGGAAGGCACCAAGCCGGTCCATGTGAAAAGGATCAGGAAGCAGCACTGGCTCCCCAGGTGTCTGGGGCCCCAAGACTAGGAATGGCACAGGGCCTAAGCTAGGAGTAGAGAACAGCGGGGGAGATGGAAGGGTGCACATGGCTGGGGGAGTCAAGGTGTGGAGGGCTGCGCAATAGACTTACCCCAAGAGAGGCCTGAGGGCAAGACAGCAGGCCAGGTGAGTTGCCCGGTGGTGCAGGTCCAGGGAAGCAGGGAGAGGGGAGCGCGGGGCTAGGTCCCAAAGCAGTGCTCCTGGAGCCCAAGGAAGGCACCAAGCTGGCCTGGGCAGAAAGGATCAGGATGCAGCACCAGTTCCCCAGGTGTCTGGGGACCCAAGATCAGGAATGGCGCAAGGCCCACACCAGGAGCAGAGAACAGTGGGGGAGATGGAAGGGCCCAAAAATATTTCTTAATATTAAGCTATTAAATGTAAGATTTGATTAGAGCTAAATTACATGTTAAACAAATGGATATATAATTTTTTCTAAAGATCTTTTGTTAAGTTCACCTTACATAATAAAAATTACAGGAGATGGATTCTCAGCAAAAATTAATTACAAGATCTTGGTAGCTAAAAATCTTTTATATATAACTGCATGTGAATGCACTGTCCACATGAGCTTATGTTTAATTACATATATTTTACTTGGTACCAAATTGGCTTATAAGTAAGTGCTCATGTAAACTGATGTTGTTAAATTAGCCCAATTTCTTTTGACTCACAGTAAAACAAAAATTTTAAGAGAAGAGGTTCCAAGTCCAACAGACCTAAGTTAGCATGGCCACACGTCCAGTATGCCAATTGAAGATATTAAATCAATTTGATCACTTTGGCAAAGCAGGTAGAAGTGATTAATGATCCTAGATATTTTAAATCTAGATTTTAACATGAGTTTTTTAATTTAAGTATTCAAGACAAGATATAATAAAGTCTGGTCAAGATCTTGTCTTCCTTGATGCTTTTCTCGATTCTGGTTCTATAGCATGCTATCCTAATATGCTAAACTTTTATTCCAAGGATTACAAAAGATCACTTATCTCTGCTTTAGATATATTTTGTGTGTATGTTATACATTTAGGAATATAAGCATTTTAGGAATTTGGGATAACTACTGCCTCTTAAAGTCAACCAACAACTTTGACAAGGTACATATCTTTTCAAAGTGTACGTAAAACAGTTCTAAACATTTAAAAAGAAAATTGGTCTTTTAATATTACCTGCTTCAAGGTTTACATCTTAAAGTATATAACTAATCTTAACGTGTTACACTATAATAATAAATTTGAGATAACTGTTCATCTTTGCTTTAAATTTAAAATATAGCATAGTTAAATACTTGTTAAAATTTTAATATAATTACTATAATCATAAACAGATGGCAGTAAATAAATAAGTAAACTCAAAAGCCAAATTTTATCATCTGGATGCCTCAAACCCTAATGAGAAGTGATTTTTTTTCTTTAATAAAAATAATTTCAAAGTGCCTATTACCATGACTTCTCTTTAACAAATAATTAAATTGGTGAAAAAAAAGTGACTGTTAATATTTTTTACCTGCCTTTATTATCGTTAGATATTTAAGAAGCCATACATATGTTTTCTATGTTTTGGATATAGCCTTCTCTATTTTCATTTAAAATTATCTTATTTAAATGTTTTCTGAAATTATATATATAAACAATCAAGGTAAAGAAAACAGTGATCAAAAGGTTATAAATATGATATTTTTGTTGTTGTTTGACAA
>NW_008348795.1:76546-77184 GCF_000622305.1 Nannospalax galili
TTCAGAGGATTTCATCAACTGAAGAAAGAACCATCACATAAAACATTCCATTTAACTGGGGAATAAAGACTGTATTCAGATAATTCTGACCTACTTCTTTACTACAAAATTCAAGGAGATTTATAAGACTTTCATGGACCAACTTCATTTAAAGGACTCATTCAAGTGGGCTTCAGAGATACTAGGTGGGATTCATCTTCAATTAATTGACAATCAAGTTCCCCCAAGTAACTGAACATTTCTCTCACTGTTTTTCTTCCTTAAACTCTTTTTTAAATTTTTTATTTATTATTTTTTATGTGTATGAGTGTATTGCTTGCATGTATGTGAGTGCACCCATGTTGTGCAATGCTGTAGAGGTCAGAAGAGGGCTTCAGATTCCCCTGGAACTGGAGTTAAGGACAGTTCAAAGCTGCCATTATGGGTACTGGGAATTGAACCAGGGTCCTCTGCAAGAGCAGTTAACTCTTTTATGCTTATCTATTTTTAAGGACTTCTAATATCTAATAATTCACTTAGTATATCCCAAAATGATAAAACAATGCTAATTTTGGTTTAAATTAAGTTATAAATGCTTACCCAGAACCCTTACCTTACTCAACTATTTTTCATCTTAGGGATTTAAGTGCTTTTACTCT
>NW_008348795.1:77488-80770 GCF_000622305.1 Nannospalax galili
TTTATAGTTTAAGTTCCTTGATTGATGTCCCTTGATTAAATGACATCTAAGTTGTCCTATATAGCACAATTAGCTGGGATAAAAACAATTAAGCAATATCTAGATTTTACTAAGGAAATGGATAATTTCCATTTCTTTTTTATTTTATTTATTATTTTTATTTTATGTGTATGCATGTATTTCCTGAATGTAGGTAAGTGCACCCACGTCATGAAATGCTCACAGAAGACAGAAGAGGCTGTTGGATCCCCTGGGACTGGACTTATGGACAGTTGTTATCTGCAATATGGGTGCTGGGATTCAAATCCGGGTCTTCCGCAAGAACAACTAGTATTCTTAAGTGCCAAGCCATTTCTCCAGCCCCAGATAATTTCCATTTCTAACCAAAAAAAAAAAAAAAAAGGTAGTTGGTGGCTAAGCCTTTAAGGCCTATAAAATTTCGATTTCCTAACAGGTTTGATCTCTTGTTTCTATTAATGTTATTAAACATTTTTATGTAAATGAAGACATTCCTGTTAGAAGAAAGTTTGAAGAATACTATATTGATTTGTAATTTCTCCTATAATAGTTTCATTTTTTTTTTAAACTAAGGCTGGTATGATGCCAGTATAATAAAACAGATGAAGTCATTATTGACAGATAAGAACTACTGGAGTTATAGCTAGCCACTCCATGAGGCTATAGCTATAAAGTATAACTTATCTAAAGAAAAACAAAATATTAAAAAACAATAGATTTGCTTACATGTTCCAAATATAAACAAAATAGTTCATAGAGTACAGACAATTGTAAATACAAGGGGAAACATAGTCAATCTCATTTTTATTTTAGTATTTGTAGCCTTAATCAGCTATATTTTCTCCATTAAGCCAAGCAATATTATTCTTTATTTTAATTATAGTCATCCTATTATATGTCACATACAAATGTTATGTCAGATACAGAGTACAAAAGAAAAATAAGATCCAGATAATGCTGGCTAACAGTTTTGATATGATCCAGGCATTTCTTTCTTATTGGCTCTACCAGCTAGCTATTCCTCTCTCCTGAAGACTGCTATCTTGCCTACAACTGAGCCTCATCCACACAAGATTGTAGGAATGATCCATCCTAAGATGACCTGAGAATAAATAAAATGTGGCCCCTACATGCACAAAATGCAATCCTTGGCCAACAGGGGGAACTGTGAAAGAAAAGTTCCCAGAAAGAACTCCTGCACCTTGGACTGAACTTCCTGCAAGGCTCACCAACTGATTATCACTCTGGAGATCGTGGAGAGTTTGGAATGTTGCAGGCCCAGAGCCTAATTACCATTTATCTCAGACCATCTTTAGCTCCCTAAACAGCCACTCCTTGCCCATCACTCTTTCTGATCTAACATCTTGTGACTAACAGAAAAAAAAAAAAACCTTTTAGAATGTATTATTCTAGCAGACCACCCAGTCTCAACAATCAAAAGGCTAAGAATGTTGTCAGATAGCATCTGAGACCTAGAGTGAAAAACCCCTTGCTTTGCTGTGTCCCGTCTACGTATTTAAAAAGTGTCTTGATTTATGACTTTTCTTTGTTCTGTTACTATAAAAATGTATGTTACCACGCTGGAACATGGAATTTGGGGTAGCTTGAATCTCTGGTCACTCATATCTGGCTCCAGAATATACGATCTCTTATCCCTTTTGAGGTGAGAGTTATGCTTTTGCATCGACAAGCCCAATGATCTTTCTCCAAAACTGACCACATAAGAATAAGGCTAGATATCAACAATAAAAATGGGGAAAAGTTCACAAATTCATGGAAGCTAAATAAGACATTACTGAATGAAAATTGGATCATGGGTAAAAGAAAGAGTGAAATTATTAAAAATTCTTAGAATATTTTAAAATGTATTGATTAATTTCACCTATTTTTATTGTATATTTTATTGAATTTTGGTGTATTTGTACAATATATCTTTTTTAATTATTTATTTGATAACCACATTAGAAGAAACATTTCATTACAACAGCATTGACATGTTCAATAACAATTTCCAGAGCTAAGATGCATCTCTTTCAAAATTGGCTGTAAATTTTTATGTTTACAGCTGAATTAATGTAGTTATATGATATTGTACTCAGTCTAAACCCTCTAAGACATAAAATTGAATGGCATTATAACCTTTAAAAAATTTCCATTTCATTATTAAAATATACTTTCATACAGAAAAACTCATTTTTAATGCAACCAACACTTAGATGTTTGCACATGCATCTCTAGTCTCTATACAGCTGGTTATTACAAGTCACAGCTCGTTATTTTCTGAGATCTGTGGCATCTGAGCATGATATAAAGTCATCAGGTAGATTTCAATGGTAATGTTTTTCACATCTACTAATTAACATGAAGCAAATTTTTATGGTTCTTCCTCAAATATAACTCATTTTTTTATTGATTGATTTTTTGTGTATTTCATACAGAAGATCCCAAATAGTCTTATACATCTATATACCCACATCCCAGGTGACACCCTCCCCTGCCTCCCCCACTGGAGCCCAGATATTCTGTCATCCCTGTTACTATCCACTGTGTTGTTAGTGCCCCCAGCAGTTCTCCAGTCCTTGTCCATCCACTGAGTCTAGTCAACCTATCTATAGTTCCTTGTTTTAGGAAGATCAGCTCTTCCTCATCTAGCAGCAAGCTGATGCCAATATTCCTTTAGGTAAGATTGGGGTCTGCTGTACATTTTCCCAGTTCTATGCTGGATTAATGTCTGGGAGTCTCTGGGGCCACCCTGGCCAATAACTCAAAGGAGGGTATTTCCTGTTTGGCATTGTTTCTTGTTATGTAGCCTTTAGCTATACAGATGAACTCTTAAAGTTCATATTGCTCCCTTTTATTTTTGGTTATACTTTCCTTTAGAGTGTTTAAGACCATGCAGTTGGCCCAGATAAACCAATTTATTTTTACTTTTAAGGTTGTTCGAGGATCTGTTCCTCAGAGGTCACATGGGCTTGGGAGGAGCCCCTGGCTCCTTTCTTTTACCAGTTCCATCTATGTGAAGATAAGTCAAAGGTCCTGCTTGACCATGGCTGGCTTCGCTTGGAAGCATGGAGGAAATTATTCTTCTGTGTTGACCCTCTTCTTTGTAGACCGGACACTGGTTCGAGTCCATCTTGTGGGGTCTCCTCGGCCTCCTTGATCAAGAGGACAGGTGTCCCACCACAATTACAGGACATTTTGAGAGATGCTCATAGTCCCCTAGGAAGGCAAGGAGCAAAAACTGTCCTTTATGTCCCTCTGACC
>NW_008348795.1:86482-109733 GCF_000622305.1 Nannospalax galili
CTATCTGATGGTATTTTGATAGGTGGAAACTGTTTCTTTTGCTAAGTTAATATATCTTGTTAGTCACAAGAATGTTAAATCAGAAACAGTGGAGGGCAAGGGTGGCTATTTGAGGCTAAACATGATGTTAGATAAAATGTGCATAGGCTCTGTGTTTGCAACATTCCAAACTCTCCACAGTTATTAAAGTGCTAATCAGTTGGTCAGCCTTGCAGGAAATTCAGTCCAAAATACAGGCTTTTCTGGGAACCTTTTGTTCACATAGGAAATTTAATGTTGTAGCCACGCATATAATGAATGGGAGGCTATAATTTAAAAGTTTTTCATCACTGAAGGGAGGCCTCCTTCTGAACACTGGAACAATGGAAAGATTGCTCTCAGGGCAAGACTTCACCTCACTAAGCTTCCAACTTGTGAAAGAGATTCTAGGGCTTTTCTGCTCCTAGGAAGCAATTGCTGCAACACAAAAAAATGCTGAGGCTAATGTGGGTGAAGGGAGCCAATGTCCATCTCCAGTTGGCAGTCAGACTTGGCCAGGGAGCAATATGATTTTGGCTTTAAGAGTGAGAATTTCGTATATTCTTCCTCTGCAATTTCAAAAAGTAAAAAAAAATTCCAGGCCTTGTATGTAGAAGTTCCTATGAGAAGGATCCTAATGGGCCAAGTGGCCCTGAGAGGTCACTGTATGAAGCTATGAAAATGAAGTCTGAGATTCGGAGGAGACTCCAAGATGTTTGACATGTTGTAAGAGTGAAACCACAGAGGACAAGTCAGCCTTCGGGTTGCAACAGCAAGAGGTTTATTTAGTACACAGGTACCTGTGGGCACAAAGTCTCCTCGGGGGACTTGCGTGCCTACAGGCTGGGGTTTGGCACTTTTATAGAGCAGAAGCGGGATACAGAAGCAGAAACGCGGTTATTGGTTAATTTAAACTATTACAAAATGCTATGGGGAGAGCGGGAAGCTTACTTATCAGTAAGCCAGATGTCTCAACCATAAAACTTACTTATCAGTGAGTTGGAGATGTCTCGGCCATGAAACTTACTTATCAGTAAGCCAGATGTCTCGGCCATAAAACTTACTTATCGGCAAGTTGGAATTCTTGACTGGTACGCGACCTGCCTGAGAGACTTCATGGCGCCTGACTTTTATTTTTTTCACATCTATGTGAAACTAAGTCAATGGTCCTGCTCGATCATGACTGGCTCCACTTGGAAGTATGGAGGAAATGTTTCCTCTGTGTTGATCTTTCTCTTTGTAGACTGGACACTGGTTCAAGTCCATCTGGTAGGGTCTCCATGGCCTCCTTGATCAAGAGGGCATGTGACTCACCACAGTTACAGGACATTTTGAGATATGTTCCATAGTCCCCTGGAACTTAGTCAGCCTTGGAGGGAAAGGAGCAAAAACTGTCCTTTAAGTCCCTCTGACCAAATTAGTATAGGCATCAAAGTATGGATGTTAAAGAGCCAAGGAGGTTAGTTCTACCAGTCTGGTACTTTTAATTACTGTGTGCTATGTAGATAAAGCTTGGGCAAAGGAAAAAGGTTCTCGGATAAATGTTGACTAGACATATATTATGTTCCTCAAGCTAGTTGTATGTATCATTTGTCAGTAGGTTGTTGGACTAATACGGTTCCCTCTGTTTTTTATTTTTTTTAATCAACTAGGCATTATTTATCTCTCACATTGTCTAATCCTTCCAGCATGGTTTCCCTATTTAAAGTGCCTCCATTTTTCCCATTTCTCCCTTAATAATACCTTCCTGCTATGGTCCCACCTGTCTTAACTCCTTCTTTCCCTTTATCCCCAACGTTCCTTGCATAACCCTCCCTCCCCCCCTTAAAATAACCCCATTTTTATCCATATCTCCCTTATTAACACTCGTTTCCTACTGTTAGTCTCTTTCAGATTCTTTCTTTTCCTTTACCTCCTTGATTCCTTTTCATTGTCCTGGTTCCTAGAGTTATGTCTGGATACATACTCACAAGGATTTGGTGCTAAGATCCAAATATGAGGGAGAACATATGTTGTTTGTTTTTCTGAGTCTGTTACTTCACTTACTATAACAGTTTCTAGATCTGTCCATTTACCTGGAAATTACATGGTTTCATCTTTATTTAATGCTGAGTAAAACTCCATCATATAAATGAAGCACATTTTCATTATCCACTCGTCAGTTGATGGACACTTAGGTTGCTTCCATCTCTTAGCTATTGTGAAAAGAGCACCAACAAACATGGATGTACAAGTGTCTCTGCAACAGGATGAGTTCTTTGGGCATATGCCAAGGAGTTGTATAATTGGGTCAAATAGTAGGTTCATATGTAGTATTTTAAGAGTTCTCCACACTGCTTCCCATAGGGGTTGAACAAGTTTGCAATCCCACTAGCAATGGATGAGAGTTCCCCTTTCAGGACATCCTCTCCAACATTTGTTCTTTTGTCATTTGTTCGTTTGATCTTAGTCAGTTTGACTGGGGTAAGATGAAATCTTAAAGTGGTTTTAATTTGCATTTCTCTAATTACTAATGATGTTTAACACCTTTTGAGATGCTTCTTAGCCATCTTTATTTCATCTTTTGAGAACCCTCAGTTCAGCTCCTTAGCCCATATTTTAATTGGATTACTTCCTTTCTTGATTCTTTGTTTTTTGAGTTCATTATATATTCTGGATGTTAAACCTCTGTCAGATGTGGTGATGGTGAAGATTTTCTCTCATTCTGTGGGTTTTCTCTTGACTTCCTTGATTGCTTCTTTTGATGTACAGAAGCTTTTTAGTTTGAAGAGGGTCCATTTGTTGATTCATGACCTTGTTTCCTGTGCAACTGATGTCCTAGTTTACAAAATCCTTTCCTACACCCATGTCTTGTAGGTTATTGCCAGTGTTTTCTTCTGAAAGTTTCACTTTCAGGTTTCATATTAATGTCTTTGATGTATTTGGAGTTCACTTTTGTGCAAGGTGAAAGATAGGGGTTTACCTCATTCTACTACAGGTGGAGATCCAGTTTTGCCAGCACCATTTCCTGAACATGCTGTATTTCCTCCAGTGAATGTTCTTGATCCCTTTGTCAAATATCAGGTGGCTGAAATTGCATGTACTCATATTTGGGTCTTCAATTTTGTTCCATTGATCTACATATCTATTTTTGTGCCATTACCATGTTGTTTTTCTGACTAGAGCTCTGTAATACAGTTTAAAATCTGGTATAGTAATCCCTGCAGCATTGCTTTTAGTGCTCAGGGTTGCTTTGGCTATCCGAGGTCTTTTGTACTTCCTTATGAATCTCAGAATGTTTTTTTCCAATTCTGTAAGAATGTTATTGGGATTTTGATTGGCCTTGCATTGAATCTATAAATAGCTTTTGGTAGGATGGTCATTTTCACAATATTAATTCTTCCAATTCATAAGCATGGGCGGTCCCTCCATCTTCTGATGTCTTCTTCAAGGTCTTTCTTTAAATATTTAAAATTTTCATTGTAAAGGTCTTTATGTCTTTGGTCAGGTTTATTCCAAGATATTTTATTTTATTTTATTTTATTTATTTACTATTTTTTGGAGCTATTGTGAAAGGGAGTGTTTCCATGTACTCTTTCTCTGATTGACGGTTATTGGTATATAGAAAGGCTACAGACTTTTGTAGATTAATTTTGTAACCTGCCACTTTACTGAAAGTGTTAATCATTTCAAGGAGTTTCCTGGTAGAATTTTTGGCATCTCTTAGATATGCTATTATATCATCTGTGAAAGGGGATAATTTGATCTCTTCTTTTCCAATTATTACTCTTTTAATTTCATTCTCTTGTCTTACTGCTATTGCAAGAGTTTCAAGCACTATGTTGAAAAGGAGTGGAGATAGTGTACAGCCTTTTCTGGTTCCTGATTTTAATGGGAATGCTTCCAGTTTTTTCACTTAAAATCATGTTGGCTGTGGGTTTGTTGAATATAGCTTTAATTGTGTTGTGGTATGTTCCCTCCAGTCCATTTCCCTCTAGCACTTTGGACATAAATGCATGTTGAATTTTGTCAAAGGTCTTCTCTGCATCTATTGAGATGACCATGTGTTTCTTGTCTTTGAGTCCATTTATATGATTTTTCATGTTTGTTGACTTACATATATTGAAACAACCCTGTATCTCTGTAATAAAGTCGACTTAGTCATGGTGGATCATCTTTCTGATGTGTGTCTCTATGCGACTTGCAAGTATTTTGTTGAGAATTTTTGCATCTATGTTCATTAAGGGTATGGGTCTAAAGTTTTCTTTTCTGGTTGTATATTTACCTGGCTTTGGTATTAGAGTGATGCTGGCTTCATAGAAGGAATTTGGATGGCATTTCTCCCTCTGTTTCTATCTTTTTGAATTATTTAAGTAGTATTGGTTGGAGTTCTTCTTTAAATGTCTGGTAGAATTCTGCTGTATATCCATCTGGTTCTGGGCTTTTTTTAGCCAGAAGATTTTGTATTACTGTTTAAATTTCCTTATGTATTATGTGTCTGTCTAAGCTGTTGATCTCTTTTTGATTTAGTTTTGATGGTTTTGATTTAGTTTCCATGCCTTTAGATACCCATCCATTTCTTTTAGGTTTTCAAATTTGGTAGCATATAGCTTTTTAGAGTTTTCCCTTATAATGTTCTGGATCTTTTTGGTATCTGTTGTGATGTTTCCCTTTCATCTATGATTTTGCTGATTTGAAGGTGCTCTTTCTTTCTTTTGGTTCACTAGACTAGGGGTCTGTCAATCTTTATCCTTTCAAAGAACCAGCTTCTGGATTCATTGATTCTTTGTATTATTTTCTTTGTGTTCATTTAATTAATTTCTGCTCTGAATTTTGTTATTCCTTCTTGTCTACTGGATTTGGGTTTCAATTGTTGTTTTTCAAGTGTTTTGAGTTGCAGTTATAAGTCATTTATTTGTGCTCTTTCTGATTTTTTAGTGAAGGCACTTAGAGTTATAAAGTTCGCTCTAAGGGCTGCTTTCAATGTGTCCCAGAGGTTTTGTTGTGTTGTGTTGTCATTTTCACTTGGTTCCAGGAACACTTTTATTTCTTTCTTACTTTCTCCTTTGACCCATCCATCATTTAGGAGTATGTTGTTTAATCTCCATGTGTTCGTGTAGTTACTAGGGTTTCTTCCGGTATTGATTTTAAGTTTTATTGCATTGTGGTCTGATAGAATGCATGGAATTATTTCAATCTTTTTGTATTTGCTGAGGCTTCTTTTGTGCCCCAGGATATGTTTGATTTTGGAGAAAGTTCCATGTGGGTACTGAATAGAGAGTATATTCTTTGGTGCTAGGGTGGAATATTCGGTAGATGTCAGTTAGGCCCATTTGATGTAGGTATTGTTTAATTCAGATGTCTCTATGTTAATTCTCTGTCCTGTTGACCTATCTAATTGAAACAATGGGGTATTGAAGTCCCCAACTATTAACGAGCTAGGAGTAATCTGGGTCTTAAAGTCCTGTAGTACTTTTTTTTATCAAGTTGGGTGCACCAGAGTTTGGTGAATATATGTTCATGATTGTAATATTTTCTTGATTTATTGTTCCTTTGATCTGAATGAAGTGGCCCTCTTTATCTCTTCTGATTAGTTTCAGTTTGAAGTCTATTTTGTCACATAGTAGAATTGCAATGCCTGCTTTTTTCTTAGCATTTTCTTGGTATACTTTTTCCCATCCTTTCACCTTAAGGTAGTGTCTATCCTTGAAAGTGAGATGAGTTACTTGCAGACAACAAAAAGATGGATTTTGCTTCTCAATCCATTCAACTAGTCTGTGTCTTTTGACAGGAGAATTCAGTCCATTAACATTTAAAATTATTAATGAAAGATGTGTACTGATCCCTGTCATTTTTATTTCTGCTCACATTCTTGGTGCATTTCCACAGTTATACTTTCTTTAAGTTTCTTTCTGTAACCATTTTGGGTATAGTCATTCCTTTCTTCAGCTCTTTGTATTGCTTGAGGAAATCTCCGAAGGGCTGTATTTGTAAGCATGAATTCTTTCAGCTTATTTATGTCATGGAAGATTTCTCCTTCCTCTTTGACTATAATAGACATTTTGGCTGGGTAAAGCAATCTGGGTTGGCATCTGTGGTCATTTAGAATTGGGAATACTTTGATCTAGTCTCTTCTGGCTTTTATAGTTTGCAGTGAAAAGTCACCTGTAATTCTGGATGTGTTTTCCTTTATTTGTGACTTGTTTTTCTCTTGAAGCTTTCAGTATTCTCTTTGTTCTGCATGTTTAGTGTTTTTACTATGATGTGCCATGGAGAGTTTCTTTTTTGGTCCTATTTGGTGTTTTATATCTTCTTGTATTTGTATGGGCATGTGTTTCTTTAATATTGGGAAATTTTCTTCTACAGTCCTGTTGAAGATCTGGTCCATATCATTATCCTGAGATTCTTCTCCTTCCTGTATGCCTATGATTCTTAAGTTTGGTCTTTTTATGGTGTCACACAATTCCTGCATATTCCATTCTTGTGTTTTCTTAAATTTTTTGTAGTCTTTGCTTGAATGGTCTAATTCATCCACTTTATCTTTCAGTCTTGATATTCTGCTTTCTATTTCATTGATCCTATTGGTGAGGCTTTCTCCTGTCATTTCTAATTGGCTTATTGAGTATTTCACTTCCTTCTTCATTTCAGCCTGATTATAGTTCAATATTTCTAACTCTTTTCTGAATTCATTCAGCAGTTTATCCCTATCTTCTTTCAGTTCTTTGATTTCTTTGTTTGTGTGTTCTTTAAATTCACTGAATTCTTTTATGATGTTTATACTTGTTCTTTTGAATTCCATGTCCTGTATTATCTCTAGGGTGTTCTCATTGTCCTCCTCTACAGGCCTGTTGGTACTTGGAGGGGATATATTATTTGATTTTTCATGTAATTAATTTTTCACTGAGACTTTGACATGTGGATTTCTTTGGTAGTTTCTGATTCTTGTGTGAGACTCAAGCCTTCTTTGTTGAGTTCAGTTTTGTTTCTTTTTGTAAACTTTGTGTGCCTTTGTAGTTTACTTGTTGGGCATGAAAAGCTGGTTGGTCTAGGCTTCAGGTTCTCTCTTTTGATTTTGTATTGGAGGGGCCAAATTGATTTCATCTTCCTGCTCAGGAGTTCCCACAGAGGCCAAAGTTGGATGAGGATCAGGTACTCTCAGACTTTCTCCAAAGGACTGGATCCCTCCAGGAAAGATGCTGGCTCCAGGAAGCTGTGGGGCTGGGCTTCCCAGAGATGCAAAGGGAAATAGGGACTTGAAGAGGCCCAGAGGGCTCCCAGGGACTAGATGGAGGAATTGGGTTGATCCGGATGCAAAGGATCAGGAAGCAGTGGGGAGTCTGGGCCAAGAGGTCAGTCCAGAGATCTGGGGTGCCCAGACAAGAAACGTGCCAGTGCCCCTGCTAGGAGGAGAGATGGGGTAGGGGAGCTGGGAGGGTGAATAAGGCTGGGGGAGTCAAGGAGCAGTGGGCCCCCCCAAACTTATCCAGGAAAGCTGCTGGCCCCAGGAAGCTGGGGGGCTGGGCTGCCCAGAGATGCAAAGGGATACAATATATCTTAATAATATTTAGAACACACCCCTATCTGCACTCCTACCTATAGCCAGCCCACCAGCAGGATTGCATACATTCTGTCATATACGTTAAGGCCTATCAAGTCAAGTTTCTGTACCCAGGTGTCCCTCAGTGTGAGTTCATTCACTAGAGCCTGGTCAGCCTATCTAGCATCACTCCCTTAAGAAATACCGACTTTCTTTCACCCAGCAGTTATCAGCTGCCAATTGTTCCTCAGCTAAGGTTAAGGCCTCCTGCCTATAACCCAATTTCTATATTGATTTTTGTCTGATTCATTTTGCATGGGTCTTGTGCATTTTACACAACCCAATATACTCAATATCATGTGATTAATTTTTTCTTTTAACCACCAGTTGGAATGGGGCATTGAAAATAGATTAAATGTAAAATCATACTTCCAGAAAACCTGAATTTCTGCTTTGTGATCAATACCAGCTTCTTGTTATTTTACTCTATAACTGTAAAAACTAAAAATCTAAGTAATTGCTTCCTTAGCCCTCTCTAGTTCCAATATTAGAACATAGTTACAGTTTTTTAATCACTAAATAATTCTTATGGTTCCATGAGAGTTATTGAATACAGAGTAGAAATGGTAGGCAGGAGATTCAGATGCAAATGAGAAATTAATCTTACCATTTAATATCCTGGTCCAGCTTTGTAACCCATGATTCAGATTGATTCCATATCTGGACTTTCTGCATTGTCCTCAAATATTATATCTACTAATTGGAAGAATCTGCCTGGCAATAGTTCTGATTTGAGCCATTCCCCGGATTTCTATACTACCCTCAATCCCTTCAAAGCGAAGGAAATTAAGGGCAGGTTTTGAAGATTTCACTGTATTTAAATATATTTCTCTCTTTTTCTTCTTTAAGATTTTCTCAGCTGTAATATAAAAACAGCTTCAAGTGATGATAATATAGCATAATAAAAACATAAAAGTATTAGCATTGAATGTAAGTGAATATACAAGCTACAAAAACTTTTGAGACAAAATGTAAGCAATCATAAAAGGAAAATTTATAGCATTGAATGCCTATATCAGAAAGTAAGAAATATTTTCTGTAAGTAAAAGTGGTGCTCCTGAAAGTTTTGTAAAACCAAGAACAAACACCTAAAAATAGTACACAGGAAGAGATAAATAAAATCTAGGCTGAATTTAATGACATAGAAACAAAGGAAACAATACAAAGAAACAATGAAATGAAGAGTTGATTCTTTGAAAAGATTAACAAGACTAACACACCTTCCACCAAAAAACAAAAAGAAAGATATATTGGACTCCAGTGAACAAACTCAGAGATGAATAGGGAAGCATTACATCAGACAAGGAGAAAATTCAGAACACCGAAAGGACAGATTTTAAGTATCAAGATTTCACTAAACTAGAAAATCTAAAAGAAATGGATACATTTCTATATACATATAGCCTACTGAAATTAAATCTAAATGACAGATCCATAGCAACAAATTAAATAGGTACAGTGGTTTAAAATTGTCCATCTGGGCAGACTCATCAGCCTCTCCCATAGCAGTGGGACACAGGCCCTGACTGTGTTGGGAATGTGGGAACATTTGGCAGGCATGTCCATCAGGTCATTGCAAACACCTCATTCTGCCATGCCCTCTCACACCTCTCTCACCAGGGGATGTGAACCCACAGTCAGATGGCCACCATCACCCAAGTGATCACTCCCAAGGAAGGTGAGGGCTAATACCCAGGCACAGGTCAAAAAGGACTTGGTAAGTAAGAAAGAAAATGACTGGAGAGTTAAGATGATGGTGGTTGAGGCTCTCTCCAAATCATGACTCCAGTAAGAAGTCTCATCACAGACTCCCCCAGCTAGAGAGGAAGACATGACAACCACAGACACTAAAAAGAGGAAACCAGACTCTTGATCATGGGGAAAAAAAATTTAATGAAAAAAAATGAGATCCATCTGTCTCCTTGAGCAAAACTAAAGTGGTATTCTCCAATATTGATGTCCCATTAGGGAGAAATTCAAGGCAGCTAGTAATTGTTTCTTCTGTTTGCTGCAAAGAAGAAAAAGTGCTCTCCATTAAACAAAAGTTCGTTAAGGTGGACTGAGTGATGGAGATCGAAAACAGTAGGAACCAACATAATTGAAATTACAACCCCTCCCACGAGCCTTGAACTATGATTGCCTCCCATGAATCTGAAATTGTGGTCCCCTCTTGTGAAACTGGAGCTGTGGTCCCCTCATGTGAGTAGTAGTAGTGGCTCCTTCCACATTTCTCTGGTGGTGGGCTGTTGGTGGAACAGATTGGAGGGTAGAGGACATTTCAATGTTAAGTGGCAGTTTCAGCCTTCTCTGAGTGACTGTATTCCCCACAACCCCCTCCCAGGAGGTTCCACGTTGCTCATGGCAGTGGTTCTGCCTCTGTGTTGGGCTTATACTGGAAGAGGGGATGTCTAAGATCACTGATTCTCTAGAATGGATTCCTTGAAGGATGGCTATTGTATTGACTCCACATGTGGCTCTGGGCATCCATGTCTTGATATAGGACCTCTCCAATTCCCACCAAGAAGTTTTCTGTGCTATTACTGTGGCAGCATTATAATTACCTGAGCAAATAAATGTCTGTCTATTACATTTAGTTAAGAATGGACACAACCTCAGAGGACACTCATTCCCCTAGCTTTCTCTTGGAACTTGTTCCCCATCTGTCGGAATGAAGCTGATGGAACTGTCTATTGTAATCCCATCACAGGAGCTGTGTCCAGAATCTGATCCCACTCATACTTTTATTCAAAATTGTGTTTCCAGCTTCAATTGGGGAAGAAGAAGCTTGGCTTCACCCTAATCTTAGCAGACCATCTGGATTTTTCATCCTTAGTTCTGGAATGTCTCATTCATCCAAAATCAATCGCCCTTCCAAACCTGAACTGTGTGCAGTGAGGATGAGGCACTTTCAGAGCTTGGTGTTAATTCTCAAACATACCCACATTAATTAATTAATTAATTAATTAATTATATTTGTATGGAGTACCAAATTGAGGTTGCCTAGGAAATGAAATTGGGTACTCACATCAGAAGGCACAAGAGGAAATGATTTTGCCAATTAACAAAATCATTTTATATCTCTTGATTAGACTTCATTGGTCCAGATTAGGTCCAATTATAAAAGCCATTTCCACAATTCCCTTTCTTCATTTACTAAGTGAAGAAGCATGCCTATCCAGGTCGTTCTGGGTGGTGGACTAGTCACAGTTTGTGGACTAGTCATAAGTGATGTGCTGGAGTATTTGTATACCACGCTCTTATCTTAAGTTTCTGGGGTAGGTGGTGTAGGTACAGTAGGGCAGAACTGGAAAAGGCACTTGAAATATGACAGCTATTCATGTGTGGTTGAAATTCAGGAAACAGTCTCTCTTGCTAAGGGGTGTTTTCTGCAATGGCTTTACCAGTCATTCTGGAATCCAGGGAGACCCATAGGAGAAATCATAGATTTAGCATCTCAGATAAATTTAACCAGAGAAACTGGAATCAGCAGTTAGTTGGTTCTTAGTTTAAATAAAACCATAGGTTATGATGAAATTTATTTGTAAGATGATTTTTCAGTATATGGTACAGGGAAAATTGAGAAGAATTATTTAAAAATTATAGAGCATATTTTTTTGATAAACATAATTTATTCTAGAGGTAAAATCTTAATTCTACCTTTTTTTAAAGCATTAAATTTTGGAATAATAAATGAGTATAATTTTTAAAAATCGTAAAATGTATTAAAATGTATATGAGCCAACTTAAAAATGCCAAAGGAAATTATGCAAGTTATTTTCATTTGACAAATTTCTTTAGGATAAACATCTGGGGTTCGACTTCTCTCATAACGATAATGCCTGTTAATATATCAAGGCAGTTCCACTAAAAGCAGGAACAGGAAATGGATGGCTGCTTTCTCCACTCCTGTTCAACTGACACACACAGAACTGGTAGCCTTCTTATATACCAACAACAAACATACCGGGAAGAAATCAAGGAAAGAATCCTATTCACAATGGACTCAAAGATATCATGGAAAAAACCTAACCAAGGAAGTGAAAAACTTCTACAATGAAACACTTAAGACAATGAAAAAATGAACGGAAGAAATTAATAAAAGATGGACAGACTTCCCATGCTTATGAATTGGAAGAATTAATAATTTGAAAATAGCCATCTTACCAAAGGCAATATGAAAATTCAATATAATCCCTATCAAAATTCAATGCAATTCTTCACACAAATTGAAAGAATAATCTTAATTTCACGTGGAAACCCAAAAGACCCAGGATAGCCAAAACAAACCTAATCAACACCAAAAAAAAAAACAAAAACAAAAAAAACAAAAAAAAACCCAAACCTACTGGAGGTATTCCCATCCCAGATTCAAAGTTACATTACAAAACTATGAGAATAAAAATAGCTTGGTACTAGCATAAAAGCAGCCACGCTGATCAATCAAAGAGAAGTGAGGACACAAGTATGATAACATATTATGACAGCACCTGACATTTTTACAAACAGGGCAACAAAACATATTGGAGAAAAGACAGCAACTTCAACAAATGGTGCTGATCAAAGACAGCTACATATAGAATGGAACTAGATCCCTGACTCATCCTGCTCAAAACTCAACTCCAAATGAGTCAAGGTGGAAGAGAAAATAGGGGCTACAACTTTTAGGCAAAATAAAAGGCTTTCTGAACAAGACTCCAATAGCAGAGGCATTAATTGATAAAAGGGACCACATGAAGATATAATGCTTCTGTACAGTGGAGGAGTCCACCATTTGAACAAAGAAGCAACGTACAGAATAGAAAGACAATCTTAACCAGCTATATTTCTGACAGAGAGTTAGTAGTTCCACTATACAAAGAACTCAAAAAACTAAACATTAAGAAATAGACAACACATTTTAAAAAATGAGACATGGAATTAAACAGCATTCTCAAAAGATGAAATAAAAATGTCTTAGAAAAATGTTAATGTTCAACATCTTTATCCATTAAAGAAAATCATAGTAAAGCTACATTTAAACTTCATTTTACCCCAGTCAGAATGAACATGCTAAAAAAAATGATGAGAAATGCTGGTGTGGACTTGAGGCTAGAGAACATATTGACTTTGGGTAGGAGTACAAACTGGTGAGGCCAATATGAAAATCAGTGTGGTAGTTTCTTTAAAAGCTATGAATAGATATATCACATGATCCAGCTGTACCACTCTTGGGCATATACCCAAAGGACTCTACATCTTCCTACCTACTCATCTTGTTTTTTGCTTCTGTTGCTTCTGTATTCACAATAACCAGGAAATGGAAACAGCTTATAAGCATATGTACTAATGAATGGAAAATGGAAGTAGTAAATTCACACAACAGAATTTTAATCATCTTTTAAGAAAAAAAATTATTAAATGGTTTAACAAAAAGATCAAAATGGAACCAATCATTTAGAGATAACTTGGACCCCAAAAGAGGAATGTTGCATGTATTCACTAAATTATGGATATTAGCTTTGACTCTTTACATATGATTATTTCATTTGGAATGCCAATGAAGATCATGAAATTAGTAAGGGGCTATGTGGTAAAGGCTTTCAAGGAAGGGAGATTGACTGCAGAGGTACAAAGGGGGAAGGAGGAAAAATGGAATAGGAAAGTTTAAATGGATATGAGATGGAACATTAGGGTAGAGGAGGGAGTATGGGGAGGGATAACTAAAAACCTTTTTAGAAAAATCACATGGAAATCTACTATTGTGGAAGTGTCCTGAAATGTATACAAATATAAATGGAGTTAAAATGCTCCTATGAGACAGTATAGACTAATAAATGAAAAGGTAAATGCCAGGATGGGACAGTGAGAATCCATAGACACCCTTAAACAATAGATAACATTGCTGACTCTTAGTTAGCCTCCAGGTTTTGATAGTAAGATCCTGTGGCTGAAGACCTCACATATTTGAGTCATAGAAAATGGAGAAATCATGGTGGTATTGAGCTGGAAGCTCATCATTATTGGGTAGCTTTGATACTGCAAGAAGGTGCTTTGCATAGTACTGTGGAGAAATGTAATCATCAATCTTACCCAGCTACAATAGTAACTGTACTGGTAAGATAGGCCCCCTGGTACAATAGTGACACCATTGTAATGGAAGTAATCAACCACTTTCTGCTTGGATTAAAGGCCCACTCCGTAAGATCGAGCTCATACCTGGCACAATTAATGGAGCCAAGAACCTGTGGCTAGACATGTCTTAGGCCCTAGAATTGAACCTACCACTATTATTCTGCTAAATAATTGTAGTATTGAACTGACCCCAAATAACTTACCTTTATACTCACAGACTAGTGCATCTCCCAACTCTCATCAGAGAAGTGTTTTTGTTTCTTTGCCTGTTTTTGACACAGTGTCTCCCTGTAGTCCCAGCTGGTCTGAAACTCACTAAATAGACTAGGATGACATTGGCCTCACGCAGATCCATCTCCTTCTCCCTCTTAAGCACTTGGGTTAAATGTGTGGATCACCATGTGCAACTTCAGAGAACCTTCTTTTCGCAGTTAATGACAATTAATGTAGAGATTCGAAACTAGTCAAGGTTCAGAAAATAAAGTGTGAAATACACTTAAACGTGTTATATTTATTATACCCCACTCTTCCCAATGCTGAGAGATAATCTCTGAAGAGGGTTAGAAAAATTTTAAGAACCAGAGTCAGTAGATGAGTACAAGGAAAGAGTTTTCCAGACAAAACAGTGCAGTTACACATATGAATGGATAGTTTGTGACAGATGAAGTCACACAAAATCTCAATTTGGAGAGAAGTGAGCATAAAGTCCCACTTCTAGCTGAAGAACTACTGGCATATGATAGCAGTGAAAAGAGAAGGAGTCATTTTTTGTTTAATCCGTTTTTATTGAATTTTTGCGTATTTCATACAGAACATTGCAATCAATCTTAATCATCTCTATATTATCGTCTCCTCCCACTGGAATGCATACATTCTGCCATTTATGTTAAGACCTATTGTGTCAAGTTAGTGTCCCCAGACACTCCTCAGTGCACGTTCTTCTACTGAGGTCTAGTCAACCTATCTAGAGTCCCTCACTTTAGGAAGATCAGTTCTTTCTCACCTAGCAACAATCCATTGCCAATATTTCTTCAGCTAATATTGGAGTCTGATGTCTGTTTCTATGCTGGGTTTCTGTCTGTTTGAGTTTACATGGGTCCTGTGCATGCTGCCACCATTGCTGTAGATTCATATGAGCAGGATCCAAAGAGCTTGTAGGACTCTCTTTACATACGGTAGTGCACCTCTTCCCTTTCTACAATCTTTCTGCCCACTCTTTTGTAATGATCCCTGAGCCCTTGGTGGGTAAAGTTTAATATAGGAGCCCTGTCCCAGGACCAGCATTCTTCAAACTCTTAAACTATATGCTTGGTCATTTGTGACCTTTTGTGTTCCTAGCCCTCTGTTGCATGAGAGAGCTTCATTAATGAGAACTGAGAAATTCATTGGTTTCCTCTTTGCCCTTGTTCTATTTTCCATGAGCCTTGGGTGTAGAGATTGCATTGGAGATATGTCACTTAGGCCTGGACAACTCAAAGACAATGTCTGCAAGTGACCAGTTGTGATACTTGGTAATAGTCTCTGTCTGGTGCAAAAGAAGCTTCTTTGATGCGTGGTGACTGGGATGTTTGCCTGTAAATATAAGGATACATATTTTGCACATACTAAGAAATTACATTAGTCTAGGATGTGACAGTCTTCGCTTTTTCTCTAAGATTTATGACCTCTCCAGCTATGTATATTTGGTTTTTTTTTACAGTACTACACTTCAGTTTCATCCCATTGAGTGGGGTTTTAGTCTAATTAGGTAGCTGTTGATTGCCCCCAAGATAAAAGTGCCACTACTGCACCAATGTCATATGCTGTACAGGCCATTGATGTAGTTATTTGGTCTTGAAGCTGGTGTTGGACCATCAATTGATGTTTACCCTTGATACCCTCATAGTGCTCTCCAAAGCTATGAGAAATAGCCTTCAGAGGAAGTAGCTTCCTGGTCAGTTCCATCTCCATTCTTCCAAACCCTGTGTCCGAAGTATGTTCTGTCTTCAGCAGTAGGGTTTTACCCTCAAGTTCTGTGAGGCAATAAAGTGCTGTGACAATAGCCTGTGTAATTTTGGGAGTCTCTTTGACCACCCTGGTGGACAATTCAAAGGAAGATTTCTCCTGTCTGGCACTGTTTCTTGTTATGTAGCCTTTAGCTATACACATTGACTCATACAGAGATATCGTATGTGTAATTTGTCGTTAGGTTGTTGAACCAATATGATTAACTCTGACTTTTTAAAACTAGCTGGGAATTATTTATCTCTTCTCTCTCACACCCTGTCTAACCCTTCCACCATGGCTTTGCCATTTAAAGTGTCCCCATTTTTCCCATTTCTCCCTTGATAATGCCAGTCACCTATGATCCCACATCTCTTAAGCACCTTCTTTCCCTTTTCCCCCAAGATTCCTTGTATAACCTTCTTTCTCCCTCCCATTTAAATAGCCCATTTTTATCCATTTCTCCCTTTGTAACACCTGCCACCTACTGTTCTTCTCTTTCAGGTTCTTCCTTTCCCTTTACATCTCTGGTTCCTTTTCGTTATCCTGGTTTTTGTAGTTATATCTGGATACATACTCACATATAAGGATTTGGTGCTAGGATCCACATATGACAGAGAACATATGTCTATTTTCTTGTCTGAGTCTGTGTTACTTCACTTAGTATAACAGTTTCTACATCCATCCATTTACTTGAAAATTTCATTATTTCATCTTTCTTTACCACTGACTAGAACTCCATTGTGCAAATGCACCACATTTTCATTATCCACTTGTCAGCTGAGGGACACTTAGCTTGCTTCCTTTTCTTAGATATTGTGAAAAGAGAAGTTACAAACATGGCTGTACAAGTATCTCTCAATAGGATGAGTTCTTTGGGTATATGCCAGGGAGTGCTATAATCAGGTCATATGGTAGGTTCATTTTTAATTTTTTAAGTGTTCTCCACAACGCTTTCCATAGTGGCTGCGTGAGTTTGCAATCCCACCAACAGTGCATTAGTGTTCTCTTTTCCCCAAATCCTCTCCAGCATTTGGTACCATTTATTCTCTTGATCTTAACTAGTCTGACTGGTATAAAGATGAAATCTTATAGTGGTTTTAATTTGCATTTCCCTAATTACTAATGATATTGAACACCTTTTAAGATGTGCCTTACTCATCTTTATTTCTTCTTTCGAGAACACTCTATTCAGATCCTTAACCCATCTTTTAATTTGGTCACTTGCTTTCATGATTAATTTTTTTTAGTTCTTTATATATATTGGATGTTAAACCTCTCTTAGATGTGTCACTGGTAAAGATTTTCTTCCATGCTGTAGTATTTCTCTTCACTTCCTTCATTGTTTCTTTTGATGTACAGAGCTTTTTAGTTTAATGAGGTTCCACTTGTTAATTCCTGACTTTAATTCCTGAGCAATTGATGTTTGATTTAGAAAGTCCTTTCCTACACCTATATCTTGTAGGTTATTGCCAATGCTTTCTTATAACATTTTCAGAGTTTCATATTTCACATTGAGGACTTTGATCCATTTGGAGTTGATTTTTGTGCAAGTTGAAAGATAAGGGTCTAGTTTTATTCTTCTACAGGTGGAGATTCACGTCTGTGAGCACCATTTGCTGAAGATGCTGTCTTTCCTACAGTGAATGTTCTTGGCTCCTTTACCAAATATCAGGTGGCAGAGTTGCCTGCTCTCATGTTTAGGTCTTCAGTTACATTCTATTGATCTATTGGTCTTTTTTTTGTGCCAGTACAATGCTGTTTGTATGTCTGAAGTTCTATTCTATAGTTTGAAATCTGGTATCATAATCCCCCTAACATTGTTCTTGGTGCTCAGGGTTGCTTTGGGTCCTCAGTGGGTCTTTTGTGCTTCTATATGAATTTCAGGGTTTTTTTCTAATTCTGTGAAGAATGTTATGGGGATTTTGATTGGTATTGCATTGGATCCATAAATGGCTTTTGGTAGGATGGTTATTTTCATAATATTAATTCTTCTAGTACATGAGCATGGGTGGTCCTTCCATCTTCTTGGGTCTTCCTTAATCAATTTCTTTAAAGATTTAAATTTTCAGTTGTAGAGGTCTTTAATGCCTTTGGTCAGGTTTATTCTGTGATATTTTTATTTAATTTTTTGAGGCTATTGTGAATGGGAAGGTTTCCATGTACTATTTCTCCAATTGCTTGTTATTGGTATATAGAAACGCTATTGACTTTTATAGATTAATTTTTAAAAATAATTTATTGAGAACATTCCCCCCTCTAAAGAGGTAACCCTAAATCTTTTAAGGATTAGATAGAAGCTCCCAAATACTTTCAACATTTTTGACCTTTGGAAGTGAGTATGTTGCTAGGAGGCCCAAGGACATTGTGAGTTTTAGCCAAGAAACTGGCTACTTTTAGTTAGGGTAAAAAGACTCCAAAGATTAATTTTTTAACCTGCCACTTTAAAGAAAATATTCATTATTTCTAGGAGTTTTCTGTTGGAATTTTTGGGATCTTTTATCGCATCATCTGCAAAATGGGAAAATTTGACCTCTTCTTTTCCAATTATTGCTCCTTTAATTTCCTTCTCTTGTATTATTGCTCTAGCAAGAGTTTCAAGCAATATATTAAACAGAATAGAGATAGTTGACAGCCTTGTCTGGTCCCCGATTTTAATAGGAAGCTTCCAGTTTGTCTCCAGTTAGAATAATGTTAGCTGTTTACTTTGACAAATGAACATATGCTTGCTCGAGCTCCAAGCTTTCTTACTCTAACATGGCAGAGTACAGGTGTGCTAAAGGAATGTTTACCACATAAATACAACAGTAGTTCACCTCATGCCACCACCCCCTGAATCAGCTCCTTCTGAGCAACAGGATTTCCCACATACCTCAAAGAAGGAATCACCTACAAAATAGGTTCCTCAATAGTTGAACAAATTAATGTACTACATTGTGATAAATGCTGGTTGATTTTAGGGACTTCTACAAGGTGTTAGAAATGTGTGGCAGAAGCTGAAGGAAAGAGTTTGAAACTCTTCCCAAGGAAGATTACAGCTAGCACAATGTGATGCTTCAGGTCTTCCATTTTGTACATACAGCCTTCAGATCCTCCCAAAGTAAATAACTAAAATGCATCTTAAACTTTGCTTTTACATAATTTGTCTGTAATTTTTATTCTTCTTCACCACTTTTCCTTGAATATTGAATATTGTTTGTTGTTCCTTTAACTTGTTGAATTCTCATTACTTTCCAAACTGCTGAATGGCAGTGATTGCCTGCATGTGGGAGTATGCAGCATCATCGGCCTCCATAATTCTACCTCACTGTACAGTGAACACATGTGAGGCACATTAGATTTCACCCCAAATGTTACTAGTAATGTTATAACTGGAGCTTATGGCCTTAAGTAGTTTACTGGTTTCTGTAGAAGTAATTTTGAGTCCGTGATATTAGGGAAATGCTCAACATTTTTGTATGGCACAGTTTAAAAAAAGAGTTCTTACTAATATTAATAATAATGATGGAAAACAGCCATACCCAACATTTTGCCATGCCCTGCTTTATTTAATGTACATTTCATGAAAAACCTTTAGAAAATGTTGAAATGGCATTAATACATAGTGCAAACACAAAAATAAATGGAATAACCATACTAATATTTTCCATTTTTCCACCCGGAAGCAGCCATTTTGAACATTTCATTGTATTTTGATCCAATCTCTTCCATATTTTTGGACAGTTGAAATCATGGACTATGTAAATGTATAGCTATAGGCCTTAAGCCAATACCATTTGAGGACCATCTAGGAAACAGAATTGCAGCAGAGCAGGAAGTCTTCATGACTGGAGGTGGGCTTGGAGGCTAGCAGGCACAGACAGCACTTGAAACACCTATGCACAGCCTCTGCTTTGTACAAGAAGATGGTGTGGCCTTGAGAGTTTTGAACCAAGCTTAAGAACATGTAGAGACCAATGTTCACAAAACTACTCAGAGCAAAGCTTGTAGATTATAAGCATACATGGTGCTGGATTATCAGTGCTCATCTGAGCATGGAAGTAATGAGCACCATAGGTGTAGCCCTATTCTCACTCTGACAGGGCCCTACCTTGACAGCAAGTTACACAGTTCCCCTCATAACTCTAAGGAAATCAGAAGCCAGGACAAGATGACATTCAAGATCTTTCACCTGCTTCCTCTAGAATTTACCTTATCTTTGTCAAATTCTCTCTTTTGGCTAATTATAAATTTATTTATTGTTATTTTCTGTGTGTTTTGCCAGTGTGTATGAATGTAAGTGAACCACAGGTGTGCAGTGCCTACAGAGGCCAGAAGAGGGCATTGGATGCCCTGGAACTTAAGTTTTGGATGGTTGTTAGCTGCCATGTGGGCACCAGGAACCAAACGGTCCTCTGCAAGTACTTTTAACCACTAAATCATATTTCTAGTCCCTCTTTTGGCTAATTAAATTAGGAAATACTGCATCTGTGTAGGGATGCATGTATTTATGGTGTTATGGCTCAAGGTCCTACCCTGCCTTAAACATTGCATCCTTCCATTACAATCTCCCAGGTCAAAACAGCACTGTCAATGGCAAACCAGTCTGGCACAATATTCCATTACATGGTGATGCCCTGTTGTATTTTCTGTAATATAGCCACATGTTTGTGAACTATCCCGTACAACCTGGACACTAGTTTCCTAGCTGGTAGCGCTATTTGGAGGAGGTAGTGGGAACTTTGGGATGTAAAGTCTTGTTGAAAGAAGTATGTCACTGGGAATGTGTCTTTGAAGGATGTACTTGGCCCCTGGTTCCTGCCTGGCTATCTTCTTACTGGCCAGCATGAGGAAAAGAGCCTCCACTGCCATATGCTTCCACCACTGTAATGTTCCATCTCATCACAGAGTCAACAGAGCCAAGAACTAGAGAGTGAAGCTCTAAAACTATGAGTCAAAATAAATCCCCCTCCATTCACTTGATCTTCAGGTATTTTGGTGCCAGTCATGCAAATGTAGCTAATACATACACATTTTAGATTTTCAACTTCTAAATGATTGCATATAAAGGACTCAACATTTCAAACTTTAGAAAGTCTTGATGACCCTCCGGCCTCTGTCCGGGGTAAGTCCATCATGCCCTCCATGCCTTGACTCCCCCAGCCCTTTGCCCTCCCATCTCCCCAACTCATCTCTCCTACTAGCCTGGGTCATGCCCCATTCCTTGTTTTGGTGCCCCAGACACCAGGGGAACCACCACCGCTTCCTGATCCTTTGCATCCAGACCAACCCAGTTCCTCCTTGTGGTCCCCAGGAGCCCTCAACTCCCTCTGCTTCCCTGGGCTGCACAACCTGCCAGCCTCTCTCCCAGGAGCCCTCTGGGCCTGGACCCCCCCTCTCACCTCACTCTGCTTCCCTGGGCTGCACCACCTGCCAGCCTCTTTCCTGGATGCTGGGGCTGACCTCTTGGCCCTGGGCCACCACTGATTCCTGTTCCCTTGCATCCACACAGACCCAGTTCCCTCTCGAGGTCACCAGGAGCCCTCTGGGCCTGGTCCCACCTTCACCTCCCTCTGCTTCCCTGGGCTGCACAACCTGCCAGCCGCTCTCCCAGGAGCCCTCTGGGCCTGGTCCCACCCTCACCTCCCTCTGCTTTCTTGGGCTGCACAACCTGCCAGCCCCTTTCCTTGACGCCAGGGATGACCTTTCTGTTTCCTGATCCTTTGCATCCAGACCAACACAGTTCCTCATTGCAGTCCCCAGGAGCCCTTGGAGCCTCTTCCTGACCCCATCTGCCTTTGCATCTCTGGGTGGCATGGCCACCAGCTGCCTGAGACCAGCATCTTTCCTGGGTCCTGCTTCCAGACCAGTCCAACCCCCAAATTCTTGAGTCCAAAATCTTTCCTGGAGGGATCCAGACCTTAGGAAAAAGACTGAGAGCATTGGATCCTCATCTGACTTGGGCCTCTGAGGGAACTCCTGAAGACAAAAGCAATTCAGCCACTCCAACATAAAATCAAAAGAGAAAACTGGAAGATTAGATGAACCATCTTTTCATGCCAAAAAACTAAACCATAAAGGCACATAAAGTTTACAAAAAGAAGACATAAACTTGAAGGTTTGACTCTCACACAAGAATCAGAAACTACAAAAGAAATTTGCATGTCAAAATCACAGAGAAAAAATAATAACATGAAAAACCAAAATAACATATCCCCACCAAATACCAATAGTCCTCTAAAAGAGTACAATGAGAATCCCCTAGAGATACTGAAGGACATGGAACTCAAAAGAACAATTATAAACATGATAAAAGAATTCAGTGAATTTATAGAACACACACACACACACACACACACACACAAAGTAATCAAAGAACTGAAGGAAGATAAGGATAAACATCTTAGTGAATTCAGAAAAGAGGTAGAAACATTGAAGACTACTCAGGCTGAAATGAAGAAGGAAGTGAAACACTCAGTAAGCCAATTAGAAATGACAGGAGAAAGCCTCACCAATAGGATGACTGAAATGGAAAACAGAACATCAAGACTGGAAGATGAAGTGAATGAACTAGACCACTCAAGCAAAGATTGTGAAAAGTTTAAGAAAGTACAAGAATGGAATATGCATGAATTGTGTGATATCATAAAAAGACCAAACTTATGAATCAGGAGCATATAGGAAGGAGAAGAATCCTAAGATAATGGCATGGACCAGATCTTCAACAGAATCGTAGAAGAAAATTTTCCAAAATTAAAGAAAGACATGCCCAAACCAATACAAGAAGCATATAGAACACCAAACAGACAGGACTGTAAAAGAAACTCTCCACAGTACATCATAGTAAAACCACTAAATGTACAGAACAAAGAGATAATACTGAAAGCTTCAAAAGAGAAACAACAAGTTACATATAAAGGAAAACCCATTAGGATTACAGCTGACTTTTCAGTGCAAACTATGAAAGCCAGAAGAGGCTGGACCAAAGTATTCCCAGTTTTAAATGACCACAGATGTCAACCCAGATTATTATATGCAGCCAAAATGTCTATTATAGTCGAAGGGGAAAGGAAAATCTTCCATGATATAAATAGCCTGAAGGAATTCATGTCTACAAAAATAGTCCTTCAGAGAGTTCTGGAAGCAATAGAAAGAGATGAAGCAAGGAATGACTATACCCAAGGGGTTGCAGAAAGAAATTCAATGAGGGTAGGACTGTGGAAAAGTACAGCTATATCAAGAATATAAATAGAAATAAAAATGACAGGATTCAATACATATCTTTCATTAATAACTTTAACTATTAACGGACTGAACTTCCCAGTCAAAAGACATGAATTCCTTGAATGGATTAAGAAACAAAACCCATCTTTTTGTTGTCTGCAAGAAACTCATCTCACTTGCAAGGACAGGCACTACCTTAAGGTGAAAGGATTGAAAAAAATAGACCAAGCGAACGGTACTAAGAAAAAAGCAGGCATTGCAATTCTAATATCTGACGAAACAGACTTTAAACTAAAACTGATCAATGGAAAAATAAACCAAGAAGATATTACAATCATGAACATATATTCACCAAACTCT
>NW_008348795.1:109869-112634 GCF_000622305.1 Nannospalax galili
CATCTGCCGAGTATTCCACCCAAGCACCAAAGGGCATACTTTCTACTCAGCACCCCATGGAACCTTCTTCAAAATTGATCATACACTGGGGCACATAACAAACCTCAACAAATACAAAAAGGTTGAAATAATTCCATGCATTCTATCAGACCACAATGCAATAAACTTACAATCAACACTGGATGAAGCCCTAGTCACCACATGAACACATGGAGATTAAACAACACACTTCTAAATGATGAATGGGTCAAAAGAGAAATTAAGAAAGAAATAAAAGGGTTCTTGGAACTAAATGAAAAGAACAATACAATACAACAAAACCTCTGTGACATGCTGATAGTTGTCCTTAGTGGGAAGTTTGTAGCTCTAAGTGCCTACATCAAAAAATCGGAAAGAACACAAATAAGTGACTTAACATGGCAACTCAACACACTTGAAAAGCAGCAACAAATAAAACCCAAACTCAGAAGACAAGAAGAAATAACACAAATCAGAGCATAAATTAATGAAATCAAAACAAAGAAAACAATACAAAGAATCAATGAATCCAAGAGCTGGTTCTTTGAAAAGATAAACAAGATTGATGGACTGCTAGCCCAGTTACCCAAAAGAAAGAAAGAGCACCTCCAAATCAACAAAAATGGAGATGAAAGGGGACACATCACAACAGACACCAGAAAGATACAGAACATTATAAGGGAATACTTTAAAAACCTATGTGCTACTAAATTTGAAAACCTAAAAGAAATGGACAGATATCTAAAGGCATGGGAACCACCAAAACTAAACCAAGACGAGATTAACAGCTTAAATGGGTCCATAACACAAAAAGAAATTGAAACAGTAACACAAAATATCCCAACTAAAGAAAGCCCAGGACCAGATGGATTTACAGCAGAATTCTATCAGACATTTAAAGAAGATTTACATCCAATCCTACTTAATTTATTCAAAAAGATAGAAATGGAGGGAGAACATCCAAATTCCTTCTATGAAGCCAGCCAGCATCACTCTAGTACAAGCCAGGTAAAGATACAACCATAAAAGAAAACTATAGACCCATATCCTTAATGAACAAAGATGCAAAATTTCTCAACAAGATACTTGCAAACCGCATACAGACACACATCAAAAACATCATCCACCATGATCAAGTCAGCTTTATCCCAGAGAGGCAGGGAGAGTTCAATATACGTAAGTCAATAAACATCATAAAATCATATAAATGGGATCAAAGACAAGAACCACATGGTCATCTCAATAGATGCAGAGAAGGCCTTTGACAAAATTCAACATGCATTTATGTTCAAAGTCCTAGAGGTATTTGGACTGGAGGGAACATACCTCAACATAATTAAAGCCATATATAAGAAACCCACAGCCAACATCATTCTAAATGGAGAAAAATTGGAAGCATTCCCATTGAAATTGGTAACCAGATAAGGCTGTCCATTATCTCCACTTTTCTTTAATGTAGTGCTTGAAACTCTTACAAGAGCAAGAAGACAAGAGCAGGAAATTAAAGGAGTAATAATTGGAAAAGAAGAGATCAAATTATCCCTTTTTAAATTATTCCTCTTGCAGATAATATGGTGTTGTATGTAAGACATCCCACAGATTCTACCAGAAAACTACTAGAAATGATTAATACTTTCAGTAAAGTGGCAGGTTACAAAATCAGCTTACAAAAATCAGTGGCCTTTCTATATACCAATAACAAGCAATCACAAAAAGCATTCAGGGAAACCCTCCCATTCACAAGAACGTCAAAAAAAATAGAATAGTTAGGAATAAACCTGACCAAAGACATTAAAGACCTCAACAATGAAAAGTTTAAATCTTTAAAGAAAGAGATTGAGGAAGACATCAGAAGATGGAAGGACCTCCCATGCTCATGGATTGGAAGAATTAATATTGTGAAAATGACCATCCTACCAAAATCCACTTATAGATTCAATGCAATGCCAATCAAAATCCCCATAACATTTTTCACAGAATTGAAAGAAAACATCCTAAGATTCATATGGATGCACAAAAGACCTCAGATAGCCAAAGCAACCCTGAGCACTAAGAGCAATGCTGGAGGAATTACTATACCAGATTTTAAGCTGCATTACAGAGCTATAGTCATAAAAACAACATGGTACTGGCACAAAAATAGATCTATAGATCAATGGAACAAAACTGAAGACCAAATATGAGTACATGAAATTTCAACCACCTGGTATTTGACAAAGGGGCCAAGACAATATGTTGGAGGAAAGGATGCTGTCTCACTGGAGGAAAGACATCATGTTCAGCAAAGGATGCTGGCAAAACTGGATCTCCACCTGTAAAAGAATGAAACTAAACCCTATATTTAACCTTGCACAAAAGTCAATTCCAAATGGATCAAAGACCTCAATGTAAAGCCTGAAACTGAAATTATTGGAAGAAAACATTGGCAAAAACCTAAAAGATCTAGGTGTAAGAAAGGATTGTCTAAATCGGACATCAATTGCTCAGGAAACAAGGTCAAGAATCAACAAATGGGACCCATTAAACTAAAAAGCTTCTGTACATCAAAGGAAGCAACCAGGGAAGTGAAGAGAAAACCCACAGAATGGGAGAAAATCTTCACCAGCGAGACATCTGACAGAGGTTTAATATACAGAATATATAATGAACCCAAAAAACAGAATCAAGACAAGAAGTAACACAATTAAAAGATGGGCTAAGGAGCTGAACAGAGAGTTCTCAAAAGAAGAAGTAAAGATGGCTATGAA
>NW_008348795.1:113067-113642 GCF_000622305.1 Nannospalax galili
AATTGATGAGTGGATAATGAAAATGTGGTTCATTTATATGATGGAGTTTTACTCAGTAGTAAAGAAAGATGAAATCATGAAATTTGCAGGTAAATGGATGAACTAGAAACTGTTATACTAGGTGAATTAACACAGACTCAGAAAAAAAATTGACATATGTTCTCCCTCATATGTGGATCCTAGAACTAGACTCTGATAAATAAGTATGCAACCAGACATAACTACAGGAATCAGGATAATGGAAAGGAACCAGGGAGGTAAAGGAAAAGGAATAACCTGAAAGAGAAGAACAGTAGGAAACAGGCTTTAATAAGGGAGATATGGATAAAAATTAGATTAGTATACAAGGAACTTATGGGATAAAGGGAAAGAAGGAACTCAAGAAAGGTAGTACCATAGGAGAATTGTATTATTAAGGGACAAAGGGGGAAAATGGGAGCACCTTAATTGGGAAAACCATGATGGAGGGGTTAGACAATACGAGAGATACATAATGCCTAGCTAGTTTTAGAAACCAGAGGGAACCATATTAGTCCAACAACCTACTGACAAATTATACATACCAGATCAAGAAA
>NW_008348795.1:113755-114879 GCF_000622305.1 Nannospalax galili
TATAATAATTTGGTCAGAGGGACATAAAGGACACTTTTTGCTCCTTGCCCTCCTAGGTTGACTAGTTTTAGGGGACTATGAGCATCTCTCAAAATGTCCTGTAATTGTGGTGGGTCACCTGTCCTCTTGATCAAGGAGGCCGAGGAGACCCTACAAAATGGACTTGAACCAGTGCCCACTCTACAAAGAGGAAGGTCAACACAGAGGAAACATTTCCTCCATGCTTCCAAGAGAAGCCAACCGTGGTCGAGTAGGACCTTTGACTTATCTTCACATAGGTGGAACTGGTAAAAGAAAGGAGCCAGGGGCTCCTCCCAAGCCCATGTGACCCCTGAGGAACCTTTACGCCTTACCTTAAGAGTAAAACTAAATTGGTTTATCTGGGCCAACTGTATGGCCTTAAACACCCAAAAGGAAAGTATAACCAAAAATTAAAGGGGCCAATATAATTTTTAAGAGTACATATGTATAGCTAAAGGCTACATAAGAAGCAACAAGGCCAGATAGGACATACCTTCTTTTGAGTGTTGGCCAGGGTGGCCCAAGGGACTCCCAGATAGTAACTCAACACAGAACTCGGAAAATGAACAGCAGACCCCAATCTTATCTAAAGGAATATTGACAACTGATGGCTGCTAGATGAGGAACAGTTGACCTTCCTAAAACAAAGACCTCTCGATAGGCTGACTAGATTCACCAGATGGACAAGTACTTGGGAATGGCTGGGGATGCTGACAACACAGTGGACACTAGCAGGAATAACAAAGTATAAGAGCTCTAGTGGGGGGAGGGAGGCTATAGGAGGATGCCATCTGGGAAGTGGGTGTATAGTTGAATAAGATGGTTTGGAATGGTCTGTGTGATATGCACACACACACAAAAAATCAACAAATTTTTAAAAATGTATTATATTTGAGGAGGAATCATAAAAATTTACATCATGTTAATTAGTAGGGGTTATAAACATTAGCATTGAAATCTACCCAAAGACTTTATAGACATACACAGGTGCCAAAGATCCAAGTGCAACCGACTATGTCTAGTAATAGTCAGATATATACAGATTAGAGATGCATGCGCCAACATCTCAGTGTTAGTAGCAAAAACGAGTCTTTCTGTAAGGT
>NW_008348795.1:114929-160056 GCF_000622305.1 Nannospalax galili
CGATTCCCACACCCACATGGTGGCTATGAACCATCCTTAACTCCAGTTCCGGGGGAATCTGAAGCCCTCTTCCGACTTCCACGGCATTGCATGACACGGGTGCACTCACATACACGCAGGCGATACACTCATATACATTAATAATAATAATAATAGTAAAATATTCAAAAATGTAGGAAACAGCATATTTTAAAATTAAATGGAGATCTTCTTTAAAGGGTAAACAACTCATTTAATTTTATATCTTACAGGGTTTATACTGAGTTTAAAATTGTATATCTGTATTAATTCAACTGTGAACTTAAAAATTTATAGCCATTTTTGAAAGAAATGTATTCTTGCTCTGGAGTGTGTTACTGAATATGTTAAAGCTGTAATGAAATGCTTTTTCTAATAATGTGGTTATTAAATTAAAAAAAATAATTCTTCAAAGCATAAAAATTTGCTCCTTAATAATTAGTAGATGTGAAAAACATTACCATTGAAATCTATCTGATGACTTTATATCCACGTTCAGATGCCAAGGAGCTCAGAAAGTAACTGACTGTGACTAGTAATACTCAGTTATATAGAGATCGGAAACGCATGTCCAAGTATCTTAGTGTCAATTGCATTAAAATGAATTTTTCTGTATAAAAATGTCTTTTATGAATCTTATTTATCCATTCAAGAAATATTTATTGCTGTCTACTACATGTAAGACATTGGCCTGAGTAATTGAAAAAGTCCAAAGAAAACCATAATTCAACACTATCCTGATGAAGTTTAGGAATTCCAAAGAATTAATGCTCTGTGGATGGAATTAATGCTTTATCTCATCTGTGAGTGGACAAGGTGGCTGTTACTACCTCCATTGCTTTTACTTGTGGGAAAAGAAAGTTTTGGAAATGGGGGTGAAGAAATGACTCAGCAGTTAAGAGTGCTGCTGGTCTTACAGAACACCTGGGTTTGGTCCCCAGCATCCTTAAAGTTACTGACAACTCTCTGTAACTCCAGTACCAGGGGACCAGTGTCCTCTTCTGACCTTCATGGGCATTGCATGATACTGATGCATTTGCATACATGCAAGCAAAATACTCATACACATAAAATATAAATAAATGTTAAAAAGGAAGATGCAGAGAGGCTTGATGCTTGTTCAAGATAATACTAGATCTCCTAGCTAGCCTTGCCATGGACTGATCATTTGGCTGTGTCTTTATTTCTGGCTTGAAAACTTTCTTTCTCTTCTTTTTTTTCCCTTTGGTCTTTTTGAGACAGGGCCTCCCTGTAGCCTCAGCTGGCCTGGAGGTCAGGGTGTAGACCAGGCTGACCTCGAACTCACAGAGATCCACCTGCCTCTGCCTCCCAAGTGCTGGGACTAAAGGTTACTTTCTTATACATTTCACAGGTATCACTCCCTTAAGTCTGTTTGTCCAGTACTACTGAAAAATGCTGAAGTTTTAATTTTTATTCCTGTTTCTGAGTTTATGTGGATAGCCACGTTTTAAATCTTTATCTGTTGTCACAGAGGCTCCAGGATCTGTGTGTGATTAGAAATCTTGTTTTTCCCTTTGTCGAACGTTTCTTCTATTTGCCTTTGATTGTTTTCTTTCTACTAGTTTATCCATTCTTTCCTTTGAATTTTTGATCATTTGGATAATTTGATGTTGTCCTTCCTGCAGAAACAGGCAGCCTATTTCTTTATTTTTCCCCTTTTTTAACCATTTGGGACATGTTTCCAATACCTTTATTAAATTGAAAACTATGACTATCAAAATTCTACCTGCTAAAGTATTTCTTAGTCTTTGCTGAAATTATATATATCCACTGAGCTATCTTTCAGCCCCTATTTTCTTTGACTTTTAAGCCATCTACTGGTCTCTTTCCACAGGTGCATGCTTCTTTTTATCCCTTAAGTCATTTCATCAGATCCCCACATTGTGGTTTTTCTGGATTACTGGTTTGAATTGGTTTGTTTGGGTATATTTTACTTTACTTTTATGTTAGATATTTTCTTCAAACATCTGGCGAGTTTTGCCCAGCCTTTAGGAGTAAGACACGATTCTGAGCTGATGATGGTGTGTCTTATAAGGTATGTGTCTGGTGAGATTTACTTAACATGATTGGGAATCAACCTTGTTACTGTTCTAGGTGGTTCCTAAAGGTTGATGATCCCAGAAAAGGAGGCATGTCTCCACTTTCTTTTGGGATGATGTAAGCCTGACTGCAGGTATTATGGGAGCTGGGCAGAAAAGATGGTCTATTTCCATATCTAGATTTTCATTTAATCCTTGTAATTTTTAATCTGGTGTCTTACTCTGCCTGTTTGTAAGGTCTTAATGATCATGTCTAAAAAAAAAAAATAAAAAAAACCTTACATTGTTAGGCTTCTGAATGGCTTCTTGAGATACTAGTCTAGGACTGCTCACATTGTTGCATTTTTCCTGACACAATTTTGTTACTTTTAGTAAATGTTGAGGTCAAAAGTAAAACTAAATTCTGTGGCTCTGCATCAGGAAGGTTACATGTCTCCTCATATTCGTCAGGGGTCTCCTAAGAAATAGAACCAAATAGAATATCTATAATTATAAGAAGGTAGTTATTGAATTGCTTTACACTATCAGAGCCTGGGCAGTCCCGCAATGGCTGTCTGCAGGCTGGAAAGCTGGGGAAGACAGTAACTACTTATTCCAAGAAGCTGGAAGCCTCAGAACAAGAAGAACCAGTGATGCAGTCCCAGTCTGAGATTGAGAGGCTGGAAGTCCCCTAGAAAGCTACTGATGGGAGCCCATGTTCAACAGCTAGAGAAGCTGAAGTCTGATGTCCCAGGACAAAGCCTGCAGCAAAAACAATGCAGCTGCTTGGGAAGTAGCATGCATGCATATGCATGAGCTAGCTCCTTCTTCATCCTGTGTGTGTGTGTGTCTGTCTGTCTGTCTGTCTGTCTGCATATGCACTAACTCCCTCTGCTTCATGTGTGTGTATGAGCTAACTCTCTCCTCCCTTTTCTTTTCTCTGGGCTCCTAGCCTGGTGGATGGTGTGATCCACACTCGGGGTAAGCCTTCCCCACTTAGTTCACTAACCTCATGCCAGTCTGTACAAACACCATTACAGACACCCTTAGAGGCATGCTTTATAAATTTTCTAAGCATCTGTTAATGCAAATTGACAAACAAGATTAATCACACACTGGTCAATTAATATTTATACTCTGAACTGCTTAAATTTCAGTCATGATATATGACAAAAACATCAGTAAAATGAATATATTACTGACAGCTGCTCAAACACTTGTCATTATAAACCACCAACAGCAATTATTTATAACTGATGAAATTGAAAATTTCATGTGAGAAGAAAGACAAATTTGCCTAGAAATTTTCAGGGACACAGTGTTAAAATTGGTAAGTGAAAACATCCTGGCACATATTAAAATTAGAGCTGGAAGTGAAGTGAGCACTCAAGACTCAGTGGTTCTTAAGCCCTTGGCTATGACCTCAGAATCTGTCTTGTCCCATCTCCTCATCTCATGGAGAAGGAAACTGAGGCTCAAAATGGCCTGTGTTTCTCACGATGAAATCTTATATAGTTTTCAATCTCCGTAGATGAAGGAATCATCTCTTTTGCAGTAGGAAAATAATGCCTAACATATTTTTCTAAATTTATTATTTTGCCATGGTCTTAGGTCTTGTGCATGTATTATCTAAATTCTATGACAATACATCTATTATATTGATTAAGACTCAGAGAAAATCAGTTTACCTTCTATCACACAGCCTGATGGTGTGGATCTGGAATTTGAATGTTCTTGATCAGAACTGATAGTTCATAGTCTTAACATACCGACTTTTTCCCCCCAAATGCTCCTGTAAGCACCAATCATTTTCTTCTGGTTCTGTTTCCTCAGGACTTCAGGACTTATGTTTTACGAAAAATAAAAGAGTCGACTGGCCTCAGGGTCCTAGTCTTGATATCAGTGTCAGGAATGGGCTCCATCCTATGAACTGAACCTTATATCCAATTAGAAAGTAGTTGGTTACTCCTATAATAGTTGTGCCCCTATTGCACAAATAAGCACATCTTCCAGGCCACTTGCTGTTGTAGTTCACAGGATTCACAGCTGGGTAAGGTTCATGCTAAATTTTCTCTTCAGGTAGCATAGCAATGTTGACAACATTTACAAGTTCCATGAAACCTCAAGCCAGACAAAATTCCAACATGGACTTGGAAAGTGGATAAGAAAACCCAACCTTATATAAGGAACTACTGGCAACTGATGACTGCTGGGAAAGGAAGATTCAGTCTCATTTAAGGGTGGAGCTCTTAGTAGATTCATCAGGCTCCAGTGGATGAACCCACACCAAAGGGCTTTTGGGGACACAAATCTGACTCTATAGGCTTTTTATATATTAGCATACAGAAATTTGGTGCTGGCTAATAAAGGGGTGTAGATATGGAAGAGGATCAAAATATGATAAAAATGTGTAACATTCACAAAAATAAAATCAATATTTATTATTTAAAAATAAATAAATGAGTCAATCAATATTTGCTCTATAAAATGGGTTTAATAGAGATGCTATTTAGACTTGAGGAAATGACCCCATTGCTGTCCTGGAAGACAAAGTTCAGAGATGAGCTTTCATCTGCCGGGAGGCATTGCTACATCTGTGAACAGGAAGATTTTTAAAGAAAACCTGACTTAAAGGCTTTGTCAACAATGGTCTTAATACCAAGGACAGAGTATATGGGTTCTGGTGGAGGGCCTATTGTAGGGTGCTGGTGGGGACGGGGCTATGAAGATGATTCAGATTGTTTGAGCTATTCTGTATGAAATACAACAAAATTTAACAATTGTTTTTAAAAGGCTTTGTCAATAAGCTGCCAGACTGAAGCTCTGGATCCTTCTAGCTGAGCATCCATCACGAATGCTGACCAGCCAAGAGATGACAATCAAGCAATAGCCTTGAAAATTGCCCAGAAACATTAATAAAGATGGTTCTCTGTGGCTTTCCTTTTAAAAATGTGTATATTTTCATACTTCTTTACTCAGGGTCATATAGACAATCAAAATTACATAATATCACACGTGAAATCTATATTACCTTAATAAGTGGGAGGTACTGTGATGAATGTGGGGGAAATGAAGAGAGAAAACCAAGCAAAAAGAAAAAAATGCACTGCAAATTCATGCAGTGATTATGACACACATTTTAAATTTTGTGATTTAACTTCAATAGAAGAAAACAAACTTTGAAACAAATCCAAATGGCAATAAAAAGGTTGCATCATTACCAGATATATACCTGTTGTTTTGGTTGAAATGGGTTCTGAAGAACAAAAAATAGAAGCTGGCATTAGATTTGTGGTGACAGATGACAACACACACACCACAGATGTAGCTGCTGTACTCTACTATGCCTGGTTAACACAGTTCCTGGCAGAATTAATGAATGAATTGGAGAGGTGTCCTCCACCAGAGAGGCTCACTGAAGCTCACATGGCCATATAATATGACTGTCTGACTAATTTTTCTTCCTCAAAATTTAGCATGTGGCCAGTGGCTCTGGGTTTCTGAGGTATGGACATTGATACCAGCAGGAAAACACAATGTGTGTGAAGTTGTCCAAGGTGATCAGTTGGGGGGAATGATTTTTTCCATGTGCTTAAGTTTCCATGTACATGCCATGTCATAAAGCATGATTAACATTAAACCACATGATTTAGGCTTAAACCCAAAACTTACTAATTACAAAATTGTTTTATTTTTCTGGAAGAGCTATTTGATTTATCTGAAATTTCTTTGTAAAATAGACAATGGAAGTAATTATCTCATTGTTGTGAAGAGTAAATGAGGTAACGGGCAAGCAGCCTGACTCATGGGGAAAAAGAATTAATGTTGGAATTTATTGTGATTGCCCCCCTCCTCGTTTCCAGGTGGAAACAGTATCTTAATTCTCTACTGCAGACTGGGTGAGATACCTCAGTCCCTCACTCAAGGGGGGGGGGAGCAGTGTTTACTGAACTAAACACTGAACTTTGAGGATGGGAAGATTACATGATCCTGGGACTCTACACTCAGGGTCATCTCAGCTCCTGGAAAGAGGTGTTCTAGAAATAAGTGACTCATTTTACCGATATCCCTGATGTAGAAGGAGCCATTATCTCCTGTCTGTAGAATGTCCCCTAGATGGTCCTCAGCTGGTTGTATTGCTTGGGGGGAAGTTATGGAACCTTTTGGCTAGAAGACATAGTACCATAGGGACAGGCTTTGAGAGTCATAGGCCTCCAATCCCCATCCCCCGCTTCTAGTCTATCTCTCCACTTCTTGGCCAGTGCCATGTAGCAAACAGCTCTTGCACATTCCTGCCGCCATGGTCAGGGTGGATTCTGTTCCCTCTGTACTATGAACCAAAATAAATCTCACCTCTCTTAAGTTGATTCTGTTAGATATCTTATCACAGCAATGAGTAAAGTAACTAATACAGAAAACTGGTACCAAGAAGTGGGGTCAAGCTGTGATAGACTTGATTGTGCAGTCTGTAGGCTTTTGGAACTGATTTGCAGGAAAGAGGTGGAAGAATCTGAGCCACAGGGTAGAGAAACCCTAGAATGCTGTAAGCAGAGCTTAATGGGCCACTCTGTTGCGTACTCAGAGGCCAGAATACCAATAGAAATTAGGATAGTAAAGCACGAAGCTTCAGCAGGGAATGAAGATTCTATTGAGAATTAGCTCCAGGTCATTCATATTATATCTACCAAAGAATCTGGCTGTGTTCTGTAAATATCCTTAAAATTTGAGAAGCTGAATTCAACAGTAATGGACTAATCTGTTTGTTGAAGAAAATCTCAAGACTATATAACATTCAGGCTGTGGCAGTTGCTCACAGTATTTAGTCTGGTTTATAGTAAGACTTCTGAGCAAAAAAGTAGAGTTTAAATGTGAAAAATGTAGTTTGGTAAAGAAAGGAACATCAGCAGTTTAAAATTTCAGGCAAGTTGGTTCGGTGGATAAATGTGCTTGCTGACAAGCTTGATGACCTGAGTTTGAACCCCAGAAACCACATGGTAGAAGGAAAGAACCCACTCCCACAAGTTGTCCTCTGATTTCCACATGCATGTTGTGGTGAGCACATGTGTGTGCACAAGTGCACACATATGCAGTTCTGTGTACAGACACATAGTAAAGTAATAAGTATGATTTTAAAGCTTTTAAAAAAGTAAAATTTCAGACAAGGTAGATGAAGATAGATTGGCTATAATTATTAAAGAGATTAGCATTATTAAAAAGAAACTGCGGGGCTGGAGAGATGGCTCAGCAGTTAAGAACACTGGTTGTTCTTGCAGAAGACCTGGGTTCGAATCCCAGCACCCACATAGCAACTAACAACCGTCCGGAACTCCAGTTCCAGGGGATGAAACAGCCTCTTCTATCCTCCACAGGCATTGCATGACACGAGTACAGTTACCTACATGCAGGCATAACACTCACACACGTAAAATAATAAAAAAAATTGGTCTTTTTTTATCTGAGACAGGGTAATAAAATATTTTAAAAAGAAATGGAAGCATTATGGAAATCAGTATGTAGATTTCTCAAAAAATTAAAAATAGGGCTATGGAGTTAGTTCAGCGGGTTCTTGCCATGAAAGTATGAATTCTGAATTTGGTCCCTAGAACCCAAGTAAAAAAGCTAGGTGTAGTGGTGTGTATTAGTAACCCCAACACTAGAGAAACAGAGACAGGAGGCTCCACACTACATTGTAAGTTCCAGGCCAGTGAAAGACCTGTATCAAAAAACAAGGAGGATAGCCCCTGAGGAATGATACCTGAGGTTAATCCCTGGTTGCCACATGCATGTGGACATGCACACACACATATACATGCATGTGCATGTGTACACACAAAAAAATAAAAATCCTATATGACCCAGCTATACCATCCTGGGCACATACACAAAGGACTCTATATGTGTGTCTGTGTCTTGCTTATAAGTCCAATTTGTGTCCCAAAATGTCCTTCAGTGTAGGAGCATTCGCTGGAGCCTGGTTAACCTACATCCTTGGAAGAGACTGACTCTCCTTCTCCCAGCAGCCATTGGTGGCCAATATTTCCTCAGGTTGTGCTGGGATTCTTGAAGTTGAACTGAAGGCATTTTGTTGCCTTCATTAGAGGTGTTCATGAGCCTATGGCAGGTAGGTGAAGAATGTGAAAGTTAGAATATGGACTGTTGTCCACAAGTTTCTGTGTTTGAACAGTGGTCTGAAACTGGTGGAATTGTTTTGGGAGTCTGTGGAAACTTTTGGATCTGAAGCTTAGCTGGTAGATGCAGGGCTGAAAGAGTAGAGGCTGAGAATTAGTTACAGCTTCCTTGCTTGCAGTCTGGGCTTTGCTCCATGGTCAGTGCCAAGTAACAAGCAGCTGCTGCATGCTCCTGCACCAGAGACAGGAGCTAGTTCCACCGCCATGCCTACATGTGAAACCTATCCTTTCTTAAGTTGTTGCTTTCAGGCATTTTATCACAGTGACAAGTGAAACTCAGAACTGATGACTTTGATGTATCTGCAGGTGAGTTATGGAAGGTTTTCAAGTGGTGAAGAATCATGTAACCCCACCTACCTTCCCCTCTTCCTTCTACCTCCTTGGTCCCCCCCCCCCCCGCTGTTCACGTACCAACTCACTCAAAAGGGAGAATTTTTTTAGTGTAAATATCATGAATGGTATTTATCACAAGCTGTCATCTGCCAGGTGCCTCTCATTGCTAACTTAGCCCAGTAAAGCACAACTACTGACATAAAGATTTTTTAAATATGTAAGAACACAAATCTATGGTATTTTAGTACTAAAAACCTTAAATACCTTCAGTCAACTGGAGAATACATATGATATCATGAAATGGTATCCAGGGATACCAGATCCACTCTTTGATTCCTGTACTATATATTCAGCACATACAACACTTATGGGACCCTCTGGCCTATGTGGAAAATGGCCCTTAAGGGCTTTGAAACATTAAAGTCAAAGTGCTATACCAAAATTCAGTCTGTAGGTGGCAGCACAAACTCAGGTATGGGGAAACTGGTCCCTAAAGCTAGACAAGCACATCACATGGCATGTTTTGCCTTCCAGTTGGTGGCTTTCAAAAAAACTCTTGGAAGCTTTAAGCAGCCATTATTTTAATAGATTTACTAGACCACTTGAAGATGTCTAAGATCAGGAGTACTACTTCAAAAACTCATGGATTTGTGTCCTATATATGTTTATAATGAAAGTCAGATATCTCCACTTGCAAACGCACTAAATGCCATATCAAGAGTTTTGATTTTGAATTTCCTTTTATTTAGATTTTTGACTTCTGTATTCTTTTTAAGAGTATTTTTTAACGTGTGTGTGTACATGTATAGGTGTGGATATGTGCATGTGAGTGGTGCCTACAAAGACGTTTGTTGAATCTCTGGAGCTGGAGTTACAGGCAGTTGTGAGCTGCCTGACATGGGTGCTGGGAACCAAATTCAGGTGTTCTGCAGGAGCAGCAAGTGCTCTTAACCTCAGGGCCATCTCTCCAGCCTCTGACTTGCAGACTCTTGATTTATCTTTACCTGTCTTTTAAATTTCACATTTTCTTTTTATCTTCTTTACTTTTATTTTTATATGTGTGAGTGCTTTGTCTGTATGTATGTGCTCCCTCATCATGCAATGCCATTGGAGGCCAGAAAATGCTATTGGATCCCTTGTAACTCCCTAGAGTTATGAACAATTGTTAGCTGCCCTGTGAGTGCTGGGAACTGCACCCAGGTCCTTTGGAGGAGCCTACAGTACAGTGCTCTTAACCATGGAGCCATCTTTCCAGCCTGGAGTTTGGTATGTTCTTAGCTCAATCTGGAATCTTGGTCATCTGGTGCTGGTGTTCAGCCCCTCCACACTTGTACTTAAGAGTTTGGATGTCCTATCTTCCATTTAACTTCATATTTACATTTATTAGATCTTTCTTCCTCTCCAAATGCCTCCCAGCTTAAGACAGTAATTTCAGAAATTTCTCTCCCTGCCCTCCTTTCCTCTCAAACCATACAAATTCATGAGTTATATCATTTACTGTAACTAGATTTGAAAGTTTGCAGTTTTTCTGGCTATTCTTACGTTCATTAATTACTCTGCCCCCAGGACTCAACATTACCCTTCAGCTTCTCCCACCAGCGGACATGTTTAAGTTCTTTTGCTTTCTCACTCTCCTATTCCTGACTTATACATTTTATTGATAAAATTGGGAATTCATTGTTAGACTTTCTATAACTTTTTTGAAAATAATTTGATAATTAAGAAAATGAAAATCATATGAAGAATACTCATAATACTATTTACTCAGATTTGTTGTTTATTAATTCTTTTTACTATTATATTTATTTTTTGACAACTTCATACATCTGGTTACTTCTCCCCCCTCTTATTTCCCTCCCAGCCTTGCCAGTTCCCCCTCTTCCCTATACATCTCTTTCCCATATACATGACTTTCTGTTTTGTTTTGTCCTACAGAGTTTAACTATGGCCATCTGTATGTCCATGGGTTTGGAACTATCTATTTAAGCCTGGTGGGCTCATCAATAGGTACATAACTGGATACTATGCGTCCCCCTCTCCCAGAATCAATTAGTTGCCAACAGTTCAGCAATAAGCAGTAGGGCCCCATAAGCCCCTTCCCCATCCATAGCTGATTGATGGGCAGGCCCAGCTTGTGTAGGCCCAGTAGGTACACAGCTGATGTGTGCTTATGATTGCCATTGATGGCATTTGCAGCCCTACTCCATATCTTTTGGCACATACATTCTTTCTGTCACCTTTTCAGCAATATTCCCCAAACTTTAAGGAGGTGGTCTAAACGTCCTGCTTAGAGCTGAGCATTCCACCAACCTTTATTCTTAGTGTCTTATGCAGTCATAGGTCTCTGCATTTAGCACTATTCACTGCAAGGGGAAGCTTCTCTGATTAAGACCAGCAGTGGCCTTGTCTGTGGGTATAAACATAGGTGAATATTAGCAATTCTTCTTGAGACAAGGTCTGACTATGTAGTCCATGCTGGCCTGAAACTTGTTATGCAGTCAGGACAGGCTTTGAAATCATACTTCTGCCTCAGTCTTCCAAGAGCTGGGATTCAGACATATACTACTAATCCGCTACTTACTACCATTTTATCACATTTGCTCTATTAACTTGTTTTCTTTCTTTCTTTCTAAACACACACACACACACACAAACACACACACAAACACACACACACACACACACACACACACACACACACACACACACCATGATCCTAATCTCTAAACACTTCAGTGTGTATACTTAGTGATATACATAGCACAGTGATCAATTTTGTCAATTTATATTGATGTGATATTCAACCTGTGCCACATATTTAAGGTTTGGAAGCTGACATAATAATGCTCTCTTCAGCAGTGGCCATCCCTTTCCAGTGCAGGATCCACTGTGGGGTGAAGCCAAATTGCTACTCTGTGTCAGGTCTCTGTCATGATGCCCCATCTACAGGTATCTGCCCTTCATAGTAATAGAACTTTTGATCAACCTACTTGGGTTTTGTCTAATTTCTCCCCCTCTATGAATATGATCTCATCTTTTTTCCTTTGACGTGAACAATCTGTAGTGCCTTACTTTATACCATCAACTTTACTGTGCACTCCTTACATTTAAATTTTTAAAAAAATTTATGTGTATGCGTGTTTTGCCTGCATGTATATAAAAGCACTCATGTCATGTAATGCCTGTGGCACCCAGAAGAGGGCACTGGATCCCCTGGATGATTGTTAACTCCCATTGGGTGCTGGGAACTGAACCCGGGTCAACCAGTGCTCGTAACTGCTGAGCCATCTCTCCCACCTCTTCCTGTGTACTCAAGTTTCCACATATGACTTAAGTTTTCCAGACATGTGTCTGTTACAAGATGCATAATTTGGAGCTGGGGAGATGGCTCAGCAGTTAAGAGCACTTACAGCTCTTCCACACCTGGGTTCAGTTCCCAGCACCCACATGGCAGCTAACAATCATCCTTTTAATTCCAGTTCCAGGGTATTTAGCACCCTCTTTCTGGCCTCCACAGACATTCCATGCACTGGTGAATGCACGCAGGCAAAACATACACATAAAATAAAAATAAATTTTTTAAATTTGAAAATAAATAAAGCTAGAATGGCTTTATTTAGCATGGATAAGATAGATGGCAGAACAATTCATGGTGAGACACACTAAAATCAATATTATTATATACAAAGTTTATGAGACAGATTTATTCCTCACAACTCTGGAGGCTTAGAAGTCCACAGGCAGCAGATTCAGTGTTAGTGAAGGCAGAAATTCTGGCTCACATGGAAGGAGCAAAACAGCTCCTACAGGCTTCTCTATAAGAGCACCAATCCATTCACCAGGCACGGCCTTTATGATCTGATCACCTCCTAACGGTGGACACCACACCTGATAGCAGCAGGTTTTTGCATTGTAATAGATCTACATGGTTGAGTATTTGGGGCATTTTTATTTTATTTTATTTTATTTATATATTTATTTACTTATTTATTTATTTAGGTCTTTTTGAGACAAGGGCTCCCTGTAGCCACAGCTGTCCTGAACTCACTATGGAGACCAGACTGGCCTTGAACCCACAAAGATCTACCTGCCTCTCCCTAAGGTGTGCTGGGATTAAAGGTGTGCGCCACCACACCTGGAGGTATTTTTATATTTATCCTAGCATTTTTATTGCTGTCTGCTCGTTGGTTACCTATAAGGGGTAGAGGGGGTGATAAACAGTAGAGAAAGTACACAAGGACACAGCATATCAGTAGGTGTACTTTTCCTGGAGGTATTTCTTTTTTTAAAGCATGTTGATGTTCTACATGTTCAAACAATAAAATACAATCAGAATTCTTAACTGCTGAGACATCTCTCTAGCCCCCAAAATAATTTTTTAAGTAAAAAAAAAAAAGTTTAAAAAAAAAGTTAAAAAAAAGTTAAAAAAAAAATTCCCAGCATGAGGGAGAGATACTGATTTACAAGAGAAGTTCTCCTATGCCTGACATGGTGGCACACACCTTTAGACCCAACACTCAGAGGCGGAGGCAGGTGGATCTCTGTGAGTTCAAGGCCAGCCTGGTCTACATAGTGAGTTCCAGGCCAGCTGGGGCTACAGGGAGACCCTGTCTCAAAAAAACAAAAACAAACAAACAAACAAAAAACCCCCAAAAACACATTGAATAAAATAGTTGGCATGCTAATCTAATTCAAGGATATTTTTGGAATTTGTATATGAAATAACACACACAAAAATCAACAAATAAAAAAATGAGTTATATTTGAGGGAGAAGCATGAAAATTTACTTCATGTTAATTAGTAGAGGTGAAACACATTACCACTGAAATCTACCTGGTGACTTTATATCCATGCTCAGCTGCCAAGGATCTCAGAAAGTAACCGACTGTGGCTAGTGATAATCAGATATATAGAGATTATAGGCAGATGTGCAAACACCTAAGTGTTAGTAGCATTAAAATGAATTTTTCTGTATGGAACAGTATATTTTAAAATGAAATGGAGATCTTCTTTAAAGGTTAAAACCTCTTTCAATTTTATGTCATATGGTTTATACTGAGTTCAATATTGTATAACTGTATTAATTTAATTGTGAACCTAAAAATTTACAGCCAATTGAAAGAGATGCATCTTTGCTCTGGAAATTGTTATTGAATATGTTAATGCTGAAATGAAATGCTTCTTCTCACTGATTATTAAATAAATAATTTTAAAAAAGAAAAAAAAATACAATCAGAAAGGACAGGAAGGAGGCTCTAGCCCCAGACAGGAAGAAGAAAGCCAACTATGTGCTATATTTCCACAAATTACACCTAAAAACCCCTGGCATAGCACAGTGTTCTTATTTCCTTTAAAACACTCTGACCAGGAGCAGGTTAAAGGAGGAAGGAGTTAATTTGACTGACATTTCCAAGTCACAGTTCATCACTAAGAGACATCAGGGCAGGAACTCAAGCAGGAGTTTGAAACAGAAATCTCAGAGGACATTGGAGGATGGTTGCTTGCTGGCTGGCTCCCAGGTTTGCTTTCTTATACAGCCCAGGACCATCTGCAGTGGTCTGGGCCCACCTACATTAATTAACAATAGTGACACCTGCCCTCTCAGGCTAATTTGAGTCAATCCTTCAATTGAGGCTTCTTCTCTCTGAAGGCTCTAGACTGAGACAAGTTGGCAATTAAGGTCACACAGATGCAAAGAAAGCGACTCTATGGGGAATTTGCAAAATAATTTGGGACTTTGCAAAATAAATTATTTGTGGCAGCTAGGGCATAATGAGAGTCTGAACTTCCTACTGCCACCAAACAAGGGATCACATGGAAGGAATGCAGGTTAATAATTCTGAACTTACTATACATGTTCATTGGAATCCAACCATTATGTACATGCCTGACAGATGGCAGGAGCCAGGTTTCTCCCTGCTGGAGTGGGAGGTTACAGATAAGCAAGAGAAAGATGCTAGAATGATCCATATGGCAATGGATTAAGAGTTGGAGACATGACATCAGTATGAACTAATTTTTGTTTCATTTAGATATATGATTATAGGTGGAAATATTTATAGATGTGCACATATAGGGGTTTGCACATATACATATTTTCTTGTTCTATTATCTGAGAGAGTCAAAAGCTTGGAGACATGACATCAGTATGAACTAATTTTAGTTTCATTTAGATACATGATTATGGGTGGAAATATCTATAGACATGTGCACATATAGGACTTTGCACATGTACATATTTTCTCGTTCTATTATCCGAGAGAGTCAAAAGCTTTGACTCCAGTAGCATACTCTCAATGTCCAGATCTTGATTTTGAATCACATTCTCCAGTGCAAGGGACTACGGCCCCTTGACAAACAGTTATTCATTAGAGGGCTGGATCTGGAAGGAGACAAAACGAAGCATAGAGGAGACTGGAGCATCATGTAGTGCTAGCAAGAGGGGAAGCACTTCACCACGACTCAACAGCATTGGTGGACTTGGTCAGGAGCACAGAGAGCTTCCAAGAAGTGGAATAATTGTAGCTACAAAAACTTCAAGAGGCATCATGGGATTATAACAAACAGCATAAAATTTACATCAATATAGGTTGATGCAAATAAGTGTTTAAATGAATACATTTTTTGATGTTGAGTGATGACATCTTTAAACCTCATCTCTTCCCCTTCTTCTTCTCTGATATGCTTAGAAGAAAGCCCACATAATCTCTTTTGATGACTGCAGGAAGTTCAAACTCTCTGCCAAGCTCCAAATCACCATGAATAATTGCCTTTGGAAAGTCCCCAGAGTTGCTTTCTGTGTTATTACACTCAGGTTTCTGGTGTAATTTGTGAACATGCTAGTGCATAGTGGGCTTCCTTCTTGATAGGTAAAAGTAGCTGATGGATGAATAGGGTTGAGATCAGCATGTGTCCCAAATTTCTGGCCGTAAGTCCAGTAGCTGCTACTGATGCCACCAGGCTAACTCCTACCAGGACTGCCAAGGTGGCTGACCTCCTTGTTCTGGTCCCTTCTTTCCCTGTAGATAAGACACCATACACCTCTCCCAGTGTGTATAGGGTGAGTTTGAGTATGAGAATGACTGGAACTCATGTGTCCTCAATCTGTGGAGAGATGCAGGCGTATATCTTGGAAGAACAGAGAAAGAGTAGTCCCGAGGTTAGAGCAGTATTGCCCTTAATTGGGACATTTTGGCTTGCTGAGTGTGGGCATTCAGAGGTTTGTGGAGTCCAACACTCTGTTTGTCAAGAAAAAGGGGAGGGGCATTCAGGGGTCCTTGTATTAGGAGTTCCTGAGAACATTGAGTAGTAGTCTGGGGAGTAACATTGTAAACTGGGAGGGGGATGAGAAGTGAGCCCTGTAGGGGGGCACAGAGGAAGCAAGTGGACACATTAATACTAGAAAAATTCCTCAGGAGATTAAGCAATAAAGTGAGAATACAATCCCAAGAAAAGCTACAGGAGGCATTGAAGTGTTGAAGCTGCTTCATTGTCAGGCACCTTTTCTGATCCAGGACTTTCATAGCCGGTTGGGGCCTTGAGTCCTGGATGGTCTTTTTTACCTTTACTCGACAGCAATCTATGGCAGCCACTGTGTATTGGATCCCTGCTGCAGCAATGCGGTCCCCTGTCCCTGAGTGCCAGTCAAGTATTTTGAAGACCACTTCCCCACAGACTCCTTGTTTATACCAATTGTGTCTGTGTAGGATTGAATCCCTGCTACACTTAACCATCTGTTGGGTCAGTTACCCGAGTTGGTTTGTGCTCATTCCGTATCTACCCCATCCCTCTTTGCCCACCCCACTCAACCAATGATAGTTGCAATCCCATGAGGGGGAGCCTTCCGAATTGCCCGTGTCCCTGAATTCCTTTTTGGTTTGATCATCTATGAAGCAGAGGAATCTGCCATAGTGGGCATCTACCACGTCGTTTCTCATCGGGAACTGGAACCTCCTTATGCTTTCTGATTGTTGTTTACTGTTTAGTGTTTTAACATGTTAAACATCAACAACGTGCTTTCAAAAGAAAGCCCTAAAACACAAGAAGTGCTCTGGGCAAGGGCCACATCCTTGTAGCTCTGGGCTCCATTTCCCACTCCTTCCTCTTGTAGGAGGCCAACTTCATTGACATCTTCTTTATCTTCCCTGTGTTTCTCTTTGTAATGATAGAGAAATGTATGCTCTCCCATTCTTACACAGAGTTGGCATAAAATAATACTGTTTAGTATTTTTGGTGGGGAGATATTTGGAATCAAACCCAAGGCTCTAACCACTGAGTTATGTCTACATTTATATTTCTCATTGCTTTAGTTAATAGTGTTGCCAGTTCTAGATCACTTAAATTTTTTGCTTGTGGTTTTAATTTTTGCTACAAAAGCATTTATTCACACTTAAGAGTTTGCAGATTTGTTATTTGGATTCTAACATGAGACTAAAGGAACATTTAACTAGGATAATCTAAAGAGTGTTTTTTGGTTTTTTTTTTTTTTCTGTTTTTTTGAATAAGCTGTAGACCCAGCTTATTTGGAACCAGCTATGTAGAAGAGATTGGTCTCAGTCTCACAGAGATCCACCTGCCTCTGCCTCCTGTGTACTGGGATTAAAGGCATGTGTCAGCACACCTGGCTTTCTTTTTTAAGCAAAAGGACTCCTAGTACTTGTACAACAGGGTAAGAGCTATAAGTACAAGGATGAGTGCAGAAGCCCTGGGTGAGTCCCTCAGAGTCCTTGCCCTGAGTCTGATGGAAAAGGAGTGGTTGTAGCCGCTGGAACTGTAAAGAGGAGTGATGCAGAGTTGACTATAAGAGAAGCTGCCCCTTCCTAAGAACCACATGGCCAGCCCAGGGAAATTGCCAGGTGAGAGGGAAACACCGATCTTGTCTCTGGCTGGGTTCCTCAAATGGTAGCCCTGGGGCAAAAGAGCCCCTGGAAGATACACATGGTCAGTCTACCAGACAGTGCAGGGAAGACAGAAAAGACCTTTGCACCCATTTGTGTACCTATTTAGATTATACATTTAATGATAATATGTCTTCCAATCTTTTCTGTGTATACTTATCATTTCTCTTGTCATTAGGTCCTAGATTAGAAGTAATCTTTACTTAAAAAAAAACTTTATTCAGAAAAATATATGATTCCATTAGAAATAGTAGAAAGGTGACAAAGTTTTTAATTCTTTTTTTTTTTTTTTTAAATCTTTTTGAAATAGGGTCTTCCTATAGCTCCAGCTGGTCTGGAACGCGCCATGAAGACCAGGCTGGCCTTAATCTTATAAAGATCTGCCTGCCTCTGCCTCCCAAATGCTGGGCTTAAAGGCATGTGCCACCACATCTGACTTAGATTTCTGAATACCTGCACACCTAAGTAAATATTCATTTGCCTTCAAATTTGAGTACTATATGCCAGAAGAGGTTTTCAGTTGCACAGTTCTTCCTATGAAAAGTTTGCAAATGTGCAGTTTGGTACTATCTTAGATTCTCTCTCTCTCTTTTTTTTTTTTTTTTGGTCTTTTTTTGAGACAGGGTCTCCATGTAGCCCCAGCTGTCCTGGAACACACTATGTAGACCAGGCTGGCCATGAACTCAACAGAGTTCCGCCTGCCTCTGCCTCCTGAGTGCTGGGATTAAAGGGAGTGTTTTGATCAAGTACCTATTATTTCTGTCAAAAATGTATTTTATTCATTCTTGGTATTCAGAAATTTCAACCAAATATTCTCAAATATTGTGTATTTTTCAGAATGGATCTGAATAATTGTCTACTCACCCTAAATATGCCACCAATAACAGATCAAAGACTCAACCCAGTCTAGTTTAACAAACCAGTGAATTTTCTGGAGTAACTTACAAGACTGTGGATGAAGGGTTATTTACAAAAGTATGGGGGACGCAAAGGTAGCCATGTCACTGAGTCCTGTCCCCATGACCTAATTATCTTTCACTAGGTACTACACCCTGATGGTTCTGCCACCACAGCACCACCACACTGGGGACCAGCTTTCCAGTCTATGAACTTCTTGAGGACAATCATACTGATAGGGATAGAAGTGGCCCATGCTATCATCCTAAGCAGCACCTGTGAATGAAGTATGAAAACCCCAGATGAACAAGAACTCCCTATGCCCCCCAGCCCTAGCCTTCAGACACAAAAAGCCCTTACTGCAAATGGAATTAGGAACAGGCTGACAGCCCATGCTGATGACTAAGAATGACTTTCTTAGCAACAATGGGTCCTCTATTGGTGTCAGCTGTGGCAGAAGCAAGATGGCTCCAGGTGGAGACCACTGCAGCCTCTGGGTGCAAAAGTGGTCTGCTTGTCACCTCAGTAACTGAAACCCCATCAGAACGCCTGGGTGCAACTGGTTTGTGGTACCTTTTTGATGGTGGAGTATCTGCTTCCTTACCACTACCTTGACAGGGAGGGAAACTGAGCCACCAAATTTGTGGGGAGCTTTTTTGTGGGCTTGGGTATCTACCTCCCTCTCCATGTTTGACAACTCTTTCCTGATTGGTGCCAGTTTGCATCTAATACACACACACACACACACACACACACACACACACACACACACACGCACACGCACACATATCCCCAGCCAATCAAGGCCTACCAGGCTCTGTATAACAAAGTACAACCCATGGTTTTTGCTAGTTAAGCTTCCAGCTGGCTCTCACAAGTTTCTGGCACTGACCAGGGGCTTAGTTCCCAGATGCTCATTGGAGAAAAAAAGACTGTATCTGAAAGCAACTGGAAACAGACTCGCTGGAGACTTGCCACAAACAGGGGCATCCACCCTGGTTCCCACATCTCCTACTCTAAGAGTTGCTCTTCCTGTTCCTGCTTTGAGATCCATGCTTTCTATCTTGGCCCTCAAGGCCTGCTACAAGCAGGAAAGGGAGCCCAACCCAGGCTTCAAGACCTGCCAGAGACAGAAGGTCCTCTGCTACTGCTGTTGTACTTGCTTTCCACAGAGTTGCTCTGCAAGTGACTGCTCTTGGTTGACATATCAACAGTCTCAGACTTTAGAGCTGTGACACTTGCTGACAGTCTCTTGACTGGCACCTTGAAGCCTACTGAGACTGTAGAGCTGTAACATTTGCCGCCTCTTTTGGTTGAGAACTTGCTGCCATGGTGGGTCTCAGAGTTTCTACTTTCCTGTTTGAGTTTCTACTTTGCCAGTTGAGTTGTTACTCATGTAGCAAATAAAATCTCCCTCCCTACTTGCTGACTCCCCCTTGCTATCTGTCCACTGTATTCTTGGACCAAGTGCAAGACCAGAATCCATTAGGAGACTTGAACATCTCAATTTCCAAACTGAGGCAAGGAGGGAAGATGGAAGGCATAAAAATTTAGGCTTAATCTGACTTTTTTTCCCCAGAATCTCTTCTATAGAGGTTTCCAGGAATGCCCTACAGTGTTTATAGAATGCTGAAGTTAAAACTCTTTAAAGGCTGAAGAGATAGCTCTGTGGGTAAAGCACTTATCATGCAAGCATGAAGACCTAGGTTCAAATCCCTAGAGCATGCATAAACCTGGGCACAGTAGGGCATATCTGTAATCCTAGTGCTCCAAGCACTAGGTGTGATGGAAGTAGACAGGAGAATTCCCAGAAATTCATATGTAGTGGCAGACAACAGAGAATCTGTGTTTCAAATGAGGTGGAAGGCAAGGACCGATACCGAGGTTTTCCTCTGACTCTGCATGAATGGCACACATACTCACATGTATATACACAGACATCATACACATACACACACATGTGCACACACATACAATATTTGAGATTTTCAGGTGAGATGGTAGATTTGAAGTTTTACATTGAAACACAGTGAAAGCCAAGATAACACACAATAATTTATTTTACTGCAAGAGACAAGATCTATAAACGAACTTACTGAGCCAGGAAAGATCTCTGTGGGAAAGTAGGCAAGAACACTGAGAATTGATGCCTGGACAACTAAGCTAAACTACCTTAGGGACAGCAGTAGAAACTGCAAGGAAAGTGTTGCTCCTCACAAACAACAACCTGCAAGATCAGAAGAGGACAAGGTGGAGTGCAGGGGTCTGAGGGAACCACCAGGAAAGGACATGTAATCCCCCCCACAGCACCAAAAAAGGCACAAACAAGGAGGCTGCAGAGGCTCATGACTCCCTACCCCTGTCCCCTGCACACAGCACCAAGTGGAGCCTGCTAGAGCCAGAGGGATCTGAGAACTTCACCTTCTAATTCAGTGCAACTGTACCAGAAATTCACTCCATAAGTATTCTTTTATTTATTCTTTTCTGTCTTTAAGCCCCACCCTTAAATATATACTTCACAATGGTTTTGCTTTCATTTGTGTATTGCTCATGCTTTATAACTGTTCAGTATGTTTCTCTACCCACTACACTATTGGACACCTCTGCTATACTTTTCATCACCTCTTCTACCCTATTTACCTCCCACACCCACTCTTAGTAACTACAGTCTGAGTAGACATCATACCATCCTTGTTTATTTATCTCAACAGTTTTTTTTTAAGTGAAAGGGGCCACTGTTGTTAATTGGCTAGAGAATGGTGAGAATATTCAGCAACTGTGGTCATTTAGTACAACAAACAGACAAGACCAGAAAAAGACCTTTCCTCTATATATTACAACCAAAACACTAAATACACAGAACAAAGAAAGTGCATTGAAAGAAGTAAGAGAGAAACAATAAGTCACCTATAAAGGCAGGTCATCACATTACCAGACTTGTCAACTGAAACTTTAAGTTAGGATGACCTGGGAAGACATACTAGCTATTAGTCATAACTGAAGTTGAAACAAAAACTTTCATTAAGACAGCTCTACAGGGAGTACTTGAATGATTCCTTCTGACTTGGAGAAAAATAAATCCATCTAGGAGGCTGCAGGGAAGAATAGACCACACTAAAATAATAGATATCCAAAGGAGGAAGAGGAAAATACCAAACACTGTAGAATCAATACACATCTTTAAATAATAACACTGAATCTTAACGGTCTTAATTCCCCAATAAAAACACAGACTAGCAGATTGGACCAAGAGGCAGGAATCATACATTTGTTGCATGAAAATGTACTTCATGATAAAAGACAGACAGTTCCTCAGGGTAAAAGAATAGATCCCAAGCAAATGGATCTCAGAAACAAGCAGGTGCCTGGCTGTAATATCTGACAAAATGGCTTCAAACCAAAACTAGTGATAAAATATATAAAAATTCACATTAAGAGAAGAATCCACAAGGCCATTGTGATTCTAAACATATGTATTTCAAATACAGGTGAACACAATTTCATTAAACATATACACTAGATGTAAAGTCATAGATTAACCCCAGAGACCCAAGTGACACCAAGTGACAGACCATACCAACAAAAAATAAAAAGAAATACCTTAATTAAATGCCATCATAGATTCAAATTAACAGACATCTACGGAACATTTCATCCAAACACTGCAGACCACACATTTTTCTCAGAAGCCCCTGAAACATTATTTTAAATATAGCACATTTTAGGACACAATACAAGCCTTAACAAACATAGAGTAATTGAAATTTTTAATATTCTATGTGATCACAATGGAATAAAACTACAAATCTGTAGGAAACCAGGATGCCAGGTCCTAGGGTGAGGTGAGCCTAAAACTTATAGGTCCAGGCTGCATTCTCTGCTAAAGGGAGGGGCACTGAAAACAGTGGCTCTGATAATCCCTGTCTTGCAGATCACTGCTAGACTGGCAGGAGGACGTGGCCCGGTCATAAAAGTGCAGGCTCCCTGCTCTGTGGGAAAGCGTCTTGGTCAACAACACTTAGCTTATCTCCTTGTCCTGAACAAATAACTCAGCTATCCCTGGCTAAGAGATTAGGCCAGGTTAAAGGTTTGCTCCTGAGCTAAAAGCTAAAAGTTCACCATGTTCTCACCTCTAAGAAAGAAAACACTGTGGCCAATAAATTACTGGATGGGCATTGATAACCTTGAGTAAAAGTTTAAGAATCCTTCTGGTGCCAACTAACAGACTAAATGTCCTGTTTCTTTGTACCCTAAATCTTTGTATGTGACTGCCATATCCCATGTGACTGCTAGTTCCTTGGGATGTATAAAAACCATCTGAATTCTAAAATAAATCATCATGCTGGGAAGACACATGTCCCAGAGTTTATGACTCTGTCTCCGATCAGACCCTCTGTCCTGAAGCCAGCAGGTCCCCCGCTAAGCAAAGCAAACCTGAGTCCTGACACAAATCAACAATAATAAAAACTCTAAGACATATGTAAAACTAATGTACATTAAGCAACACACTATTGAATGATGAGTATGTCCTTGAGGAAATCAAGAATCAAAAAAAAAAAAATTCCTAGAACAAAATTAAAATAAAAACAAGTATACCCAAGCTACGAGGATGCAATGAAATAAGTCCTAAGAGGAAAGTTTATAGCTTTAGTGCCTGTATTAAGAAATTAGAGAGATCCCAAATAAATGGCTTAATGATATGCTTTAGAGCCCTGATAAATAGAAGAACATGACAAACTCCAAATAAGTAGATGACAAGAAATCATCAAGATCAAGACTGAAATCAATGAAATGGAAACAAAAAAAGAAAGAAAATGCAAATAATTGGTTCTTTGAAAAAATAGACAAGATTGATAAACGCTTAGCCAAACTAACCAAAAAAAGAGTGAGAAAAGACCCAGATTAATAAAATTAAAGATGAAAGGGAGTCTTAATGACATATATCAATGGAATTCAGAAGCTCGTTAGATCATATCTTATAAACAATATTCTACTAAATGGGACTATTTAAAAAAACAGATGAATTTCCACATGTAGATCATCTACCAAATTTAAACCAAAATAGCAGATCTATAACAAGTAGTGAGACTGAAGTAGTACTTAAAATCTCACAACTAAAATAAAGAACAATTACAGATGGATTCTCCAGTGAATTTTATTAAAACTTCAAACTTACAAACTAAATTCAAGAACACATCAAGAATATCATTCATCATAATCAAGTTGGCTTTATTCCAGAGATACAGGGGTGGCTCAATAAATGTAAATCAATAAATTTGATAAATTTGATAAATGGACTCAAGGACAGAAATCATATGGTCATCTCAACAGACACAAGAAAACTTTTGACAAACTCCACTATCCCTTTACGATAATAATTCTGAAAGAAACAGGAGGAACATATCTCAGCATAATAAAGGCCTTTATATTAAAATTTATATGGAAGCATAAAAGGGAGAGGAGAACCCTTATCCACAATTGGTGGGAGTGTAAATTGGTGTAGCCACTAAGAAATTCACACGGAAGTTTCTCAAAAAGCTAAAAACAGAACTACTATCGGATCCAGCAATACCATTTCTAACCCAAAGGACTCTATCCTACAGCAAAGATGCTGGCATATCTAAGTTCATTGCTGCTCACAACAGCTAAGAAATCAAATTAGCCTAGATATCCATCAACTAATGAATAGGTAATGACAAAAGTTGGGCCTATACACAATGGAATTTTAATCAGCTGCAAAAAAGAATGAAATTATACAATATTCAGGAAAATGAATGGAACTGGAAAATATTATAGAGTGAGATCACCCAGGCCCAAAAAGACAAAGGCCTCATGTTCTTTCTCATATGTGGAACCTAGCTTTGAATATTTAGATTTGTGCGTTTAATTTGGAATGTCTTGGAAGCCAGGAAGCAAGAAAGGGTCTAAGGGGCTGGGAAGAGGCCTTTAGTATATGTGTGGGGAAGAGCAGAATACATGTAGTATTAAAGTGGGGGGAGGAAATACCACTGGGGGGAAGAAATACCACTGTTGGGGGAGTGAAATTGCTTAATTGGGGGGATAGGGAAGTGGGGAGTGTTAACAAAACCTAAGGATGTATGAGGAAGCCATATGGAAATCCACTACTTTGTAAGTTAATTTAAAAATACATTTTTCTAAAAGGAGTTTGAATGGAGTTTCCCTGCACGAGCACACAGTACTATTCCCAAAAGCCATAGGTTATTAAATAAAAATCCCAATGCCAGGTATGGGTTATCTCCCTATGAGTTGTTGGTTAAGGAGGCCCCGAATGCCCCCAAACAATGCTGGTAATTATCATTGTCTTTGGTTTCCATCCAGAACAAGAAGATAAGACTCTATTGAAGATACCACACAGTTTGGCACAGGACATAGAGAAATAATACTGGAACTTAGCTGGAAGCTTCCTTCATGCTGGCTAGTTTTCATAGTGACAAAAGATTATGCAGACTGCTGGGGGAGAAAAGTCATCAATGGTCTTACCCAGCGCTGGACCCTGTGGACTATAATACCAAACTGCCTGACAAGATGTGTTCATAGATGAAAGAAACAATGCATGATTGTTATGGGGGTAAGAAATCACTTTCTGCTTGACTTTGACTCCTTCTCCATAGTGCAGAATGCATGCCTAATTAAAATTCCAAGGCTGGGGAGATTATAGGCCCTGAGGTGAGGGGACCTACTACTGTTGTTTTGCTAAATGGCCATGGTGTCAAACTGCTTCTTAAGATTTGTATTTATATTCATAGATTAGTGCTGTTCTCATCCTTGGTTAGAGAAGCTTCTTTTGGCAGTGGACAGAGATTAATATAGACACTCATAACTGGTCAAAGTGCTGAGAATAAGTGACCGTTGAATGCTCAGGCCCAAATTGGACATCAATATGCCCCAATCCCCAAGACCTAGGGAATACTGTCAGAGAAAGAGGGAAAAAATTGTAAGAGCCAGAAGATGGGGAGATATTTTGTGACATGCTGTCTTCTGGACATGATGTGGCTGTCACACTCATGAATTCACAGGAGCTGTGGTTGCCTGCTTAAGATTGAGTTCATCAGCATTCCATCATGGATGAGTGGCAGGTTCATGAAGCTCCACCCCTAGTTGATAGCTGCTGGCAGGAAGAGAGTCATTTAACTTCGGAGGTGTAGCCACTGGTAAGTTTCCCATGTTCCAATAAATAACCCCACATCTATGCTCATTTAAGCAACCCTAATTAAGCTCAGTGGCTCATAGAAAGAAAAGGAAGGGGGACTTGTTGGAAGAAGAAGGGGCTTATAGGAACTAAGAGGGTAAAAGAAGATAATAGTGGGTGAATATGGTCATAATACACTTATACCATGTATGAAATTGTCAAAGAATAAAAAAAAGCATTGGAAAGAGGACCAGGTTTCACTATCTGATTTCAAACACGGATCCCAGAAAGGCTGAAAAATTTAATAGAAGCCATACAGACAGCAAGTAACAGATCAAGACATAGAATCTAGGCCTCTTCCTTTCTAGATCATTCTGGGGAAAAAAGAAGTCTAATAAAATAAGACAACTTTTTTTTTTCTTAGTCATGATCTGGTAGTATTAAATAGAACAAAATTTTTTGAGTAAACCAAGATCTCTCTTTTATTAGTGAAAGTGAATCCAATACTACTTGTGGCTCTGTCAGGGAGAAGTCTGATAAAGAGAAATGAATTGTTTTAATAACACTGGCATTGAGCACAAAACCAGGACCGAGACAGCTAAGAGAGGCATGTGTGAGGCATTTGAGAGTACAGCTGGTATGGGAAAGTGGCCATAAAGCTCAGTGGCAAATGTGAGAGAGGGAAAAGCCAATTGGTGGAATTACTAGCTGGTGAGTACCCAACTGAAGCAACGATGCCAGGATGAGTGCAGTATAGAGACTGCTTGCTAGATGCTGCTTTCTCATCAGAAATTTATTTTGTGAACAGAAGACATTGACATGAACACTGTGTCCAAACACCTGCCTGAAATCTTTCCATATGTGTGCATTTTGATAATTCCATGCTACCATGATCTAAATATTCATGTTTCTCAAAATTCATATGCCAAAATCTAGTTACCAATGGGATGCAGCCCTCATGAATGGCATTAGTGGTCAGTTTATGAAAAGGCCCAGAGAGCTGCCTTGCATTTTCCACTACAAGAAGATACAGCAGAAGCTGCCATCTGTAAACCAGGAAAGGAACCCTTTCCAGACACTGAATCTGCTGAGGTTTTGATGGTGGACTTTCCAGGCTCTAGAACTAGAAGAGGAAGAGATTGCTCTTCTATATAAGCCCCCCAGCTTATGATAATATTACAGAAACTAAATCAAATGGACTAAGATGCATGAGAAAATTTACTTTACTTTTAAGAGGTCGCATAAAAATGCTATAAATGAAACACCAATAAAAGTACTCTTTTTTCCTGTTCTATAACTTCAAGGTTATTTCAAGGTTATTTCAAGGTTATCAGGAAACTCAGATTGGGTTTTCAGGGTACATTCATTGGATAAGTGCAGGAAATGGACTTAATGAACAAATCAAAAGGAGAATAAAGAGTTAGCCCACTTTTCCAGTGATAACATTTTGATGGCTTACTATAAATGGAAAGAGTGAAGTTTTAAATTGAAATCATTCACAAAGACACAATTTTGAATGGGAAGTGAAAATACAATGGTCATAGGTGAAGAAGCAGCTTATCAATGGAAGACAACACCATCTCAGAATGCCTGAATATCATATAGACTATGCTAGTCACCTGCTAATCAAATGACTTAAAGAGACATGAGCAAGGGAGGCTCAGAGATGATTCTATGAACTCATACTCAGACAAGTTGGGGAGGACAGTTCTTCAAAGTGCCTGGCTAGTCACATTGCCAAGTGAGCAGTTGTGAAATTCACCCAGATTTCTTTACTTATAAATGGCCCCCTGTGGCATATTTCTTTTTTTCCAAATTGCTTTTTAAATTTCTTCTTTCATCATATCTTTTCAGATTCTTGTCTCCTAGCTGTCATCTTTCAACATCTTCTTCCTTTAGTTTTTTTGGGGTTTTGTCACATATAGAAACACCCACACAGTTCTCTCTTGCCTAGCATGAAAGAGTATAAGGTCTTGAACTATCAAACTCATTTATGGAGAGTCACAGTGCTTAACAACATAAATTGGCAAAGTTCACAGAAAACACATACATACAATAGGTTAAGTTGATCATTGTAACATCTGTCACTTACATAAAGCTGTGCGACAGTCTGACATATTTTACTGTTAAATATAAGATTTAGCTATCTGCCAGAAACTTTGAAAGATCAAATTGCATTCATAATGGTTACAAATTCACAGGTTACTGTGACTTGTGCATGTGCTGTGCTGACTGGTGTTCCTGCTCTCAGGAATCCCTTTTGTGTGTATATTCCCTTAATATGTAATATTTCCTCAGAAATGGGGCATAGTATGTGTGATTATTTTTCTTCTTAAGCTATATTTCCAAGATTTTCAGACTCTAAGTAAAGGCTATGTAGGAGGAAGTGTGGCCTGAACAACCAGCGCATGCGCTGCTGCAAACACACCAAAAACATCTGGTTGAGTTGAACCTGTATTCTGCCAAAGGACATAGAGACAGCTGATGCAAGATAGCTCGACATAGAGAGCCAATGAGGATCAGACACAACCCAAGAAGGCCTACTGGGGCCATTGGGACATTGGGATGGGTATATAAGGCAGTCCCATGTCCGCAATAAATGAGTGTGCAGCTACTCACTCTGCCTGCTTCTCACCTGACTCCCAGTATCTGTGTTGTGACTCCACACCAACTCTACCCCCACTAGGAGGGTCCCAGGGCACTCGCAACATCTGGCGCCCAACGTGGGGCCCCTTTGCTGGCATGGGCATTGACCCTGCTTGGGTTCTGGCTACTGCAGTCATGGCTGCCTTTCTTTTTTGGACCATGATTTTTGCACTTTTCTGCTGGCGGTCCATCAATCGTTCCTGAGATTGGCTTTAGTTTAGTTTTCTCTACCCGTGACCACCTGGGCACTTCTCCCCCCTTTCTCCGGCATTGTGAGACGCCCCCCATCTGAAGTTCCAGTAAGGCAGACCCTTTGTGTTCTCTGTACCTTGGGTCCTCTCGTGGGTGACTGTGGGGACCCCCTCCTCTCCTTTCCCTCTGTCTGTTGGTTAGGGAGGAACATAATTTCCTTTTGGTTCATCAGGTGCCTCCACATAAAGGCTGACCCCCTAGGAGGTGGAACCCAGGAGCGGCCCCTGACTGCCTGCCCCTTGTCCGGAGATACTGTGTGGGCATACGGCTGTGGCCTGATGAACCACAGAAGTTCCCCACTAAGCACAAGACATTCTGGGTCCAACACACTCTCTTGTTTGTCTTAGCTCCCTCCCATCATGGACAACCTACCCACTCATTGTGGGGAGGCCCAAATTCGGGCCCTTAAATCCCTCCTAGTCACATGGGGTCTCAAGGTTAAGTCCAATGACCTGGACACCTTCTGGAACGAGGCTACCATCATTGCACCATGGGTGACCCCTGAGAACATGTGGAACCCTGACCTCTGGATGCGTGTTCTTTTCCTTGTTAGGAAGCACAAGGTCTCCTCAGGTGTCATCTGGCCTGCCTCAACTCCTCCTCTCTGGAGGATGTGATCTCAGCCCACAATAAACACTGTCAGGAGCAGGCCACTGTCAACTTGTCCATCTCTCCTCCCCAAATGGGACTCGATGATGAGGAAAATGAGGAGCCACCTGGTGCCTTGGCACCACTGGCCAGTCCTACAATCCCCTGGACCGGTGACCACTCTGCCCCCTAAATACCCTTGGCTGGAGATACACTCCTCACATGACCCTACTACCCTGGAGCCATCCTGCTATGCCCCCCTCCCTTAAGTCACCCACCCACACTTCCCCTATTGCCAGGACTTACAACCTGGCCCATCTCTGCCTTCCCCGTCAATCTGGGTCCTAATGCTGCTAACCAGCCCTGGGTGCCCACCCCCTGGTGGACCTCTCCCTTAGTCTTAAGGCTGCCAATGAATCCGGTCCTGACTCTCCTTACTTTGAACAAGTCCTCTGACAATGGGCAATGCAACGCCAAACACATTATGTCTGGTACAACCTCCTCAAGGCTGTGTTGGACCCCTCGGCCTTCCTGAGATGGCGTTCTGCCTATGATGATCAGACTGAGACTCAGGCCCCCCTTAATCTCCAGTCCGGGCTTCCTGTCTCCCTGGACATGCTTACGGGCAGAGGCCTGTGTCCTATTCTCACCTTCCTGCCTATTCACAATGCCTCCTTGGGAGGAATTCTTTTGGTCCTACTCATCCTTGTCAAGTGTCTCAGCATGCCCGATGACAAAAACGTGTCAACAGAGCCACATTCCAGGTCCTCTTGACACCTCAACACACAGGCTGTGATCCTCCCCGTGAGGTCTTACAGGTCTGGTTCATGGAAGACTGTGAGGCCTCTGTATAATTGCCTTCCCCAATCACCCTGGTGGGCTCATACCAAGGGAAGCCACCCTTTGAGGGCCAGTAATCAATGACGGGTAAGAACTTGTATGACAAGTCAACCTAAAGACAGGGAGGGTCCATAATGCTGGGGGCCCCCTGAGGTGGGGTCAACAATGACAAGGCTAAAAATCTTGGCTCCCACTACAGCTTCACAAAAAGAAAACGGTGGCTATGTAGGAGGAAGTGTGGCCTGAACAACCAGCACATGTATGCTGCAAACGTGCCAAAAGCATCCGGTTGAGTTGAACCTGTGTTCTGCCAAAGGACACAGAGACAGCTGATGCAAGATAGCTCAACATAGAGAGCCAATGAGGATCAGACATGACCTGAGAGGGCCTACTGGGGCCAATGGGACATTGGGAGAGGGGTATATAAGGCAGTCCCATATCTGCAATAAATGAGTCTGCAACTGCTCACACTGCCTGCTTCTCACCTGATTCCCGGTGTCTGTGTTGTGACTCCGCGACAACTCTACCCCCACTCGGAGGGTCCCAGGGCACTCGCAACAGGGTTAGAGTGAGCAAGGAATACAGTCAAGTTAGGTGGGTATCTGAGCCATGAAGTATAATCATTGAAAGATGTCGTTTTTATTTAGGAATTAGGAGAGATTCAACTCAAGTAGATTCCCAGTCTATGGCCTCACACCTGACTCTCCAGGGTGCATTTTCCCATGTAGACTGGTCTCCTCTTGGTTTCTTCAGTTAAGACCACATGTTCTTTCTTCCCCAAATATTTTTGCTTACTAGTGTATTTCCTGAGCTGTTTTCATATTACTCTTTTCCCTTCTGTGAAATATTTTTGTTATTTTTTGTTTTGTTTTGTTTTTTTTTTAACTTGAGACCATCAAGTTGTAAAGATTTTTGTTTCTGTCTGGCAGTTGTACCGCAACAAACTGTCAACTTGAGAAGAATGAATTGACAGCTTTTATTTGTTTTTAAAATTAAATCATTCCTTGATAAGAGTTACGGGTATGTTAGGGGTTGGTCCTTGGCCACTATAGTTTGATATCATTTCTATCTTATTATCAGGCCTGTTACTCTCTCCATCTCTGTGTGGGTGTTTTAATAGAATACATTGATTTTCTACTTTAAAAATGAAGACCAACAATAGCTGAGAAGAAAGCAATTTGTGTCATGCTCTACCATGTCAACACTCAAGTTAAAAAGGTTTGCATCACACCCTCTGATGTCACAAAGTTTTTGAAATTTAAAGCAACATTTACTTTTCAATAGCAAAGTATTCTTTTCTTCTAAATCACCATTTATTTTGAAATTTAAACAATTTTTTCATTATTCTTGAGATTTCATATTAAATATGGAAATGTGCTGTTACTCTTTTCACCCTTGTCCTATATAGCCTGTCTTCAACACTGTAACCAAAGCAATCATTTAACTATCATGACAGTCCATTCATCTCAAAAACCTTCCAATGGCGTTCAGTGGGACTTTCTACCATGGTGGAATTATTTTATGTCTGCTATGTGTAATATGGTAGCCACTGGCCACCATGAGCTGTCAAGAGGCATGGTTCCTGAGCACGTGTGATTAGGGCTGTGGTATTCAGTGGTACATTTCCAGCAGCTTGTTGGTGAGGTCTTACAATGTCTGCCATGGCCTCTTCCATGTCTCTGACATTGCTCCTTGGTGTTCCCTGCTCTTTATCGTCTACATGGTCTTCCTGCTCCTTGTTGATTATTCTGTGTTCAGTGTTCTTTCCTTAAATATCTTCATGTCTCAGTCTCTTACTTGCTTTAATTGCAGTGTTTAGAACATTTACATTTTATGTGCTATTGATTTAAATCTATGCATCTAAACCTCCCATCTCACTGTTTGTTTTATATTCGTGCCATCTGTTCTTTGCTTCCCCCTCCTCCATTTTCACCTGTTTTTTTCTGAGCTTTCTAAGATGTTCTTTGCTTGCTTCTTTTCTTTAAAAAAAATTATTTCACAAGCATGTGTGTTATGATGCTTGCATGTGTGTAAGTGCACCGTGTCATGCAATGCCTGCAAAGACAGAATGGGCATCGGATCCACTAGAGGAACCTGTGACAGACAGACTCAATGAAGGGATGGTAAAGTAAGAAAAGAATGAGACTATGACCACTATATTGGTTTGTTACAGCTATAACACATTTCTACAAACTTAAAAAGCAACACAAATGTATTGTCTTACAATTATGTAGGTCAGAAGTTTGAAGTGGGTATTGTGATAACCACAATGTTGTGGGGGGCCACATTCCTTCTGGAGGACACAAGAAAGAATCCATTTCTTTGCATTTTGAGCTCCCAGAAGCTCCCCACCCTACATTCTTTACCTCTTGACACCCTGTTTCTACCCTTCCAACCTCTGTTTCCATCATGACAGTTCCTTCCCCGGCTCACCCACCTCCACTTCCACATTCTCATAAGGACTCTTGTGAGTCTATTGAACCAACCCAAGATAATCTCTCCATTTTAGGGCCCTAATTTAAATGTGTCTAGAAACTGCCATAGTCACAAAGTAACCTAGTCGCAGGTTCTAGGTATTAAAATACGGAAGTTTTTGCGGGGGGCGGTATTTTTGAGACAGGGTCTCCCTGTAGCCCCAGCTGACCTGGAACTTGATATGTAGACCAGACCAGGCTAGCCTTGAACTCACAGAGATTCATCTGCCTCTGCCTCCAAGTGCTGGGATTAAAGGCATGTGCTACTATACCCAGACTATGTGGACTATTTTTTATTGAGCGGAAAATAGTCTCACTACCACAGACTCGCAAAATAGATTTCAGAGATGAAAAGTCACACATGGGTAGTGACACATAGAGGATAGCACATATGGCTAAAAACAATAAAACTATTTAAAGACAAATATATTATTTAAGTTACTTTTATTTATATCACCCATTTCTGCACTTTCTCAGCTGGTATAAGCTGTTAAGAGTCAATGCTACTTGTAAAAAAAATAATGAAGCCACCACTCAGGTGTATATATACCATGGACTGTTTGTGCCACCTGCAATTTACATAGGAAAATTCTAATACCAGATGGGATAGTGCTAGGTGTTAGGGACTTTGTGAAGTAATTAGGTCATGTGGGTAGAACCTCCAACATGGGATTAGTGACCTTATAAGAGGCACAAGAGACAACTTGCTTTCTTTCTCTGTTCTCCATGTGAGGCGAAAGCCATCTGTAAACTAGGAAGTGGACCATCACCCAACCCCAAATTTGCCAGCACTTGGACTTCCCAACCTTTAGAACTATAAGAAAATACGTCTGTTGGTTAAACAACCTGTCTTTGGTGACTTGTAGCAGACCAAACAGACTAAGACAGTACGTAATTTCATTTAGCTGAAGTATGGACCCAGGTGCATGGGTTTCTAGTACTCCATTAGCCTTCTTGTGAACTAGTCTACATTCTCATAATTCTGATTGGCTCTTTTGTGTCACTGCTCGACAGCAAAATATTATGATTTCAGAATATCGGTATTTCAGAAGAAACCAATATTACACCTTAGGAGATTTTTGTTCAAACTAGTCATATCTCTTAAATTGACTTATGAAATCAGAGCACACAACACATTTAAAGAAAACTTCAGAGCATGTTGGCATTTTGATGTCTTCAAGCACAGTCTGATGGAGCCACAGTGAACATGGAGAGGAGGCATGATTTAAAGAAAGCTGTTGGACTACAGTGCTGCAAATACTATCTAAGGAGGCACTTCACAATTCATTTTTCTGTTTCTATATTTTCTAGTGTCTTATTGCTATCTCTCATTTCCAAAGACTATAAATGCTCCTTGGCAGTTTAGCATAATAAATTCCAACTCCATTGTTTCCTTTCCAAGACACTGACATTAACTTCTGCCTAACTGGAGAGAAGAAATTGCCAGGTTCCAGTAAGTGAGGAGGACAAGATGGGTGGTACTCCTGAGAACCTATCACAGATTCTTGTCTTTACCCATCATCTCATTCCTAGCAGTGTTATGTGAACAACATGACCTGTAAGTTCTTCTAACCTCTGAAGTTCATGCCAGACTCTGTCTGAACCTGGTTAAATTTGACTTTCCTGCTTATGTTAAGTTGTTAATTGGAGCATCCCATTTACATCAAAGAAACTGAAGAATGTTCCTCAGGACTTTTGCTCAGAAAAAGTGAGGTCTCTAGAACTGTTAGCACCATCACAGACCTTGGGTCATAGAAAGGACTAACTCTGCTAGGCACACAGAGAAGAGCAGAGAAAAAGAGGATAGTGGAGGGAAGGGCAGGAGAGGCGAGGGGAGGGGAGAAGGGGGAGAGGGAGAGAGAGAGATTTGCAGTTATTAATCCCTTGCTTTGCATAGTGAGGTCAGAGCACCAGGCACTAGGCATCATCTGAGTGTCAGATGTAGACTGCCCAGGCCTGTCAGGTCAGAGTCTGCATAGTGAAGTTTCCAGGTGTAAGGTGATTCGAGTGCAGGCGTGGCTGTTCACCCCCTTCCCTGTCCTGTAGTCTGGCAAGGGGCCAGGACCCCAGTGACTGGGTGGTCTGTGTCCCTTGTCCCATTTAGTCCCGGCCACTTCTCTCCACCCTTGGAAGAACCGTGGAGAGACTGATGCAAGGGCACCGCAGTTCTCCTCAGCAGCCCCCGCCCTTCCTGAGCTAAGTCAGATCCTGTCCTCCAATCCTGCGCATCTTTAGCTTCAGGAGCCTCCAGGGAAGCTTGGGAACTAGTGCCCCGCCCTGCGCTCCTTGTAACTCTGCCCCTCCTCCCACCCCCGGCTTTCCACAGAGCTCAGGATCCCACAGTTCGTTCCTGCGCTGCGATGGGGCGCCGGATGCTCTTGCTCATCTCTCCTGTTTTGGTCATGCTGGGCAGCCTCAGGCGCTCAGGGGCAGGTAAGTAGGGCCCGCAGGCCAGGGAGCCATCAGAAGGGTCCGCGCTCCAGTTTGCAGGGTGCAGGCCTCGGGGCGCAGGGTGCAGGATGCGGGACTTAGGGTTCAGAGTGCAAGGTGCAGGGTGCAGGGCTCAGAGCACTGGTAGCATACTAACCGCTCTGAGCGAATAAAAAGCAGAGAACTTCAGGAGCCCTCGCTATGTATGTGGCTGAGTATGTAGTCCCTAATTGTGAAGCTGAGCCTCTTGCGGGGACAACCTTGAATTGATGATTGTCGGGGTGAGGGGAGTAGGTGTGCCATTTGCAAACTAGCCAGTGGGTGGGAGGAGAGATGGCCTCAAGGGTAAATGCTTTCCCTCAATGCCTCCTCTTCTAGCAGGTAGGAAAGGAGCCCCCTCCACCCCCGAGTACCAGAGCCCCCTCCCTCTTAGGCCCTTCCTTCTTCAAAGTCCAGGTCTGGTAAGATTTACTTCCTAGCTTCTAGCTCTGCTTCCCACCAGGCGACCACATTTTCTAGGCACCAAGTATAGTCAAGAGGTGCCTATCTCCAAAAGCTACCCAGGGGTGGGAAGCCTCTTCTTGCCACACCTGTGAATGCCACATACAGGCAAACCCAAAGGCCACTGTGACATGGGGAGACTGATATTGTAGAAGGATTCCAGTAATCCCAGACATAGTTCCTTACAGTTGCTAAAATTCCTTTTGGGGATGGGAAGGTAAACATTGTCCATTCCCTCATCTCTTGGTCCCAATGACAAACCAGGTATTATTCCAGGAAAATGCACTCTAGGAAACCAATGAGTTTATTGATCTTACTTACAGAGCAATGGGTAAGGGTTTATTTACACAAGAATGGGTGCTCTGCTACCTAAGCCTGCACCAGAAAGGCACCTAAGCAGGGATGATGGCTTCCCCATAGCCACACAAAATGGAGAGGACAACCCTCCCCTAGTCTTCAGGAACCTATATACCCTAACCCCTCCCCCAGGCCACCTGTAATTAGGGCTGAATTACTCATCACAATGATTGGGAAGTATGGCTGTACTCTCAGAAGAGGATCTTAGGACTCCTCTATCCCCTCCTTCTGAGTAAGGGCACGAACAGTCAACAAGCTCAGCGGTAATGATCTTAAGTCAAGCAGGTGCAGTTGAGCCCAGGAAGATGGCTTGTATTGGAGGATAGTCTTATACAACACTTACTCAAAGGTATGGTCTACACGGCAGCCTTTCATAGCTATGCATAGTTGTTCTGGTAGTCAATAAAGTGCACATTGAATATCTTATCTGAAATGTTTCAAACTTTCAGAAGCATTTCAGATTAAAGTTTTTTTAATTACATATATATATAATTATCTGTGTGTCTCTCTATATAGCTATGGGTGATTGATTGTTGCTAGGAATAGAACTTTCTAAGTGTCCTTCACACTGTGCAGAGTCTTCCACTAGTACAGGTTATGTAGCTTATGTTTTCTAGGAACCAACAATTGACTTCCCCTCTCTAAAGTTAGGTCAATTAAGAGGTCAGGTGTCCTATTTCTTTCCTATAAGGAGACTCCAGATCACGCTTTTTGCTAACCATTAAACATTTGAGGTTAATAAATATATGTTTATGACTTGAATGAAACAGTATGTCAATCTTTTCAAATAACTGAAAATTTATAAATATTTATATTATAGCTATTAGAAGCATTGTAAAATAGATGATTTGGAAGACCTCAAACTAGAATCTCATTTGAACATGTGTCTGCATATTCTAAGAGCAAATGAAAGTCAAGTACTTTGAGCCTAGATCTCAAACATAACTTGTGAACACTCATACACCATGGCTTTGAGAGTAAACTTGAGTTGCAAGAAGTAGTATGCTGATGCATATTGGTACACAAATGTGAGTCTGACTCATTCTAATAGGAAAACAGAGCAGCAGACAGCCAGGCTCAGCAACAACTCTATGAGACCAGAAAGAACTGGTTCCCAAGGAATTTCTTAGAGAACTCACATGGGTTTGAAGGTTGCTTAGTGTTCCTAGTTGAAAGGTCTTCCGACATGACATTTGTTGGCTTTTTATCATGAAAAGGTGTTGTTTTCTGCCCATGGAAGCCAGAAATCCTCACAGCTCTGCTTCTTGGTACCCAACGTAGATGAAATGGAGTGTAACATGACACGGCAAGCCTCATGTGGTGAAAAATGCATTCCTGTGGCCTGGCTCTGCAATGGGCAGCAAGAGTGCCCAGATGGGTCTGATGAACAGTGTAGTAAGTACTTCCCAAAACTATCTTGAATCCAGCCCCAGATGCCAAGTTTAGGTTGAACATTCCTGATCTGAAAATCTGAAATGCTCTAAAATCCAAAGTGATGTTACAGTGGAAAATTCCACAGCTGACCTTGTGTGATGGGTCATAGCCACACAGCCGAAAGGCAGGTTCACTGGAAATAGTGTATAAAATTATCTTCAGATTATGTGTATAGCATGTGTTTGAAACATAAAATGTGCCTGGTAGAGCAGGCCTGTAATCCCAACACTTTGCGGGGGCAGAGATAGGAGGAGACAGCCTAGGCTATAGAGTAAATTCAAGGCCAGCCTAGAAAATTTAGTAAGGCTGTCCCAAAAAACTAAAAAGGTGTGGCTATAACCCACTGACAGAGCACTCTCCTAGCATGTACAAGGCCCTAGGTTAATCCCCAATTCTTAAAAATAAAAAAGATTTAAAGTTATTATAATACATACATACATAATATGAAATTTTTAAAAACTTTTATCTGAAGTACTTGTGAAGTCCCCAGCATCTTAGATAAGGGATACTGGGTGTGTGTTTGGTTCACAGCATCCAACCTCATGGTTTTCATCCTCTGAGGATATTTAAACATGATGCATGTTCTGAGTGGCTGCAGGCTCTCAGTGGGTGAAAAGCCGTATCTTCAAATGTTGGCAGCACCTTTGTCAGAACAATAAGAAAACAAACCCAGGGTTCTTGGTGAATATGACATTTCTTTATCCCACTTGCATATTCCTTGGTAGTAACTGTTACTAACTTAACATGACATATTTGATATCAAAACATGATGAGGACTCGATATAGCTCAGTGGTAGAGGGTATGCTTTGCTCAGCATGTGCAAGGCCCTGGGTTACATCCGTAAGACCAAATAATGAACAAAAATATGTAATTTTAAAAGTTGGACTAAACTTTTATGTTTGCTTTGTTCTGTGGCCCTCATACCTACTACTCTACCTCTCCAAGTTTGCTTGCTTCTGCCAGTAGAAATATGTGAAGGTCGATTTAAAGCAAAATCTACTAGTTCCCAAGTTGGCTTAGATCTTAATGTATTCTCAAACACCAAAGGAATTCAAAGAAATAGATTGCTGCAAGTACCAGCCACCTACAGGGGTTGAAATATATTTGAATCATTAAATTTAAATAAAATTCAAGTCTATCATGCTAGCTCTGCCTTTCAAGTACTCATTAGTCATGCATGACTAGGTACCATTTTAGACAGAACACATATGAAATATTTCTGTTGTCACAAAATATTTACTAGATAACAGTGTTAAAAACAGTAGGCAGAGTAAGCTTTGGAGGACTTTGGGGTGATCATCCCTTGTTATGGTGTATGGGATGATTAATCTTGATTGTCAACTTGACAGGATCTGGAATCATCTAGGAGACATATATCTGGGCAGGTCTGGAATGGTGTCTCCAGAGAAATTTAACTGAACAGGAAAGACCCACAGTGAATGTAGATGGCACCATCCCATGGGCTGGAATTGCAAACTGAATAAAAAGGAAAGAAGGAGAAAGTGAGTTGAACTTCAGCACTCATGGCTCTCCAGTTCATAACTGTGGATGCACTGTGACCAGTCACCTCACACTCCAGCCACTATGCTGTTCCTGCTATGATGGACTCTATCCCTTTATTAAACTAAGCCGAAAATAGATCCTTCTTTACTTAAGTTGCTTCTGTCAGGTATTTTGTCACAATAATGAGAGTAACTAATGCAACTGGGGTGCTGTATGATATTGCCAGGAGTAGCAGAAAATGGACCAGCATGTTCAGAGTTGGCACTGGTGTCAAACTGTAATTACTCCTTTGCGATCTAAAATATATCTAACATGAGACTCAACAAACTGACAAACTCATGAGGTCTCTAACTAGCTCATCCTCCTCCTTGCCTGTTCTTGAACCCCACTCTGTCCTGCAGAGGAATCATGTCGTGGACACCTGCATGCCTGGCAGTGTAACAATGGGCAGTGTATTCCCATTAGCTGGCTTTGTGATGGTGCTAGTGACTGTTTAGATGGTTCTGATGAAGTTAACTGTGGTAGGTACAGCTTGTGTTTTTAAACTGTGCTTATTTATGTACGTGTGTGTGTGTGTGTGTGTGTGTGTATCTGTGTCTGTGTCTGTGTGTCCATGCAAGACATTTGTGTGGAGACCAGAGAACAACCAAAGGGAGCTGGTTCTCTTTCCCCAATGTGACCTCAGGGATTGAACCCATGTCAACAGACTTGGTGGCAAGTGCCATCATCTTTCTACTTACTAGGAGCATTTATTAGCATCAACAGTATAAGAAGCATGCAACTGAGTAGCCCAAATGCTATATTGTCTCTGGTGTTATAAGAAACTCTCAAACCAATTTCTTTGTGTTGTTTTTCAAGATTATTCACTTTATTGACTTTGTGGACACTTCTTTGTGGAGAAAGTTCAATGTATAAAGTCACTACCATGTCCCCAATGGCTAACATCTCTCTAAATTACTGGTTTCATAGACCAAGTCTATGAGAAAGCTATAAGAGCCTATGTAGAGAAGCAGTCTTTTACAGTCTAGAAAATTCTGCCTCGCCCAGACAATTCCTGCCTTTCAGAGAGATTGACAGCATGTCAGGACCATGAAAGCCAATGTCTAAGGAAGTTGAGGTGCCTGGGTGGTTGGGAGCTCTGTGATGTACACCAAGACTGTGAAGACGGGTCTGACAAAGCGCGCTGCCTCCAGAGCTACTGCTTGTCAGGACAATGGCAGTGCCAGAACAAAGTGTGTGTCATGGACAGCCGGAGGTGTGATGGCCTTGACCACTGTGGTGATGCCTCTGACGAGGAGGCCTGCGGTGAGTCTCACATCCCCACTTTTGTTTCAAGGATAGGGTGTGTGTAGTACATGGGCTACTTTATTGCAAGCTGCATTTTAATATCTATGGCTGAAGCTGCTGGTTTTTTTTTTTCTTTTTAATCTAAAAACAGAATACTCCTTAGCAATAGCCAACAGCATAGTTATCCATGGAAACATAAAGAGATAATGAATAAAAACTCTTGTAATGTGTGTGCTAAGGAAGCATTGCCTAGAATGCTCCCAATAGTGATGGGCAATATGAAGAATACTTGAGCACCAGTCTATGAAGGAAGCCTAAGGAGAGATAACTCACATTCTCGTGTAGCAAATATGGATGGGGAGTATCTCTCTCTAAAGGGGAGAAAAATACCTGAAGAATGTGTGCTACTTTCTCTTCTAGTCCCCCATACAGGGTAGTTATGTCTCTGACATCTTGGTAAATAAAATACCATTCAGTTTGTCAAGAGTTAAAAAGCTACAAAATTTAACATACTTGGATTCTGACATTTTTATAATAAAGTGTTTCTAAAAAGGAATTCTTACTCATTTTAGGTCAAGTTACTGACTCTAGTACTATTTTAGTTCTAACTATTTAAACGAGATCAATCAGTTTTAAAACTATTTCAATCCAGGGCCTAGATGTCTTGCTATATTTCTGATCAAGTCTAAAGCCCCAATTCCCTGAAGAAACACTGTTCAAAATGATAGATCTTACTTTCCATCTTTGGATTGCTTTGGGCTACAGAAATATTACCACCGAACCTACTGAAAGAATTGTCTATTTCTACCCCCATCCCCTGTAAGTATTAATGAAAAAGAATGCTCAACTTCCTATACAGCTTCCTGTCCAGAAGGCATAGTTGGCTGTGATGGAGGGAAATGCATTCCAGAATTTCTGATGTGTGATGGGAAATTTGACTGTGCAGATGGCACTGATGAACTCAGCACATGTGGTAAGAAACCACTTCCTCAGCTTAAGATGGGAAAACAGGATTGAATAGCTAATGCCTTCGTTACTGTATTAATTGCTTTTGTCTTTGCTGTAACAAAATATCCGACAGAAACAACTTAAGGGAGAAAGATTTATTTCAGCTAACAGTTCAGGGAATGTAATACATCATTGTTAGGAAGGCATGGTGGAGGGTGCTCAATCCAGGGTGGCAGGCATTTGTTGCTGCCATTTCTCACATCTTGGCAGACCAGGAAATGGAGAACTCAGGATGGAAGTGGGACTAAGGCTCTAATTCTCCAGGGCTTGCCCCCAGTGTTTCACTTTGTTAGCTAGTCCCCATGTCTCAAAGATCCCTCAACCTCCTAAAACAATGCTACCATCTGGGGACCAAATATTTAATTAAATATATGAGCCTATAAGACATGTTTTAGATTCAAACCATAACAATTTTCAGAGGGGTCAACTCCTTGAGAAAATGCTTGGAATAAAACCCATACATTCAGTTACCTTTCATTCCTTTTTTTCCTCTCATTTTTACAACTGGCTTTGGTGTTGTGAGTGTGAGCAAATACTACCTAACTTTTAAACCTCCAGAGGCTAATCTCATTTTGCAGTTTTAAGGAAAGGGACTAGATAAATACCTCAAACTATATTGCTTCTGAAATTCTAATATAAATCCAGAATGTATCTTCAAATATTGGTGGCATCCATGTCACAAGAAACTCCACACCTTCTGCTTAGGCTAAACCATTTGTTAGCAATGCTCAGATTAGATTAATCCAGAGATCCCTCTACAGGGAACCTTTGCCATTCCTGGTACACACAATTCCTTTTGTATTTAGGCAGAGATTTTAAATGTCTCAACACAACTTTGCAAATTGAGTACAAATAAAACCACTAAATCATTGGAAGCAACACAAATCATTTGGCAAATATCGGGTGGAGAAGTGAATCATTTTAAGAAAATAGAATCCTCTAAGGATTTAATTGAGAAAGAAATCAAAAGAACTCCTTCCTGGCAAGGAGACAAGCTACTCAAAAGCAGGTCTGATTTTTTAACCCTTCTGGTTCTCGCTATAAGAGCTGGTTTTTGACCAGGTAGAGAAGGAGAGAGTGGGCATCTCACCTCAAGTCATTTTGTCATCTGTCTCCTATTCCTCCGTCCCCCAAATATGACCTTAAATATGTATGATGAAAATACTTTAGTGTTATTAAAGGCTGCTGAGGAAACTTTGTACTAGAGAAACACATGAAAAAAATTCTAAAAGCACTAAAGATAAGACAAAGTATAGGTTTTTGGTCCTACTAGATAGTTTATTTGTATTCACAAATCAGTGCATCACTTCCTAAGGTTAACTTCCTTTCCCATGTATCCCAGAGAAAACAGATAAGAGGGTCTTGGTCTTGTCTCTATAGAAGCACAATAAACACACAAGCACTTGAAATTACTAGACACTTGGCCTACAAAGAAATGCCTCTGCCCTGCTCCTAGGATTTCTCTTGCCCCTTCCACATTTCTAGGCCAGAGGATAGGGTCAAAGATTGTTCATAATTAGTCATCCATTCCTCACCTAGTACAGAAGGTATAGGACACAACTTGGTTTGTGAGATGTTGATCTCCAGTAAGTTCACTGGTTTTGACCACTGTCCTATTTCTATAGGTAGAAACTGCTCCCTGCTGAATGGAGGCTATGAGGGACTGTGTAACCACACCCACTGGGGTGTCGAGTGCTCATGTGGATCAGGTTGATAGTTACAGCCTGATGGATGGAGCTGTGGAGGTCAGAACTCACCTGGATCAATTTTGGAAATATCCTTTTTGTGGCAACATAGATACCACATGATTGTAGCATATTAACCATTCAGTATACCTTTAATTAGTCAAATACATTCACAATATTGTTATGCACATTGCCACTGTGAATTTCTAGAACTTTACATCATTCCAAAGAGAAATTCTCTCTCTGTTGAACAATAGCTCTGCATGCCCCTCTCCCTTACCCTCTGATAACCTCTACTGAGTTTCTGTTTCTGTGAATTTGCATATTCTAAGTCACTCCATATGATGGAATCATACAGTATTTGTCCTTTGCATATCACGTCTCTAGGGTTCATCCATGTGTCAGAATTGCCTTTTTTTGAAAGGCTGAATAAGATTCTATCACATGTTTATGTTACCTTTTACCTAATTAGCTATTGATGGAACAGTCACATGGTTTCTGACTTTTTATTGTGGATCATACTGGTATGAACATTAGTATGCATGCATCCTTGTGTCAGTTATCCTGGTGTATTTCAGGAGTAGAATTTCCGGACCATGCATATTTCCACCAGGAATGCGATTCCAGTTTCTCCACATATTTGCCAATTCTTTGCAATTGTAGGAATTACAAGTTAATTATTGACCAAAGATAAAGCATTAAATTTAGTATCCATAACTTAATGGAGCTTTTTAAAATTTATACCTTTTGGCTTCTATCAAATATTCTTGTCATTTCATGGCCAACACCTAGGTCTGCAACACCCATGGCAGGACAGATTGTGCAGTTCAGGCTCATGTAGTTTTGTCATTGCTTGTTCCTTGTAGCTGACCTTCTCCAAGTTATTCAATCCTCAGGTCTCATTTCTTTCCTTTATAAAATGGGATTGTGGTGACAGAATGACTAAGACAAATTTGACATGCCTTCATTTTTCATAATAAGTGAAAAGCTTATGGTTAGTAACCTATAGTGAACCTAGGCACTAATACTTGTCATTCTAATAGACTCTGACTTCATTGGCAAATGGTAAATACCAAGGCTGTTGCTATGTTATCACAGGTAATATTTTATACCAGCCAAATATCAGGGTTCCATATACTGAACTTCTGCTAGGTGATATTCACAGGACTGGGAATTCCATGGTGATAGACATTAAAGCTATAATTCTTGATCCACCTCTAATTTATGGTTCTCTGCCATCAGATGTAGATGAGTGTTCTCTGGCATATGGTCGTTGTGGTCAACTATGTCATAACATACCAGGCTCTTATTCCTGTGATTGTATTCAAGGTTACCAGCTCTATAATAGCACTGACTGTCGAGTTACAGGTAAGTTCTATTGCCAAAGTAAGATCTATCTTCTACCCTGTTCTTAGTAGTAATTATAGAGAAAAGTGACATATATTATTTATTTTAAAGTCAGTAATATAGATGACTCTATTCTTTCCTTAAAGAAATCCATTGTGACAATTACTGCCCAACTGGAATGGCAATTGCATTGAGTGTCTTTACAATGACATAGTTACAGTGTTGGCTCAAGAAATAGGTCCTCCAGAGTTCACAATGCACTTTTAACTTGGCCTGTGCTTCTTTGCCATGGAGACATTCACATTAGATTACTATGTGCCAAGAATGGATAGAAGTTCTGTCCAGGTGAAAGGAGCTGAATCTGAAATCAAATAAGGCAGGATTGTTCCAAAGATTATCACTAAAGTGCTAAAACTCAGGGGAAGAATGAAGAACTAAAAGGGTCCATTAGATCTCTGAATATGCTTCATTTATCAATTAAGGACAAGTAGATCTGGGTGTGGGAGATAGGATAGCATCTTTAGCTAAACAAAAAGGCATAAAAGAAAGCTTCAAAATAATAGGTTACTGCTTTCCTTCTACTGCAGATGATACTGTTAAAATTCTTATAGCAGCTGATCAAGAGCTTGGTACACTGGATCGAAAAACAGGCATCTATGAGACGCTGATTCCTACAAAATCAAAGCCTGCTTCTGTTGCATATGACTTGGACAGAAACATGTACTTCTGGGCAGATGATGTCTTAAATGTGTTTGTCCTTGGGAAGCCAAACTCTGTTCCTCTATACCCAGGTATATTTTTTGGCATTAAGTGTTAACTTCTTAAAGCTACTTAACAAAGTTCTTGAGATTACTGATTTGAAACAAGATAAAAGTCATGTCGGGCTCATAGTTTTGGAAAGTTCAGTCCATGTTGCCCCTGTTGCTCTCAGACCTGCGAAAAGGCAGCACAATATGGTGGGTGTGTATGAGTGTGAATGGTGGAGGCTAGATACCCCAGAACAGCAAAGAAGCAAAGGGAGAGGACAAAACCAGAATCCCAGAATTCCCTTCAAAGGAATACCTCCTGAATGACTTAACATATCCTACTAGTCCCCCCTCCACTTAAAGGTTTTTACTATCTGCCAATAGTGCCACAGGGTGGAGACCAAGTCTTTAACATACTGGCCTTATTCAAACTATAGCACTGCCTTACCACAGTGTAAGAAATGTATATATCGGGGTGTGAATATATAATATAATATAATATAAT
>NW_008348795.1:160084-195741 GCF_000622305.1 Nannospalax galili
ATATAAAACAAACATATGGATGAGCTTCTATGGCTAACCTGTTACAAAGCATAAGAGTGTATAAAATCCCAGTGTGAGATATATCTGCAATAGGATAGTTCCATAGGAATAACACAGAACATTGCTTGTGACCTGAAAGTGCTATCCAAAAGAACAGAAAGTCTTGGGATGTAGCCTCAAGCCACAGTTAGCCTTCCCTATCACTAAGTATATGGACTTGGGCGAGGTCTTAACTCCTTTGACCTGTTTTCTGTAAGATGATATCACTAGCTAGTATTTGTCTCACTAGGTGAGAATGGGGATTAACTAGACAGTGTATTAAAGAAAGGCTTGGTGCAGTCCTGCAACATAGACACACTGTGGGATTAGTCATGAGGTAGAGCACGCCACAGTTCCCTGGAGACTTCTATGATGACTGATGCCTGAGCTGAGGACACCGGCTATCATACTCTTTGGTTCTGCTCCTTAGGTCCTTCTTCTCCTCAACCCATGCATGCTGAAGACCCCATGGCACATCTCTGGCCTTTATTCTTGGGTCCTATTTGCCTCACTGTATTGTTCTAAATCAGAAGTTGTCCAAGAATTTTGTCCAAGTCTGTTTTCAATGTAAACATTAGACATGAATGCAGGAGTGTAATGCTGTCTCCCCTGTCTCTAGAACTTACACCAGTAAACAGTATCTCTTTGGACTGGTTCACAGGACAGTTGTATTGGGCCAGCAGCTCTACAAGGGTCATCTGTGCTGGCTTAAGTGATGGCAGAGGCTATGTCAAAATCTTGGAAAAAGATCTTGTGCCGGAGCAGCTAGTAGTTTTTCCTGCAAAGAAGTAAGTGGTGTTTGTTTGTTTGTTTTTTTTATTTTATTTTTTTTTTTGTGTGTGTGTGTGTATCCAAAAATCACTTGCATTTTAGATAATTAGTAAGAAGACAAGTCAGCTTTTTTCAACCTAGATTTCATGTGTACCACAAAATTCTTAGCTGTGAATTTTATAAATCCAAAATTTCCATGCCTGATGAATACGGAAGCAAATATCTCCAGCTTTGGGTAGCAGCACAGTGACAAAGCTCATCTGTGAGAGAGTTCAGTGAGCTGGGATGTTGAGAGCAATGTGCTTATGTATGCCAGTGAGGCCTGTTTCTGAAACTGTGTGCTGCTGTGGTTTGTAGGTACATGTACTGGATAAATCGAGGTCAGAAAGGGCTGAGGACTATTGAAACTGCAGGAATGGATGGCTCTAACAGGAAGATGCAGTTGTGACCACAGAGGACCCTGTAGGACTCACTCTTGACCATGTGACTGGCAGGCTCTACTGGATCAGTGGTTATAAAGAGGTACCATAGATAGGCCCAGAGGAACTGGTAACTCTCTTTAAAATTTTTTGGATTGTATCTGTAGGAGTGTTTTGCCTGCATGTGTGTAAATGTACCTGTTTTGTGCAATGTCTGTGGTGGCCTGAAAAGAGCATCAGATTCCCTGGAACTGGAGGTATGGATGGTTGTTAGCCACCATATGGGTGCTTGTTACTGAAACTAGGTCCTCTGTAAGAGCCTCTTAACCACTGAGCCATCTCTCCAATCCTCTTTTGCTAAGAGCTTGGGATGGGTCTACAGGTAAGTACACCCTTCTTTTATGTCTAGTATCAACTCCATGAAGTGACTTCTGGCAATAAGAAATAAGAAAACCAAAGTTTGAGTGCTCAGCATCTTGTTTAGAACAGACTGCACCAGCAGCTTGGGAGACTTGATGTGCTTTGCTAGACATGCAACACTCAGTATTGAAATGCCACAGTAGCAAATGTCATGGTCTACGTTGTACCTAAGATAAAAAAAAAAATTAAGGTTGCAGAGAACATCCATGAAAGCCTACAGTTACTTAGGCACTTTAGAGTCTTGTACTCAAATTTCCAATTCTTAACATTGCAATTCATGATATCCCATTTTTGAAACAACAAGCTAAAACATGATAACACAGTGACTGAAAGTAGAACCACACAGCCTTGTGAGTCACATTTTCAGTTCTCCCATTTCCAAGCTGTGACTTTAGCTGATTGTGGTACTTCTTTGAGCAGCCATTGCTTTTTCTGAAAATCAATAGAATGTCTACCTTACAAAGCAGTTGAAGAATAGAGTGAATGGATAGCATTGGTACTGTGTCTAGATGTGGAGCACCAGCCATAGTAACTACTCATACAACACATCTGAACAAGAGCCACCTTACCCATTGATTCTGAGATCAGACTCCACACATCTTAAAAAGAATTTCTATCAACTTGATATCATGTAGAGATATTTAATCAGTATCCAAAAATCTTTTTTGACATCAGTATTGTTGACCTCTGCTAATGCGCTCTCTCATGAGACTAATCCTTCAGTCCATAGAAATGGTGAAAGTGGATGGCAGTGGGAGGTACACCTTTCCTGGGATGTTTTTGGAAGATGAAAACCCTGTAGGACTGGCTGTGTTTGAGAACGCCTTCCTCTGGGCAAATAAAACACAACTGATTCATACCTCACCCCACAGCCCAAAGGAGAGAAAGGTGCTCCATGCCTCTGTGTCTGCTTTCTTAATCCTCCGCAAATCCCAGCAACCCAAGAGTAAGTAACCTGCTTGCTTCTGAAATGCCGATGAATCAGAATGAATGCTATGTGGAAACTGCCTGAGATGCTACCTCAGTCTGATTGGAGTGTGTTATCCTGGGGGTTGGGGGTGGGATTTTAGTTATCCTTCCCATCGTACACAAGACTTCTAAGTAAGGTGAACTGATCAAATCATCCATGGCAAAACTCATTCCAAGCCATGTGCCTTCTGCCTGTCAAAAGCATCATCTAGACTTTTAGGGTCCAGGAGTACTAGAAACATAAGCTGTCTACAGAAGAGTGGGATCACATTCATTGACATGTCAACTAATAAAGGAAAATGGAACAAAGCCCTGTAACCACTGCCAGAAGGAAGTCAAAAGTTACTCTGGAGAACTTAAAAGCTCTTGTTAACATGAAATTGTACATGAGATTCAACTCAGATGATGCTACTTAAACATGCTTGAGACCCCTTTAAGGGCGTCTTCTAATCTAGCAAGACAATCATTTTATATTGATTCCAAGGGAGAGGATGCAGTTGATTGAAGCTGTATTGGTCCTAAGCAATGGTCTAAAAGACAGTCAGGAGACCACTGGAGTTCAAAGGTCAACACACCCAATTAGATGGCAACAAGTATATTTTGATTCCTCTTAAGGCAAAATAGTTTATCTCTTTTTCAATATTGAGTTTTGAACTGGTTTTCACAAGGAACCTGCAACTATGTCTAATGGTTTCTGTTTAAAACAGGCGGGTACCCAGCGTGTGTTCCAGGTTCTTGTAGCCACCTGTGCCTCTTGTCTCCCATCCATCCCAAGGGCTACAAGTGTTTTTGCCCAGAAGGACTATTTCTTTTACCCTCTGGTACATGCAATGGTAAGTTCCCTGGTGAAATGGGTTCATTTCCAAGAGGCTTCTCAAAGCAGCCTGGAAATAAGGTAGCTTTCATTTATGAATCAATGACTTATTTTTCGACAACCTTCTTTGATAACTGGTTTTTCGTGAAAATAACTTGATTCAGTTGTATAATGGTGCTGAAATATACCTAACAAAAACCATTGCACCAGTTTTAATTATGCCATGAAATGCATTCATATTTTTGTGTAACCATATAAAGGATCCAACTACAGAACTTTTCATCTTTCCGAATGAGGCTCTTTACACGTTAGACATTAACTTCCACCCACTTTTCCCTCGAGTTCCTATCAACCATAATTCTATTTTCTGTCTGTTTGGACTTGTCTTTCTTGGTGCCATATTTAGTGAAATCCCAGGACATTTGGCTCAGGTGTATTTAGCATATTGTCTTTGAGGTACATCTATGTTCTAGCACGGGAGAGAATTTCATTTCCTTTCCTTTTCTTCTGGCTTTCTGAGACAAGGTCTTGATATATAGTCTAGGCTGACTTTGAGTTTACTATGTAGCTCATGCTAACCCCAAACTCACGATCTTTGTGCCTCAGCTTCCTGAGAGTTGTGACAACCATTGTGCTCTACCACCCCTGAGTTCATTCCCTTTTATTTTAAAATTGTGTTTATTTTATTGTGGTAGGGGATGCATATGTGCTACAGCATGTGTGTAGTGGTCAGAGAACAACTTTGTGAAGTTGGTTCTGTACTTTGACCTCTATATGAGTTCCAGGGATTGATCTCAGAACCTCAGGTTTGCAGGGCAGGCACTTTTACCTGCTGAGTCATCTCACCAGCCCTGCATTCCTTTTTAAGGCCAAGTGATAGTATATTTTATGTATATGCCACACTTTACGTGTTCATCTATTGATAGACAATTGGATTTGATTAGTTTTAAAACATTAAAATGGTATATGGAATTACCAGGTTTACATGAAAATATTACAAATAAATTAATAGAAGAAATGAATCCTCTATTCTCCTGTCTGTTATAGTCTGTCTTCTGTTTATAAGCAAATTCTCTGCTTAAACATTTAGCACAAATTTTTCATGCTGGTGTTTCATCTTCAAAATACTAAAAGCTACATAATCTATTGACTATCACTACCCAACTTTGATGGCTTTAAATTTTTTTTACAGTTGTTTTATTGAGAGGGGTCAATGGACACCTGTTGTCATTCCAAGGCTGCTTCCTTGACTGCTTTCTAATGCATGTTTTAAGATGTGCGCAACAAGGATCCTTTAAATAAGGCAACGTGTTTACAACCTGACGGCTTCCTGCTGCCATTGGCTAATTCAACATTGCTGTGCTGCATCTAGAATAAATGGGCAAGTCTTTAATCATTCTTGAAATGCATTCCATGATGAAGTGTTTAGAATTCATTTACAAATGCATGTCTTACATCAGTAAATGTTACCTGACCTGTTGTGTGATCAACACTGACTGAGAATTGGTCCTGGACTGCCTTGTTGCATTTCTATTTCTATCTCTGGGAGTGGTATAAAGATACCAGAATCTCATCGTGACAAAACCAGTCTCAAAACTAGAAAATCCAGATCCTTTTCAGGGAGTTTAAACACTCCAGAGTTTTTCTCAACTTACACACATTAGCCCCATAGAAAAAAGTGAGGACACCAAGCAATGTGATGAAATGGTATAAAATTCCAGGATGTGAATATTAAATGCCAGTGTACTGAAATCAACAGAATTTAGAAAACACACTTAAATCTCAAGTAAACAGACAGTAAACAGATCATTCACAAAGAATTATAGCTGAGTATAGTCATCATCAGAATCTGAATCCTATTTCTTTCCTCGGATCATTTTCTTTTCCAGCTTTGTGAAGTTTGTCCCAAATTTCTTTTGACCCTGAGATGGTGGCTCCATCAAATTTCCACTGTAGTTAATAGTATGAGAACAACCTAGCCTCCACTCTACAGTCTCTGTAATGAAGTCATCTGTACTTTCTAGGTCAGTAAATCCAACATCATCCTGCATTTTCACGTCTTTGAAGAGTGCTAGTGTGGCGATGACTTTGATGGGCAGTCTCTCACAAAGAAATGGCACTTTTTCCACATTCAGCTCCAAAAAGTTCAAAGGTTTCACTATGTTTCTTGGAAAGTACTGCCAAATGTCCGCCTAACATTTTTCACCTGAATGTGGAATCCCTGTAGAAATGGCAAACCACCTTTCCACTCTCCTTCACTTCTTGAAAAAAAAGTCTCTCTCACTAGGAATTTCTCTGTATTAGCTATGTCCTTTAGAAAGCCATTCTGTTTCTGCTGTTGGACTTTCCTCAGTGTTGCCAGTCTCTTTTCTTTGAGGAGGTCAAATTCGTCTTCATTGACCTGATCCAGTTTCTGAATTTCAGAATCCAAGTGATTTTCCATGAGCTTAGCAGCCCGGAAGAACTGGTTCTCTGGGACTTTGGAAAACATGTCAATAGATCCATCACCTTTCATTTTCTATGTGGTATTGCCTGGTCTTAGTGCTGGACTGTTGTTGATGCCTAAGAAGCGAGGCAGCAGCTGAAGATGGCTATCAGGTTCACTTCCATGTGACTTTTTTTTTTTGTAGAACATTAAAAAGTTATTTTGGTCGTTTTGAGACAGGGTCTTTCTCTAGCCCCAACTGGCCTGGAACTTACTTTGTAGATCAGGCTGGCCTTGAACTCACAGAGCTCTATCTGCTTCTGCCTCTGGAGTGCTGGGATTAAAGGCATGTGCCACCACCCCCAGTTGGTAGAATATTAAAATTTTAAGAAGAATAATTCATGTAAATATTTATTCTCCAATTTCTCTTTTTTAATATTTTATTATTTTTATTTTATGTCTATGAGTGTATTGCAACTTCTCTTTAAAAATGCAGTTCACAGGGGTAGCTTTGAAGCGATCATGGTATGAGAAGCTGTAGCAGAAAACTAATCAGTTTAAAATTTTATTTTGAGCATTATATATTGTATACAGTTATACTCAAAAACTTAATATTTCTTTAGATAAGTGAGAGTATTTAATATTCTTTAGTAGCAAGGCATTTTTAACAGCACCCCAGCTCTCATCATGATGATTTGATCTTAGCCATCTAGCAAAAATCCAAAATACCTAATGCCATGGGAAAGCAGAGGAACACTGGCAAACATCTCACTTCCTTAGAAGCTGTAGTGCTCATGCTCATGTGCTGCAGAGGCAGTGCTGTAACACCCGTTTCTATGGATACTGAGCTTGAGATAAAGCTACTCAAGAAGGGACCAGGAACTCACTTTATAAATGGTGAAGCAGCGAGTCTCTCCTTTTCCTTCGTAGAGTTAAAAGTTGTGTTTTCTTCTGGAAAACGTGTTTACTTGTTGAAAGTTGGCTCAATGGGAATGGCTATAGAGAGAACTCTGGTACAGGAGCATCCTGGGAACCTCTATTTATTGGATGTTGATTGGAAAAGGAACTTTGTTTATTGGACAAATACCCAGGGGCATCTAGTCTATTCAAGTGGATATTCATGACAAAAGCAAGAGATTTGGACCCAGTGTTCAGGTTAGTTGTGGTAACCATCTTACTTTCCCTTTTTATTGGCTGACTCTAAAATTTCTAGGGTCAAAAAATCTTATCCATCTCTAATCTGAATGTATCTTCATGCTAAAGATTAAGAGTAACTAATTTAACTGTTGTGTCTCTTATTAACCTTTGTTCTCAGATGTGACCACTGTCACAAGGTTACCTAGAGGTTGAACGAGGGTTTTAAAACTTAGCTTTTCTGGATATAATTCAGGGAAGGGTAGAAATGAACCAATTGTTCTTCAGTTTTGCATTGCAGATTTTTCTTATGCTGATTTAGAAGTCATTTGCAATGCAGATTTAAGAGAGAAAAAGCAAGATTTTTTTTAATATGGCAATATATACTTTCTCTTCTTTCCCACACTCCTAAATGCCACGCCTCACCCTCAAGATCCCTGTACTCTATCTAAATGCAAACATCTACTTTGTAAAGGAAGTCTGAGACTTGAGCTCCAGTGTAAGTAATTAGATTTCTGAAGGTACTTGAGTGTTCTGCCAAATGCCAAGGATAAGCCTTACTGCAAGAAGTGTCTTTGAAATACAGGACCCAGAGACTTCCCTCAGCACATGCTCTCCAGAGGGCTGCAGGTGAACACAGTGACTGGTGTGTAGCAACTTCCAATGTGAGGCAGAAAATAGGGTAATCTGAAACAGGCAGTGATCCTTCCACATATCTGGTGGCTATCTGGGGAACCATTGACTGTGATAGCTTCCCACTTAATTAAAATGTTGCCTACTCCTAGCTATCTGGTCATACAAATTCATTTTTTGTGTTACGATTATTATGACAAGGATATATCAAAGCCAGGCCATTTCCTCTGAGCTTGCTCAATTGTGGAGCAGGTATATGGCTGACAGCCAGCTTTCAATAACTATGATGAATTCCTGAGATGTTCAACTTATAAAAGAAAAATCATAAATAAATAGATGATGATGATGATAGATAGATAGATATAGATAGATAGATGGATGATAGATGATAGATAGATAGATGATAGATAGATGATAGATGATAGATAGATGATAGATAGATGATAAATGATAGATGATAGATAGATAGATAGATATATAGATAGATAGATGATAGATGAAAAGGTTTGTTTCAGCTTGCATTCCATTCAGGTGGACACATTGCTTTCAGACCTCTCATGGTTGGTGCTTGATGTAAAGGTGAGAAGTGCTTCATGGATCATGACCGCTCACCTCATGGCCAAAGAACAAGAGAGGAAAAAAAAGAAAGGAAAATGAAGGAATTGCATACCCACAGAACCCTTTGAGGGAACCTACTCCCAATGACTTAAATATATCCCAGTGGTCCTCACCCATTAAAAGTCCCACAGCATCCTAATAGTCCCATAGGTTGGACACCAAACAATTAATACGTTGGTCTTAGAATAGTCAAGATCCCAACTGTATCAATGGACAAATACATGACAAAGGCAAGAAGTGTCATCCTTGTTCTCTAGACCTATTTGTGGATTATGTGACTTCTTTACAACCCATCAATATATTGAAATATTCTAGTGTCAGTGTTTTCTCTTGAGTATATCAATTTATCCTCAATTTGAAAGTTGAGCCTGATAAAATTCTTAGCAAAAACAAAAATGAGAGTACTTCAATGTATATCTCTTTAAGAATCAATGTGGAACATTCTATGACCCTGGCAAGTAAGCCTTCAACCTTGAATCTATAAAAGGTCAAGATTAAGTTTATAGCTCCATATGAGAATGCATGTTCTCTGCAGATGGCAGAGCCTTACGAAGGAGAGCCAGCACTGAGCTGAGGATGGCCAATCTACTTTAATTTTCCAACTTCAAGTCATTTCACTTTGCCTGGCCAAGAAAGATTTCATAAATATGGGGACCATTCAGAAGTGTAATCTTATGGAAGTTTCTCCTCTACAGTCATGATATAATAAAGAAATATTCCCACCCTAAAGCAGGAAGAACGAGATACATATTAAGCCCTGTGTATTCTGGCTTCCACACGATGCCCCCTTCTTGTGTCGTCATTCATGCATTTGTCCACTTCCCAAGCAGTTGACATTTGGCTGTTGTGATATTGCACAGTCAGCTTTAGTAACTTACTATAAAATAGCTGACAAGGTTTTAGGATTTTTACATGTTTAACTCTACCACTTGTATCAATCCTATGAGAAAACTGTTATCACTACACTACATTTGAGGAAACTGAGGCATAGAAATGAACCAACACCTCATGATGGAACAGCTGCTGAGGGAGGCATTCTAACTTTCTAGCCTGATACTGCACTTCACTTAGCTGAACACCTAGCTTAGTGCCAGGCATAGACTAGCTATCCTGGGTATGGGTAGGAAGAGAAGAGTACTTTGAAAGTTAGTGTGTGACTCAGTTATTCACATCTAAAAGGAAACGTTCATGGTTTTTATATACTTGGCCCTTATTATGCCCATGTCTTCTAACTGTAGACGTCCCTACTGTATGCATCCTCTAAGTGCCCTTCCTTTCAATCTGTTTTGATGTCACTTGTCCCAATCTGTTTTTCTAAAGCAATTTCAGTTCTAGGCCCTTGATGTATAATTGAATGATTTCCAAATTGACCTGTGAGAAGGAATGTGAATCTAAAGTTACAGACCTGAGTGAAAATTCAGAACTTTCTACTTGAACCTTCAAGAGCTAGTGGATTCTTCCTTTGTCAGGTGGCTGTGACAGCCAATGAAGCTTGAATGACCAGGTGCTGAAACCAGAGTAGGCATTATGAAGCTCATGATAGGAACTGTTGGATGAATGCATTTGGAAGCTCTTTCTAATGCAGTCATGGTTCCTCCTACAGTCTACTCAGCAAATGTGGACATATCAACTGGGAATGTGTACTGGCTACCCTGAGACTGAGGTGCTATTCAGAAGACCAGAATTCCAGGTACTGATACACATACCCTCTATAGCACCCACAATATTATACTGCATTTGCTTCTTGACTGGCCCAGGAAGGCACTCTACTGGGTGGAGAGTGGGAAGGCCCTGCAAAGCATGATTCTGGATGGCAAAAACAGACGGGAATTTTGGAGAGGCACCTGGGCAGCAAACACTCAGATGGCCTTGGACCTCGGATCTGCTACTATCCTCTGAGCCACCAAAGGATTGAGTAAGCACCCTACAACTGGTAGAGTGGGCAGAGTCTGAGGACAAGCTTAAGTCTTCTTTTTAACATATTTCTAGCCATTTTTAAATTTAAATTTATTTTTGTGTTTTTGGATATTCTGCAAAAATTTTGGGTTTAAAATTTTAATTTAATTTGTTTTTATTTATGTGTATGTGTGTGCTTGCTTGTCTGAATGTACACCACTTGTGTGTAAGTACCTGTGGCGACCAGAAGAGGACATTACATCCCCTGGAACAGAGGTTACAGGTGGTTCTAAGCCACCTGATGTAAGTGCTGGCAACAGAAACTAGGTCCTCTGCAAGAGCAGCAAGTGCTCCTAACCACTGAGCCATCTCTCCAGACTCCCTTCCCCTTTGTTTAACTGATACATATAATTGTACATACATATAAGGTGAAGTGTGATATTTTGACGCCTTTCTACAATGTGTAAGAATCAAATCACAGTAATTAGTATATTCATCACCTCAAACATGTGCTGGTACTTCATGCTAAAATCCTGTTGTTTAGCTTTCCTACTTATTCTGAGGATTGCTTAGACAAGGACTTTAACTTGAGGTTTGACAGTTAAGATGACTCACTTCAGACTCATCTCATCTAAAAGTCTAGTTTGATAATTTAAAAATTAGAATACATCAGAAGTAATATATTTAATAGTTCTTTAAAAAATATACTTAGTTGTTTTTCAGAATTTTCCTCAGAATTTGATTCTACTTCCACAACTAGAAATAACATATGTAATTTTCAATACAAATGAGGTACTAAGAGGCAGTTATACCTTGCTAACAGGTACGATTATACATGTGCACCTGAATTTGTTCATCTTACCCAGCAGCCATCATTGAGGTCTCACAGGGACATGCTGACAGCCATGTGTTTTTTAGTGCACACTGAGAAAGTAAAGTCACATCTAATGTTTCCTCATCATGACAGATGACATACCTAAGACCCTCACTTTCCTGGATCCCAAGACATTCATTAATTTTCAATATAAAACTAAAACTTGTGAAACTTGAACAGAAGAGAACGTACTGCTTTCTATGCAGTTTTGTGTCTTTGAACCTCCATCAAATTGTACCCATGCACTTTGCCCAGCTCTAGATAACAGATCAACCTTGATTCTTCCCTAGGGTTGCAAAGTCTGAGTCTCCTGAAAAACCAGACATATTCTTTGAACACATCCTGGAGTGGTGGGATTATGGTGGCTCATGAACCCTATCTAGTAACTGCAGACAAGGCAGCGCTTGTGCTGTGGAACAGGAAGACGTTGGAGCCCTTCTCTGTGCTGAAGGAGCCACACATAAGGAAAATGATCATCTTGGTAGAGAATCCGGAGGTGCCAGGTGAGTCTTCCTCTGGGCACTATTCTCTAGGGTGATTTCTAGGATAAAGTCCTGGGTTTACTGTGTTTCTATTGGCAGTTGTTTCATGGTGCAATTCTGCAAGCCCTCTTGTTCATATTCTGAGAGTTTAAGACCCTAACCCAGTTTTTTGGAGTTACTAATGGATTTACAGTTATTTAGCAATAACTGCAAGTCCCTTAGCAATAGTCAAAGAAGTCTGTCCATCTGCCATAGGCCCTTTTGGAAAGCCTCTTTCACAGTTGCATATTTAAGGCTCTTAGTCTAATAATAAAAAATTAGCTCTAAACCAGTTTCCTAAACTGATTTACCAAAGAACCCATTTTTTCATGAGACACACAGCAGTGACATTTTCAGAGGACCCTCTGTGGTGCTCCTCAGGGCTGTGGAGACAGGTTACTATCCTCTATCCAAAACACTTGGGATAAAGAATGTTTCAAATTTTGGAGTATTTGCAGATACATAATGGGGTATCTTAGGGGTGAAACAAGAGTAAGCATGAAATTAATTTGTAGTTTGTGTACACCTTATGCACACAGGCTTATGGTCATTTCCTACCTTTTTAGTAGGTCTGCCTTTTGATTGTAACCTGTCATATGAAGTCAGGTATAGAGTGTTCTTTAATGGCATCATGTTGAATTCAGAAAATTTGATATTTCAGAGTCTTTTGCATTTCCAGTGTTTAGACTGGGGCTCTCACCCTCTTTAGGGAATGCAGTACTCTTCCTTTGACTGTCATTGTATCAGGAATTTTTCAGATGGATTTACATAAAGCTGGCTTTCCTGTCATCTTTTCATATAAGCCTTTTGCAGAACTAGAAATCCAACCCGAGATTAGGAAGCAGAAAAATGGGAATTCATATCGCAGGTTTTATAACCTTTGTCGAGTAGAAGCAGTTGGGCATCTCAAAGCTGAGTAGAAACCAAAGGGGCAGAACCATTTCTCTGCTCATCCAATCCCATAATCTCTCATCTCCCTCTTCTCTGTAACCCACCTGACCTTTTGGCTCAATGGTCATTTCAGCCTGATCTTAAGAATTAAAAAGCATTACCCTTAGGTGGTAAAGTGTGTAGATAAAATTAATTTTTCTGTTACAAATCCAGTTCTGATTCTCTCTCTCCCTCATCTTTTTTTTCTTCCTGTTTTTTGTTTTGTTTTGTTTTGTTTTGTTTTAAGACAGGGTCTCCCTGTAGCCCCAGCTGACCTGGAACTCACTGTATAAGACCAGGCTGACCTCAATCTCACAAAGATCTGCCTGCCTCTGCCTCCCAAGTGCTGGGACTAAAGGCACGCACCAACACACTTACGAGCAGTTCTAATGAATCTGTTCAGTTGCTGCAATAGTTGCTGATGAATATTAATTGGTGACTTATAGCAGTATAATTTATGCATCTCAACAAATGAGTGCCTATTTTATGCTGACTTTTGGCCTATGCCAGGGAACCAGAAGGACTACCACACATCACTTAAGGTAGGGACAGATTCTGAGAAACATGTTGTTCAGTGGTATCATTGCTGTGCTACCATCATAAAATGCACTCACACAAACCTTGATATTAGAGAGTATACCTACTCTAAAAAGTATATACGCTGTGACTTATTTCAGGTTGTTAGCACAATTTACTTGAGTACATTAGTAAAGGTTGCTTATGTTAGCATAGTAGTTTTGTTCACATGGGTTGATTGTAATAACGAGGCAACAGGAATTTTTCAGTGCGACGGACCAGCCCAGACTGGGGCAGTTCAGTCCGACGGGAACAGGGTCGTCGAGAGGGTGGACAAGGAGTCGGCGAATGACAAACAGACACAAAGGAGCTTGATGAAAGTCTGAGTGTATTTTTACAGCTGCAAGGTTTGAAATATATACAGCAAAGATTGCAAAAAAACGCAGAACAGTCATGCTAAGATTCACAGTTCCAGAGATGAAAGTAAAACAGTTTTGTCAACACATTTTTCTATCTTATCAACCTGATACTAGACAGTAAATTCTTGCTTTACTGTGGTTTTTACTGCCAGCCTTTCTCACACACTTAGGATTCTGCTCGGCTTTGTAGTCCCAAGTCAGGATGACCTTAACTCATTAAGCACTTTCAACACCAGCTGTGCCTGATTGTTACTTTTTTAACTATTTGATAATATTCCTTGCTTATTTGTAGTGAGCCATAGGGCTTCTAAGTTATTTTTAACTCTATAGGTCCCAAAAAGGCTATCCCATGTTAGGGATCCATGAAACCATCCTTCTCTCTTATCCTACCAATTTTCAAATACTGTCTGTAGTTGCCTTTTAATGCTCTCTTGTTGATCTTTTATCAAAAGACACCAAGGTGGTCTTAATCTTGCCAATTTATCCATGAATTGTAATGAATACCAAGAAACCCTTCTTCTATCTATATTTTACTCATCTATGTCTCTCTTCTAAAAATCTGTTATTCCCTGGACTTTCCAGCATTAATTCTGCTTGACTACTTCTTGTTGCATTTAAAATAGCTTTCATTAATAGTGATGCACCTGAAGGCAAAATTGTCTTTTGTGATTGAGTTCCTGAGAACTTTTCCTGCATACTAGGATAATTAAAAGATTCAATAAAGGCAGTGGCAGCGGTGTCAAGGACACCAGGTGCTTTCTGGGCCCCTGAAAGTCCATGATACAGTGACAGTCAGAAAGATAATAGCAAGTAAAAGCATGCCAAGTAGACTGCATGTTTTTTAGCACAGCCAATTCCAAGAGGCAACCTTCCTTGAAGTTCCAGCCTCAACCCATGGAGGATCTCACGTGGGCTTCATTGGAGATGGCGTGACATTTCAGCCTCGTTATAACCATGGGATCATCCTATGTGTAGTCTATGGTTGATGGAAACATCATCATGTGATGCAAAATTACATTCTATTTTTCATTTCTCAGGTGGAAATAGAGCACTGGGTGGTTAAAAAAAATTAAGGTTGAAGCTAGCAGGTAATGTTCCCTAAAGAACACTTCATCTAATGATGTAAGCTTTGGGTGGATTCATTTGTGCTTCTTATGAAGTATAGACATGTGGAAACTCAGCCCTGATATGGCTTCGTGAGGGAGAGGACAATGGGAGCATGTCTCATTGCTGGGCCTTCCTGGACTGACTCACTAAAAAGACACAATTTGCTCTAGATCCTGGGCTTAAGGGGGCAGCGCCCACTGCCCCTTCCCCTCCTCCTGTGCTTTGCACCCAAACCTCTGTCCCCTGTCAAGATGGGAAGGCCTGCATTCCCCAGGAGTCCCTCTGTGATGGTGACTGTCAGGATGGCTCTGATGAAGAGAACTGCTCTCGGGTCTGCCATTGGCCAGGTTCGCCACTCTCTCCTGTCCTCAGTGTTTTGTGCCAGGTATGCTGACTCATCTTTGGGTGCATGACCTCAGTTGCCTGAGTATTTGTTTAATTGTCATCATTCCAATATTTCCTAGACAAGTAAACATAGATGGAAGCCATAGTCTGTAGGAATGCTGATTTCCTGAGTACATTTCATCCATTTAAGTCAGTGTTTACTGCCTGCTTGCTTCCCTAAGTTTGGTGTGTTCTAATATTTGTCTTTGTATAGTCTGGTCCACAGAGTGACCTAAATGACTCACTTAAAAGAGTTAGTTGTCGTTTAACCTTTTCAAAGCAACCAAATTAATGAGGTCTTATTTAAATGACTTATTTCAGGTTGTTAGCACAATTGACTTGAGTACATTATTAAAGGTTGCTTACAAATCAACTACATATTAAAATTCAGATCAAATGAAATGCAATCTGTTTACTCCTCAAACTCCAGAATGAGAGTAAGTTAATATGCTTTTGAATCATCCCTCTAACCGATGCTAGCCTTTGACACTTTCCATAGGGGCCTTCCAGTGTCTGGATAGAAGCAGGTGCATAGAGGAGAAATACCACGGTGATGGGGCTCAGCAGTGTTTGGATGGGTCTGATGAACTGGGCTGCTGGAAGCCCACTGAAGACTGTTCTCTGCATTGTGACAACAAGACCCACTGTATCCCTGAGAGCTGGAGATGTGATGGGAAGCTAGACTGTTCTGACAAATGAGATGAGCAAGAATGCAGTAAGTCCCATGGCACTCACTTCCTGGGAATATTTTAAATTGTCTTATAGTTGATTCACTTATCTATGGAAGTTGTGTTTTATAAATTTACTCTGAATGGTAACTTAGCTGATACTGGACCATTACTCCCTGAAAGGATACAAAGTGTGGTTCAAACTTCTGGTCACAACAGCTTTATTATTACTATGTTGTATGTGTATTTTTTGTTCAAATATGCCTTTATACTGTACTTATTTATTATTTTTGAGATGGGGTTTCCTAGTAACCCCAACTGGCCTGGAATTTACTATATAGATCAGGCTGGTCTCAATCTTAGAGAGATTGGCATGCCTCTGCTTCCTGAGTGCTGGTATCAAAGGCATGTGCATCACAGTCAGCTCTGTTGATTTATTAGCATCATACTCACATTTAAGCTCATGCCTTACCAAAGCTTATCGAATGCAGGAAGGCTCTGCAAGCCTTCTTCTTGTGTGGGAGGGAACATATGCCAGTACTTCATTCATTCTGCAGTCACTGAAATAGCCAAATCACCAGAGTGTAAAAATGTGAACGATATTGTCTTGAGTAGACCACATAAGGGAGCTGGTTTGTGAGAGTGGGCACAAGAAGGCAGAGTGTCATCTGTTTGGTCTAGCTGGGAACAAATATACACTGGGCAACTCAAAGATTTATTCTTCTGCTTACATCACCAAATGACCATAAAAGTCTGAGAGTATTAATTAGGAGTTACAAAGAAATGTCAGCAACAAATTGAATATGTCCAGGCCGAACCCACAGATGATGATCCACTGTGCTTTAAGGAGGTAACAGCCAGAGAGGAAAAGCTTTGAGATAGAGGGCCCTTGAGTATCCTACAAAATACTCTTCTTTCTTTCAAAAGAAGGCTTCCATTAGTGGAAAAAAGTATTTTCCAAAATTCTTTTTTTATTGAATTAAAATCTACCTCCCTGAATATTTGATCCTAGGTCTTTTCACATGATGGGCTATCTCGTTTGTAGGCCTTGTTACTTTCCCTTCATTTTAATAGGATACAGAGTCTATTTCTCTCACTAATGGCATGCTTCAACACCTGTATCTCCTTGTGGGACTTGGGTAGAGGAGAGAATTGTTCGAATTGAAGTAGGAAGAGTTGGGTGATTATCGGCAGATTTGGGAGTAGAAGCAACTGTGTGCAGCCAGGGGCTGGGATTGTACTTGGCTACATGAGAGTGTCAAGAGGAAAAGAGATGAGAGAAGGGAAAAGAAGTCTAGGTGTAGTTTACCTTTAATATATATTTATGACTTTCTAGGGATTGGTTCTGTTCTTAAGCCAAATCAACAGTACCTATCTGTAGGCATTGAGTTCAACAACAACAGAATATGTGGATGTGATAGGAGAATTTCTTTTATTATAGACAAATGAAAGATAGAGAGGAGGGTCCTTACTCTGCCTGTCCCAGTGTCCTCTTCTATGTCTTCTCATCCCTATCCCTCAGAACTGTTTTTCTAGGATGAAGAGAGGATTGGGGAAGGAGATTCTCAGTAGGCCATTCCTAGTGCAGCTTTTAACTTCGGCCATGTTCCTGGCCTAACACCTGCTGAGGCTGGGTCCCAACATAATAGTAGAAACCAGGAGAGTCTTTAAAGCATTTTCTATGTCACTGAGTTGCTTCACATCTGTCTGAGTTCTTACCCAGAGCTCTATCTTTCTCAGTTCGTGAGAAATGCAGCCCCTCTGAATTTCAGTGTGAGAATGGCCAATGCATATCTTCCTCCCTGTACTGTGATGGGAACCGAGACTGCTTGGACTACTCAGATGAAGAAGGCTGCACTGTTGCCTTGTCCCTGAGGTGCCCAGAAGGGGAGATGAAGTGCCTGAGGAGTGGAGAATGTGTACTCGCAGAGTGGATATGTGACCATGATTTAGACTGCAAAGATGGAACAGATGAGAAGGTAACATAGTCCTCCAGAAAAATACTGAAGTATCATCGCTCTCCCAAGTAGACTCAGGGGATCAGTTCTTGGAGCTTCTTGGAATGCCAGAGTCTCTGGATGCTGGTCTTTTAGATGAAGGGGCATAGCATGTCCTTACAGCTAACTGACATCTTCCATACTTCCTCTCTAGTTACCTATAATCCCCAGCACAGTATACATGCTATGTAAATACTTGTCACACTGTCATTGTTCAGGGAATAGTGACAAGAAACATTTATCCATGTGTGGTAAAGATGCAGTTAAAAATTTTTGACCCTCACTGTAGGATCCACTGATGCAGAATCTACACAACTGGATTGTAAAGGATGTGTTTCTAAATATTTCAGTAACACATGCTTTCTGTAGGAAAACACAAAAACAGAGAAGTCACCTATAATCACCATCCAGGAAAGTTCCCATAGCTACAACGAAGTGTTAACAAGGTAGCTGGTGAAAGTAAGGCTTTTAAGGGATTCTTGTGTTGTAGGAGGACATCTCCAAGGACTGGAACGTGATGACTGCTGATCTAGAGGTACACTCTGAAGAGCTCAACCTTGTCACTAGCTCCACTTAGTTGCCCCCATGAAGTTCACTAAAGCTCCAGAATTATGCAAGGTGCCTCCTAGATGACTCCTACTGCTTACACGTGATCTTCATGCTCAGCTGCTGAGAATGTCTAAAGGCTCTAGAGATGAGAAGCTATTACAGATGACCTCTCCCCTCTAAGTACCCAACTTAGAGTAGATGCAAATTTTTTAAATGTGACAGAAAGAAATCTAGATTAGTTTGTAGAATAGATTCCTTTGTTTCTGTTTCCCGGATGAAATGAAGACTCTCCAGTTGGTTTGTTCCACCTAGAAAACCTCTTCTAAGCTCCAGCTAAAAGAAGAGCTTCTCATAAATTGTGTAACTTCTGGGCATTGAGGCTTCATCTGGCATCCTTGCAAAGGGGACTTGAGATTAATTGCCTAGCTTAGACCTCCTGTTCCTCTGTGAGCTCTTTCCTTAGCTGGAGCAAGGGGACACTGACTGTCACTGTCTCCTCAGGACTGTGACCCAGAGGTGCTTCCATGTGGCCTGAGGCAATGACCTGTGCCAATGGAGACCAATGTGTGCCTGATTCCTGGCACTGCGATGGGCAGAGGGACCGCAGGGATGGCAGTGACGAGGCTGGATGTAAGTACAGGGCACCTCACTGAGGTGGAAGGCAAGGGCATTCATGGATACCCACTGCAGATGTTGCAGAACTTGAGATCTATCCTATTCTGATTGGTGGGGTCTTCTTGGTTACACACAGAGGAGCTTTGTAGGGGAGGGATTCTAGGGACTGGATTGTAAAACTCTAAGGAGGAGATAATCCCCCACCAGGTCCTCCTGAGAAGTGCCAGGGTTCTGAGTTCCAGTGCCACACGGGTGCCTGCCTCAGTTTCAGCATGGTATGTGATGGGAAAGAGGACTGTGCAGATGGTTCAGATGAAGGTGGAGCCTGCTCTTCATCGGCATGCAGACCAGGGCTGTGTTCTCATGCCTGCTATGAGTCCCCAGCTGGGCCTGTTAGTTGCTTCAGCTTCTGTTCTCTAGCAGCTATATACGGGGTCTGGGGAAAACAAGTAGCTCACTCATTCAGGTTGTGCCTGATCTCTCCTTGACCTCTAAAATTTATACAGCAGAGCTGTCCTGACTGCTATTCATTTACTTGAGCCTTCCTGACTCCTGGAGAGTCCTGTTTAGCTCCTCCCCCATCTTTTGTCTTCCAGCTGCACAGCCTGGAAAAGCTTCTCCTGTGGTTTGTCCCACCCCTGCTCAGAGCTGTGGGTGACACTATAGGAGAAACTCTGAATGCCACCAAGAGCCAAACATCTGCCTCATGTTACAGGTCAGGAAACCGACAACTTTAGAGTTGCTTCCATGTGGCTATTTGGAGTCTGACCTGCCCTTGAGAACTGACTGTGTTTAGGGAATATTTATTACTCAACTGACTGCAATGAACTTGATTCTCATAGAAAAGCAAAAGGAAAATGTTCTGTGTGATATCCAGTCACACCAACATCTCCACTGGCAGAGAGCCAGTTCAAGTTAGGTCTGTGTGCTTCTTCTCACATTGATCCAGCTCCACTCAGGACCCATGATGGGAAGAAGGGTGGAAGGAGTGCACAAGGTTGATAAGGAGAAAGAAGTGACTATATTCAAAGCAAAGCTGGATCTGAGAACAGTTTCAGCTGTCAAAATAGAAAGTATCACCATGCATATTTCATACCAAGATCAAAACCTTTTTACCATGGTATTTTATCTTGAGAATGTGCTTATGTCTTTTCATTTCTCTAAGGTGTGTACATGTGAGCCAGGCTTTGAGCTAGAGAACAGTAGTCGAACATGCCAGGATGTAGATGAGTGCTGGGAGTCAGTGGGACAGCCTTGCGGTCAGACCTGTATCAATACCAAGGGCTCATACATACATCTGTACCTGTCACCCTGGCTACTCACTGAGGCCTGATGGCCACACTTGTAAGGCAACAGGTAACCTGGAGTTGGGGATATCTTCTAAACCCTGGGCTGCGGAGCTGCGGGGGTCTCTCCCTCTCTTCGCGGGTCATTGGCCACCAGTCCACGAGGGCAGGGGGAGCAGAAGCGACGAACGGAGTCCGGACGGCCAGTGAGCACTGACGGAAGAAAGCCCTTCCGGGGAGGCAGGTTCCAAGGGCGCAGTGAAACAGATTCAGTGAAACAGCTCTGTTTATTCAGTGGGAGAACTAGGGAAAATATAGTGTGGAGGCAGTAGCCAATGCCTCAGCTGAAGCTGATAGGTGCTCATAGTATACTTTATTTACATGTGGTAGCAGGCAATGCCTGATTATCATATAGAAAAAACCTGGGGGTAGTTTTTGCTCCAGGTAACTATGCCAAAGGCCATGTTCCAAATAAGGTCAGGCATCCGTGCTTGGTGGCACTTTCCAGGTAAGCCAGGAAGAAAGCAGGAGGCCCCCTGCTGAAAAGGGGAGTCCTTCCATTTGGTGCTGAGCCCCTTAGGGCTATCCAGACATGGAGAACTACAACCCTAACAGCAGGGTTTCCCAACACTGGGCCATGAGCTTTGGACTCCTAACTCTACTCTCTGTGACTATGGGTCCTATGAAGCACAATCTTTCCAGTTCACTGGCCCCAAATATTTCCTTCAAAACTAGCTTAATCTCTAGCAACAAATGAACAGATAAAGAAAACATGGTGTATGTACACAATGAAATTTTATGTAACCATAAAGAAGAATAAAATCATGTCTGTTGCTGGAAAGTAGATGGAACTAGAGATCATGTTGAATGAAATCAGGTAGACATAGGGAGACAAATATTGCATGTTTTCTGTTCTATGTGGAATCTAGAGTTAAATGTGAATTATGTGTATGACATGGAAGTAAAAGGGGAGATTATGAGTGGGGGGTGGCTGTGAGGGGCGCAGCCATGGGACCTGAATGGATTACACAGAACTGACAAAAGACCAAGGGACTCGTGCCACTTTATTTCTTTACTCTTATTTCTTCATCCACGCCTGAGTGCCAAACGCTCAGGCAACTCTGTTTTTATACTCATATGCATTAGGGCTTCAGTTAAATGTTTACAGAACAGTGAATAATAATAAAGAGGCTATAATACAGCAGGTAAGCAAAATATAATGACCAGGATAACTGTACCACCATAATATGCCTTGGGAAATAAAGGTGTCTCCTGAGAAACTAGGGGAGTACCGGCATTCTGGAGATAACGCCCCAGCAGGCGTTCCTGCATAGACTTTCTCATGAGACAGACTCTCCAGACATAAATGTCTGAAGTTTGGCTAAATTTACCAAGCATATTTTGAAAGTCATAAGAACACTATTTCACAGCCCCTTCAGGGGAGATTTAAAGGGAGGGGAAAGGGGCAAAGAATAGAGAAGGTAATGGGGTAAGAGAGACAAAAATAATATTTTTTTCTCTCACGAGGTATCTACATTCAATTATGCATTATATAATACGTGTGTGTGTGTGTGTGTATGTGTGTGTGTGTGTGTGTGTGTGTGTGTGTGTGTGTGTGTGTGTAGAAAGGAAGCAGACCAATGATGGGGGTGGGTAGAAGAGAGTGTGAGTGCATATGAGCAAGGTCCAATAATCTGTATGTAATGAAAATGTCACAGTGACATTTTGTACACTTGCTTTTTTCTATGTTACCCTTAAACTGTGGTTATTGTTGTAATCATTGTGTTATGAGGAACTGCTTCAATTTGAGCTAGTTGGAATTTCAGCCCTGGCAATAAGTAGCCAAAAGCTGCTGTGTTCCCTTATTCCTTAGCCGGTACTACTCTTCACTGTTCAAACTCTGTTTGAACACTGTTATGGTCATGTTGAAAGCGGTTCCTTTTTGGCAGGTGCTGAGCCAATCCTGTTTGCTGCAATTCAGTTTAACCTATTCTCTGGCCTAAGAAGCTTGAAAGAGGATATTCTGACAGCTACAGACAAGAACCAGATTATCAACTCCATTGACTATGACTTAATGGATCAGAAAGTCTTTTGGGCAGATCTCAACTCAGAAAGTATAAAGTGGATAAGTGTGGACACAAAGAAGGAAGGCACTGTGGTGAGAGGTAGGCCCCTTTGTAAAGCATTCATCCTACTCTCATTAAATATACAGAGCATGAACCACACACTGAAGGGCTATTAAACATGGGTCAGATTAGATCTCCTTAGCTAAAAGAGAGCAAGGCTAGAGAGATGGCTCAATGGTTGAGAGCACTTGATGCTCTTACAGAGGACTCAGGTTTGGTTCCCAGCACCCATATCAGGCACCTCACAGCCAATCTACATCCAGGGGGTCCAATACCTTCTTCTGGACTCTTCAGGTACTGCATGCATATTGTACACATACAGATAGGCTGGCTCACACATACACCCATAAATTTTAAAATAGAGCAACTGCAGTTAAGAGCACTGGAGACTTTTGCAGAGGACCTAGGTTCGATTCCCAACTCCCACATGGTTGGTAACCACTGTCTATAACTCCAGTTCCAGGGGAATCTGATGTCCTCTTCTGACCTGCAGGCATTGTATGACACAGATGTACTTACATACATGCAGGCAATATACTCATACATATAGCATTTTTAAATGATTTAGAAAATAGAGCAATACTTGCTAGTCAGTAAGAAATGGGATGATGTATTGTCATCTCAGTAGATAATGGATCTGCCAAGCTGCTTCTAATGATTGACTTCCTCTATGATGATATTTTGGAGCATATAATTATATTCTTTCTTGGGTATGTTTATAGCAGTTGGAAAATGAATGACTATGACATGCAAGTCTAGAATCTGTGGGCTTAAGTCTAATGAAGTCATAATTTAGTGCAAGAACACATGCTGAATAATCTCTTTAGGAATAAACCCAAGCTGTGTAGTGGTTGACTGGATTGGAAGGAATCTCTACTGGACTGATGGGAGATCTGGCCAGATTTTGGCAGTTCAGTTAATTGCTGTTTGGAGAGGAAAACCTGAGTACACAGTTGTTCTGGATGGTGGCGTGAATCAGCCCAAGGCTTTGGCTTTGGATCCCCTAAATGGGTGAGTCAAATGCCTGGTCAAGACCATTGAATTTGTTATTCCTCCTTAGTTCTACTTCAGTAACCCCAAACCCGAAATGAGTAAATAGAAAACTCATCCGACTCTAGATCTGATGGTGATGTGGATCAACTAGACACATGACAATCATTAAGAAACTTTGGGAAAGAGTTCTTTGTTTCAGTAAAACGAGGTATGAGTGTAGCTCACTTAGTGGGCCATATGTTTTCTTCTGCTGTGGTAAAAAAATGTAAGCCTCGGATACATTTATGATTTTAAAGTGGTGGGTAAAGGGAGAAGGAAACTAAAGGGAATGTTTAATTTATTATAATCCATACTGGAGTTAAGCTTGAGTTATTCTATCTACAGTCTTTTCTTTCTGTGAAGGCATGTGAATTTTAAAATTGTATTTATTATTCTCTCTTTTTCTCTGTGTTTGTGTGTGTGTGTGTGTGTGCACATGTGCACATGTGTACATGCCAAGGTGCATATGTGGAGGTGAGAGTACAACTTTGGGAGTTGTACACATGGGTTCTAGAAATCCAACTCGGATGTTCTTCACTGCAAACAGTCTTAACCATTAAGCCATCTCTTCAGCCCAAAGGCATGCAATTTAGGTTAACATTCCCATCCTGTCACGGAGATGCCTGTGTGTATAACAAATATAATTCTAAAAGACATAGGAAATCTAGGCAAAGGTAACTCGTATTTGGCATCCTCTTTTTTCTTTCTCACCTTTGTAATACCCTCAATCAGGAATCATTGATATGGTCTCCAGGAAACTGGAAGTAGTTTTTGGAGCATGTAATAGTCTGCAGTCAAGAATGTGGTCTGAGGCACACATATACCCATGGCTCTTGGCTATTCTGTAGCTGAGGAAAGATTGGCAAGTTTACTGGATATTTTCTAGGCTGGAGACTATTGTATTCTCAGGCTTTCTTGTTGTAATGGCAAACAATCACCATGAAGTTTCAAGGAAAAGTTTTAATATTTCACAATTATCCTTAAGGAATAAAACTAATTAAAAACAGATCCTCAAATGACCTTAAGAGTAAAAAATAAATTGGTTTATCTGGCCAACTGCAGGGTCTTAAACACCCAAAAGGAAAGTATAACCAAAGATTAAAGGGGTCAATATAATTTTTTAAGAGTCCATATGTATAGCTAAAGGCTACATAACAAGAAACAATGCCAGCCAGGAGATACCTTCCTCTGAGTTATTGGCCAGGGTGGCCCAAGAGATTCCCAGACAGTAACCCAGCATTGAACTGGGAAAATGAATAGCAGACCCCAATCTTATCAAAAGGAACATTGAAAAGTGATTGCTGCTAGATGAGGAAGAGCTGATCTTCCTAAAACAAGGAACTCTAGATGGACTGGCTAGATTCAGCGGATGGACAAGCACTGGGAAATGGCTAGGAGTGATGACAATACAGAGGACAGTAACAGGGATGACAGAGTATATGGGCTCCAGTGGTGGGGGGAGGCTATGGGAGGGTGCCATTTGGGAAGTGGATATATAGATGAATAAGATTGTTTGGGATGTTCTGTATAATATACACACACAAAAATCAACAAATAAAAAAATAAGTTATATTTGAGGAGGAAGCATAAAAACTTGCTTAATGTTAATTAGTAGAGGTGATAAACATTACCATTTAAATCTACCTGATGACTTTATATCCATACTCAGGTGCCAAGGAGCTGAGTGTAACTGACTGTGACTAGTAATAATCAGATACATAAAGATTAGAGATGCATGTGCAAACATCTAAGTGTTAGTAGCATTAAAAATTAGTCTTTCTGTAGGAAACAGATTTTAAAATGTGATGGAGATCTTTTTTAAAGGTTAAAAACTCACTCAATTTTATGTCTTACAGGGTTTATACTGAGTTCAATATTGTATAACTGTATTAATTCAACTGTGAACCTAAAAATTTACAGCCACTTTTGAAAAAGATGTGTCTTTGCTCTGGAAATTGTTATTGAATATGTTAAAGCTATAATGAAATGCTTTTTCTAATCATGTGGCTATTAAATAAATTTTTTAAAATACAATAAATAAAATTTGAGGAAAAAATAATTGAACCATAAGTCAATAACAGTTTCTTTTTCTTTTCTTTTTTTTAGGTCTTTTTGAGACAGGATCTCCCTGTAGCCCCAGCTACCACACACCCAGTCAATAATAATCTCTTTTGCTGTAGTGACATTAAACTTTAAACTATGTTTTACACACATTTGGAATCTTCACCTTTTAATTTTGATAAGTCAGTGTTTTCAAGAATGCGTTGGTAGATATTTTCTGTAAGGCTATGCACTACCTTAAATCTGGCTTTTATTCACACAGATTGATGTACTGGTCTGAAGTTAGAGAAAAGCCTCAAATAGAGCAAGTTGGAATGGATGGCAGCAGCAGACAGACACTCATCAGTCAAGGCCTTGGATGGACAACTAGCATAGCTCTTGACCAGTTAAGTTGGAAGACATTCTGGTCTGATGACAAATTTCATTGCATTGGCTCTGCCAACTTAGATGGCACTGGCATTAGTGTAAGTGTCTTTTTGACATTAGGCTTGGTTGAAGGGTCCTGTGTCTTGTGTAAAACTCACTCCAGAAAGCTCACCTTCACCATTGTAAATGTTGCAGCTAACACAAATCAAGAATCCCTTTTCAGTAGCTGTGTTTGAAGATGAAGTCTTCTGGTCTGGCACAAAGACAAGAACAGTACAACGTATGGAGAAGATGACAGGCAAGAACAGGGCTGTCCTCATCAAGCATTACGGACAGCCCTATGGACTCAAGGTATGTGGAGTGTCCTTTAAAATATCTCCTGAGTCCTCTTGTAAAGGGCTATATGTATGTGCTGTCTAACAGCCAACTCTAGTGACATCTAACCACAATAATTAAGAAGCCAAATTTGGCCTGGGGCTATAGCTCAGTGGCAGAGCAGTATGTGATCAGCTGGTATGAGGCACATTCTTAGCACATAAAACATGAGAGAAGGGAAGGAAGGTAGAAGCTGGAAGGAAAGGAAAGGGAAGGGAAGGGAAGGGGGAAGAGGAGGGGAAAGGAGGCAAGGGGGAAGGGGGGAAGGAAGGGAAAAGGAAAAGGAAAGGAACAGAAAAGAAAATTGATCACTTTCTGTTTGAAAGGATTCAATAACACAGAGTGGCATCTAGATAATGCATGAAGTGCTCCAGCCCAGGTCTTCTAGTCCTTGTCTGGACACTGGATGTTCTCACTTGTGTCTTCTGAACCCACGATCCAAGGGAAGCTGTCACTGTCGGGTAGGCTTCCTATTGGCAGATGATGGAATCAGCTGTGTTTCAGTCCAGGAGTCTGCCTTTGTATTCCTGATATTGCCTACAGTTATCACTCAGGTACTGTTCTGGAATTTTCCTGACATGTCTATGCCTTGTTTCTGCTTTATTTGGACTTTGAGTATTAGAATTCTCCACACACAGTTGTAAACATTGGAGACCTTTCTTCTTGAAAAATAATTGATACACAATTTAAATTTTAATATTCGTTATCTGCAGAGTATCATTGTGACTATAATAAAGCCTCTTGATCATAACAAAAGAGTTATTGTGGCCAAAGGAAAGTTTCTTAAAATACTTAAATGAAGACCATACTCACCTAAATTCCTTTATGACATGCTTAGCACACCAGAACACAGTGAGGTTCAGACTAGAGAGTGTGTTTATCTCTGTTTAGTTTTCCAGTATCTTAGTGGAGATGCATATACTTCTAAATGCAAGAAGCTCCACTGAGTTTAGCCTTGGAGGACACACATTTTTTGAAGGATTGTGTCTTAAATTAATAGAGGATAAATGTACTAATAAGCAGGTCACCATCCAGAGAATTTGTCAATTTTAGCATTTTAAAATTATAAAACAAGTTATATGGTGGTGTGGAGAGCCGTAGGCCCCCACCCCAGAAAATAGCAAGACCTGATTCCTGGCAAAGCTGTTTTCCAGACATCAAGTCTGACCTGGTTTGAGATTAACCAGATGGCCATACTTGAAAGCCTCACACAAACATGTTATTCTAACTCGGGCACTTACCGCTTGAGAGACTCCCTCATTTCTCATGTAATTGCCTAGGAAGCTTTGGCATTACTTTGTAATCATGCAAGTGTAGCCTCTTAATTGATTTATAACTTGCTATATAAAATTGTGGTGTTACTATGGAATTTACTCTGTGATCAACTGGTGTGGTGTAATTATGATAATTGTTCTGTTAATAGAATTGCTCTGCCTCAATAGATTTGTCCCTGCCAAGTTTCCCCTTTTCCCTCTCTATAAAAACTTTGTGTAGATGTTCAATAAATGAGACTTGATCAGAAAGCCTGTCTTGTCTCCATTCTTTGCATCACTTGTCCCTTTCGGTCCTCTCTCCTCCCTCCAGGTACCCACGTTGACTGTCTCGCAGGTCGGGACATGGTGGGAAATCAGTTTCAGTTCAGTGTGATGTGAGTTAAAAATATGTCTCCTTTAAAGAGAAGGGCTTTAAAGGATTGATCATATCTTCAAAATACATAGATTCCAGGAATGCTTAGTGATTAAGGCTCTGGGAAGGGAACAAGCTAACTGCTTTCTGCTTTCAGAAGACAGAAAATCTGAATTAAAGAATCCTAGCACTAATGTCAAATTCAGATGAATCAAAATACCTTATATGCATGTATGAAATTCTCAATAAAGTTTTTGTAAAAATTAAAAAAAAAAGTTAAAGTGGACGTGACCAGTGCCATCCACTAATTTTTTTTATAGATCTATCTGAAAAATCTTAAACCTTTACCACAACAAGCAACTGTACCAGAACACAGAAAACTTCCCTTTACCAGTGTGAATCTGCTCGCATCAGCAGATTATCTTGTCCAGGAAAAGGCCCTCTACCTGTCAGAGCTGAGCAGTGGTGACATCAAGCTCCTGAGGCTTAAAGAATCAGGAGTGCTTTCATGGAGGAAAATTGTATCTGTGAAGGGGACTGTGACTGACTTTCCTGTGGACTGGCTGAGTGGAAACATCTTGGATTGACAGTGAGAATCCCCACATCAATGTAGTTTCCTCAGGTGGTCAGTATCCCATTGTCCTGCTCAGTGAAGACCTTTACCACCCAACCTGTGTTGTCCTCTATCCACCTACTGCAGCCATGTGCTTGGCAGACCAGGGCTCCCAGGATGATGGAAGACAGGGCTCCAGCATTGAATGTGCCTCTATGGATGGCAGCAGGAAAAAGATGCTGTGGCAGAAATCCCAGGTGCCTGTGGGCCTGGCCTCAGGGACCAGACTGTACTGGGCCGATACCGGTGAACAGTTGTTATCTATACCCTAAATATGAGCCTGAGGGACCTTGCTCCAGATTATGAAGTTCTAGTCTGTGATCTTCAGCTATATCCTCAAAAAGCTTTCAGATCTGCACCTACATATTTTGTCAACACATTCCAAACAAATACAATCTTTTCCTGTCCTAAATAGCACATTATAATCCACAGAGTCATGCAATTGCTCCATTATAAAAGAATAAGGTTGAGAACTCAAAAAATATGAATGAGGACTAGGGAGATGGCTAAGTGGGCAAAGTACTTGTCCTACAAGTATAAAGACCCAAATTCAAATCCCTAGAGCCCCTATAAAGCAGAGCACAGTAGCACATGCTTGTAATCCTAATGGTCCTATGGAAGATGAAGGTAGAGGCAGGAGAATCCCAGAAAGCTCGTAGGCCAGATAGCCTGGTATACAGTGCAGTAGCAAACAATAAAGAGACCCTGCTTCAAGTAAGGTGGAAAGTAAGGACTGAATCCTGAAATTGTCTCTGACCTCTATACATAAGCTGTAGCACAGGCATGCCTATACTCAACACACAAATATATCATGCACACACATCATGCACGCACATTATATATATAAGTAAATATTTGTGATCACTGTTAGGGAGGGATGAATAAGGCAGAATTCACTCTAGAGTCCATATGGCAGCCAGTGTCATCCGGAGGTATAACAAACAAGGCATAACAAACTACAGGACATAGTATAGCTGTTGGGGAGAAATGTAATTAACTCGTCATCTCTTCCTAGGGCAGGGACTCATAGAAAGTATTCAGCTAGATGGCTCGAGACACAGAGTGGACCACCAAGGAATTCAGGGTCTTCACCTCTTTTCATGTGGGGAAGGTGTGATGTTCTGGACAACAGCTGATGATGGTAGGTGTCTATTGCTATGATAAAACACTGACCAAACCCAATCTAGGTCAATCTTTGAGTAAAATCAGGCAGGAACTCAGGGCAGGAACCTGGAGGCAGGAGCTGAAGTACAGACCATGGAGGGATGCTGCTTATTGGCTTGCTCCACCCACCACCCCACCCTGCTTTCTAGGCTACTTTTCTATGCAACCCAGGCCCACCTGCCCAGGGATGGAACCACCCACAGTGGACTGGGAGCCTCCTACATCAATTAGCAATTAAGAAAATGCCCCACAGACATGTCCAAGGAGGAAATTCTGCAATTAAGATTTCTTCTTCCTAGGTGACTCTAGTTTGTGTCAAGTTAACACAAAAACTAACCAACACAGTAAGTCTTGGTTGTGTAGATCGAATTGTGTCTGAATTTACTCCTGGAAATCCAGAAAGTGCCTATCTGCTCCTGCTTCGCACCATCCTTGATAGTGTCTTTCTTTTAGAATGACTGACTTTCCTAACCTGCAAAACAGTGTGTAACAGTGATTCTGTAACTTGGGAGAGCGATTGCTTATTTGGTTATTCTCTATGAGGATAAGCTTGGGTCCTGGAATATCTGTCTTTCATAAGAGGCACTTTGTTTTTGAAGATACCATGGCTATGTTAGCAACTGTCATTGTGAGAAAATGCCTGTGTTAACTAACTTAGAGGGAAGAAAGGTTTATTTTGGCTCATATTTTCTTAAGTTCATGATCACTTGGCCCATTGCCTTTGAACTTGTGGTAAATATATCATGATGGGATTATATGGTGGAGAAAATTGATCACCCCATGGAGTCAAGAAGCAAAGAGAGAGAAAGAGAAGGTTGCCATAGAGTTTAAATCTCCTTCTAGGACAGACTCTAAATAACCTAATTTCCTTCCACTTGGCTCTATCCCTAAGGATTCCATTACCACTTAATACCACAGCAGGCTGGAGACCAGCCTTCAACACATGGGCCTTTGGGGGACACTTACCCTAACCATAGCAGTGGTATAGTGCATAAAGAACTGAGCCAAAAATTGGAACTAGGTGATACATCTGTTCTGCCAGTTAGAAGTAGTACCAGCTTATGAATAAAACAGCGACAGTACCTGCCTTAGCTGAGTAAGCAAACATGAAGGTACTAGGTGAATTATATAGCCTTTTCTTTTCCTTTCCTTTCTTTTCTTTTCTCTTCTTTCTTTTTATTTTATGTGTATGAGTGTGTTGCTTGCATGTATCTAAGTATACTCATGTTGTACAGTACCCATGGAGACCAGAAGAGAATGTTGGATCCCCTGGAACTGGAATTATGGATGGTTGTTGGGCCCCATGTGGACTGAACCTGGGTGCTCTGCAAGAGCAGTCAGTGCTCTTAACTGCTGAGCCATCTTTGCAGTCTCTTATTTTTTTTAATTAATTTCTTTTTGGCTAGCATACAAAGAAATGGGCTTCATTGTGACATTTTCATACATATTCATTATCATAGTTTGCTCTTATTCAAACTCCCATGTCTTCCCTTGTGTACCCTTTTCCTATCTTGCTGGCCTCCAGATTGTTCCACAAATACCCCCCCTTGTGCTTTCCTGACACATATATACAACATTACACAATGCTCTAACATGGCATTTCTAGCATTTTAAGAGGATTGTCTCAAGTCATAGTGTTCTAACTTACTATTATACATCTATCTATAGATGATAGATAGATAGATGATAGATAGATAGATAAATAGATAGATAGATGATAGATAGATAATAGATGGGACTATCTCTCCGAGAGGTTATCCAGTCTCAGGTGGTCAGCCATAAACACATGTACACAAGAGCAATAATAATGAACTCAGTGCATTATAGATAAACAGTAGATAGATAGATAGATGATAGATATTAGAGTTCTGCGTGTAGATTTCTGACGAGTATCTAGACTTGATAAACCTGGAAAATAAGATTTATAACAAATCTAGCTCCTTGGATGTCCAAATGTCAGTCCATCAGTCACATTAGAACAGTTTTAGATCCTACCCCAGAGATACTGTTTTCATAGCTACTTGACGAGCCCCTTCCCAATCATTTTAGGATCTCCTGCTAACTCCGAGTACAAATAAGCCACTTCCAGAAAAGCATTGTTTTGTGAATTTTGAAATTGTTACTTGTTAATTGCATGGATGACATTTAAGTATCACATATCCTAGCTTTTTATTTGGACATTTTTAATGCTGTAGTCATAATTTAATGACATGGGACTTTGACTTTTTTTTTTTTTTTTGAGACGGTGTCTCACTCTATACACCAAGCTGACCCCAAATTCAAAATCCTTCTGCCTCAGCTGCCCAAATGTGTACCACCACATGTGGCTAATGTGACTTTGTTACAGAGGGAAATTTGTAATTCTGAAGAAATTCGCAAAGTTTCTTCTCAGCAATGACCTGGAGAAACATATTCCTTTTCTAAAACTTCTTTTTACTCACTGGATTACGAGATGAGCTGAAGTGTTTTTATTGAGCAAATTTCTTTGCCCAGAAAATGGCTTTGCCATAGACTTTATTTCTGTTAAAGATTATTCACTGGCTTTTGTTTTAGCCCAGACCACCAAAGTTTGGTACAGCAAAGTAGAAGTTTCAGAAAACCAGTGGTTCCAAGTAGACCAGAAGATGGTGGACTTGAAAGTTTATAGTAAATTTAGTCAGCAGGGTAAGTACTGCCAGTGACTATGGCAACACTGAAGTCTTCTTGGTTCCTATGGAGGGGACACTCCACCCATCAGCTCCTTGGAATGTCATAGCAGGAGCACAGGGCAGAGAAAACTGTTCCTCTCATGTTCCTCTCATGCTTTTCCAAAAGAGGAAGACCAGAGTCCCACTTTAGGGCATGTCTCCAGTATCTCCCGCTACCCAAACCTTTTTCATATCAATTGGGAACTAAACCTTTACCCCAGGGACCTCAGAGGGGCACTATAGCACCTGGTTCTATTTTTCAGTATTGTTCTTATAGACTGTAATAATAATAATAATAATAATAATAATAATAAGACTATCTCACTTTATATTCCTAGGGCTCACTATGTAGCTGAGGATGACCCTGAACTCATGATCTTCCTGCCTCTACCTCCCAAGTGCTATACTTACAGGCATGTGCCACCACTCCCAACTTTTTTTTAAAGAGAGGGTTTCATTAGGTGGCCCAGACTGATGTTGAACTTGTAATGCCTCTGCTTCAGCCTCCCAAGTGCTGGAATTACATAAGTGTAACATTATGTCCAGCAATGAACTTGACTAGTAGACAATGTTTTCTGTTTTGTTTTGAGAAGGGTCTTGCTGTGTAACTGAAATAATAATACCAAAATACTTCCTGAGATGTGAGGTGGACTGAGTGGTGCAGACCTGTAATCCTAGCTATGTGAAGGTGAAGGCAGGATGTATGACCTTCAGAGTAAGTTCAAGGCCAGCTTGAATAATTTAGTGAGATCCTGTCTTAAAATAGAGTGGGAGAGGAGGTGGTAGCTCAGTTTCAGTTCTTTCCTAACATATGAGACCTTGGGTTCAATCTTTACACACACACAAATTTGAACTCTGAAGTGCAGTTGGCCTTCATTGCCCTCATCATCAGTTTCATCTACTTTTGATATTTATTGATCCTTGAAACATCAACTTGAGGACACTCAGATGTGGATTATCTAGCAAAACTTAGGGAAGGTGATGACAAAATATTAGTGGATGAAGTCATTCCTAAATGAGATTGGTGCCCAGTATGTGATCTCAATTAAAAAACCACATGCACCACTGTTTGATGAACCTATTTGTCTCAAGAAAATGCTGATCCACTGTTTTATTTGTAAAAGTCAAACCGCCATGAAATATGTGCAGACTCCTGATGTGTTGGCTTGATACAGAGATAATTTTTGGAATTCTTTTAATGATAGATGGTCACTCACGAGATCTGTTGCTTAGTTATTAGAGCTAGAAGGAGAACTCTTTTCATCTTTATTTACATAAGTTTATCTGCATCACATATCTATGCCTCAGTGCCTGGAATATCTCATAAGGTAAGACCTCATTGGAAGTTTAAGATTAAGATATAAGCCTTGAAGAATGACACCAAGCCATAAATGGTTGATCCATTTGGATTATTAAATGGATAATAAATCTCACAACTCTATTATTTTCAATTAAAGATTTATTTATTTTCAAGGCCTTTTTTAGTTCTGATATTGATTGGCTTGGAGGGGAGCATGCTCACAGTGTAGTGTTCCATAAGAGGTTCCATTAATTTTTCTTAAGGCAGTCCCTTGTTAAACTCTTAAAGCCATACTGATACATGAAGAAGAATCACCAATTACTCAGAACCTAGTTAACTAAAAATATCAAATTAAAGAGCTATCTAATTTGGAAAAACCCTCTGAGTCTCATATCACTGATAACATATTGTTAAAAAAGCTTACAAAAATGTCTTGAAATCTAATCTAACTCATGATGTTTGGGGCGTGGGAATGGGGGTATCCACAGGTAACAATAGCTGCTCAAAAACACAATGGAGAATGTAGCCATATCTGTTTACCCAATCCTGAGGGTAAGACTTGCAAGTGTCCCAGAGGGTACCACTTGGCTGATGCCAATAGATGTATTAAAGCTGTCCAATGCTCTGCACCATCACAGTCCTGTAAGGATGGTCAGAAGTGCATTTCCATGGATCAAGTTTTCAATGGTCATGTTGACTGTCTGGATGGATCTGATGAAATTGACTGTAAGTAACTCCTACACAGTACCCATTATGCACCACGATTCATGACATGTAGTAATATCCAGTTCAATACTATTCCTCAAGTATTTATCCTCTGAATTGTTGCTTTGGTCTTTGATACTGATCAATATGAAATTTCTACCTAGTAGCAACTGGATATAAATCATGATGCGTTCCTCGTGGAAGGCTAATATGCCTTCTGAGCAGGTTCTCAGGAGGGGCAGTGTGAGGGAGCTTCAAGGGTCTGGGAAGTTTCATGTCCTTTGAAATGGCATTTATTCAACCTCAATTTGATTCAGCCCATTTAAATTCAACAACAGAGTAATCATAGCCTAGGGGAAGGAGGTTGGAAAAATTATCCAAATTGTCTTTGTGCCTTCTCTCGTTTTAAAATGGACATAAAAATTTCTTTCTTTTTTTCATATGCAAAGTTGATTGAACTTTATTCTCAGGTAAAGTTACGCTTAAAAGTTACATACTGTACTTTTTGGTAAATTATCCTTTTTAAAAAAGACAGTCATAATTAAGCTCTAGGTAAGGGTTCAACTTTTAAAAAATATTTTATTATTTTTATTTAATGTGTATGTATGTATTGCCTGCATGTAGGTAAGTGCACCCATGTCATGCAACGCCCACAGAGGACAGAAGAGACTGTCGGATCCCCTGGAACTGGATTTGCGGACAGTTTTTAGCTGCTGTGTGGGTGCTGGGATTCAAACCCAGGTCTTCTGCAAGAACAGTCAGTGTTCTTAACCACTGTGCTATCTCTCCAGCCCTAAGGGTTCAACTTTTTAAGACTAATTTTCAAAATTTATTCTTTGAAAGTTTCATAGATGTACATGATGTATCTTACTCATATCCAACTCTCACTCCCTCCCTCCAATTTTGCCTGACTGCACCGCCACCCCATATATCTCCCAGCTTCTGTTTTTAAGTAACCTACTGATTCCAATTAGTGTTGGCCATAGGAGTGTGGGGGTGGGTTTATCTGCTGAGACATAGGCAACCTGCCAGTGGCCACTCCTCTGCCAAAAAAGCAACTCTCCTTGTCCCAGCAACTATCAACTGCCAATAGTACCTCAGGTAGGAGTGGGGCTCAGGAGCGCCTTCTCTCCCATGTTTGAAGTCTTAACTGGCTTGATCTTGTGCAGGTCTTGTGTAGGAAACCACAGTTGCCATAAATTCATGTGTGCAGTAACCATGTCTGTTGGGGGCCTTTGTTGTGTAGAGTAGAAGTTTCTTCATGTCCGGATAGCTCACGAGCTCGGAGCCATATGCAGAGACTCCTTTCACAGCAGGGTGCCTTCCTGGCATTTTTCCTGACTCCTTTGTGAAGTAGCAGCCACATAAACATGGCCTCTGGCTCTGGAAATGCCATGCTTTCCTGTGTGATTTTCAAGCAGTATGGCAGCCTGGCGGGCGCCCATTTCCACAAGCAAATGAGGCATCCCCAAAATACCTATCAGCTAAAGCTTTTACCACTGCCCCTACAGTATAAAAATATCCTAGTCTTCTCTCAATAATTTGGAGCTAGAAGCGGAGCTGGAGCTAGAGCAGGAACTGGGTCACTGAGACTTGGA
>NW_008348795.1:195943-197313 GCF_000622305.1 Nannospalax galili
CTGGACAAAGCCCCAGCAGCAGAGAGCCACGGAAGACGCAGGGAAGCAGCGGAGAAGCTGAGACCTGATGCCACAACAGAGACGCGGAGCCACGGTGCTGCGAGACCTTCAGCACCTCAAGCGGCGGAGAGCAACGCGCGACTGAGGACAGAGAAGCCGATCCCCGCGGAACTCGCTGCCTTCCAGGGCGCTCGCAGGGGACCGATCCCTGCGGGACCGCGTGCCCCATACATGTCATGTCCAGAAGGCAGCATTTCACAGCTCTCTTCCCCATTCTCTGACTCTTGTGTTCTTCCTGTCCCCTCTTCTTCAATTCTTCTTCAATATTCCCTGAGTCTTTGGGGGATATTGATATAAATGTACTATCTACAGCTGAGCACTCAGCACTTTGAACAGCTCTGAGTCTCTGCATTAACCACTACCCATTGCAATAAGAAACTTTTCTGACAAAGGCTGAAAGCAGCACAAATCTATGGATATAAACAAAAACACTAAGAAGAAAGTTTGACATGACCACTTAGCAAAACAACAATAAAAGTTTCCCTACTTTGGCCTATGACTTCCCAAGTCATGACATTACAGTACCAGGCATGAATTCCCTCCTGTGGTGCAGGTCTCAAATATAAGCAAGAGAGCAGTTGGTTACCCCATATCCCATCTTGACACTCTTGTACTGGTAAGATACATCTTACTTGGCAAGTTAATATTGTAGCATGTATGGTGCAAGCTAGATAAGATCTTTGATGTCTTTCCTTCCCCACAGCCTGCATAGCACCTTCCAGCACTATGAAAGCAGCCAGCAGGGAGAGAGATTCCTGGTCAATTAAGGTTTATTTTTCTGTGTTTTGCATCCAAAGTGAGTGGTGTCTTCAGCAATAGGGTCTTCCCATCTAGTTATGATGGGCAACCAAAACACAACGGCCAGTTAAAAGCCATTAGGACGGCCGCCAGCTTCTCAAACTTGCGGGCAGGCCTGTGCTGGAAGCCAAAGTGGAATCCCCTGAAATTTTAATTTCAGGAACGTTCCCTTGGGGAACAGCACTTCACCCCACTTTTCTATCAGAACACTGCTAGAAAAAATCCCCAAAGTTCCAGGGATCTCCACGTAAGCTTTAGAGTCAGGCTAGTCAGCTCTGTTTCCCTGCCCCCAGGCATTCAAACCACAGCTGAAACCGGTTCAGTGAGAATTTAAATTAACTAGCCCCTGCCAAGCACCTGGAGCTCAAAGCAGCTCCCAGACAAAAGATTTTAAACTGCAACTTTTTTTTCTGCAAACTTAGAGGCTTATAACTTGCCAAGGTGCTCCAAGCCCTCTAGTATCAGACTGCTGTAAAAACACCTCCCTTACAATGGGGAATTCAGTGTCACGC
>NW_008348795.1:198310-198716 GCF_000622305.1 Nannospalax galili
TTCCTGCTGGCTGTTTTGAGCAAGTCCACTTGTGCATTACAAGCCTGGGACCGCCTAACCCCCTTGTCCACCGGGCCTGGAGAGACTTCTTCATTAACCTTTTTAAAACAAAAGCCAACTGAGGCTCTCCCAGACTTTATACTAAGAGTGCAGGCCAGCCTAGATAGAAAAATAACAGATCCTGCAGCCAAAGCAATGCTTTTAAACAGCCTTGTCTGGGAAGGGATGACCCCTGAGCACAGACAAGCATGCCAGGGACTAAAAAATGAACATTATGACAAATGGATAGTGGCCACCCATGATATTGGGACTGCCACGTACCAAACCTCCTCCCTTGCCCAAGCCCTTGCAGCTACAACTCAGTCCAACTCAAAATGCTTTAAATGTGGAGAAACTGGTCACTGGA
>NW_008348795.1:201776-210263 GCF_000622305.1 Nannospalax galili
AATGTTGTTGAAACCAATGTTAACACTCTCAAAAACTTCGTAATCTATTTGGCTTAGCAATCCCTTGTTTTGCATGGTTCCTACCCCTTGATAATACTGTGTATTATGCTAGCTCACTGTTTTTTAAGATTTCTTTGCTGACAGTTACTGTTATTGCTGAAAATCACTACAGAACGGTCATGGTCAGTTATGAGACTTTGGATTCTCCCAAGATGAGATGAGCTGGCCCTTAGGGCTGGTAATGGCGCTTCTTCATTCATGGTCAGTTATCAGACTTTGGATTCTCCCAAGATGAGATGAGCTGGCCCTTAGGGCTGGTAATGGCGCTTCTTCATATTTAAATCAAAGAGGAGGAGATGTTGGGGCCTTTGTTGTGTAAAGTAGAAGTTTCTTCATGTCCGAATAGCTCACAAGCTCGGAGCCATATGCAGAGACTCCTTTCACAGCAGGGTGCCTTCCTGGCATTTTTCCTGACTCCTTTGTGAAGTAGCAGCCACATAAGCATGGCCTCTGGCTCTGGAAATACCATGCTTTCCTGTGTGATTTTGAGGCAGTCTGGCAGCCTGGCAGGAGCCCACTTCCACATGCAAATAGGGTATCCCACAAACTCCTATCAGCTAAAAGCTTTTACCACTGCCCCTACAGTATAAAAATATCCTAGTCTTCTCTCAATAATTTGGAGCTGGAAGCAGAGCTGGAGCTAGAGCAAGAATTAGAGCTGGGACACTGAATAAAGAGCTGTACCACTGAATCTGACTGGACTGAGTCTGTGTCTCCTGCCTGCAATCTAGTCTCCCTGGGGGGCAGCATTCCTCCATCACCGACTCACGGATCCCAGCTTCAGCCGCCCCGTACTTTCCCGCGTGGTCCAGCGGCCGGTGGAACTCGTATATTGAGGAAAGTGCACGGGTGAAATAAGGGCGGGACCCGGCTGGACAAAGCTCCAGCAGAAGAGGGCCGGAAGACGCAGGGAAGCAGCGGAGAAGCTGAGACCCGCTGCCACAACAGAGACGCGGAGCCGCGGTGCTGCGAGACCTTCAGCACCTCAAGCGGCAGAGAGCGACGCGCGACTGAGGACAGAGAAGCCGATCCCTGCGGAACTCGTTGCCTTCCAGGGCGCTCGCAGGGGACCGATCCCTGCGGGACCGCGTGCCCCATACATGTCATGTCCAGAAGGCAGCATTTCACAGCTCTCTTCCCCATTCTCTGACTCTTGTGTTCTTCCTGTCCCCTCTTCTTCAATTCTTCTTCAATATTCCCTGAGTCTTTGGGGGATATTGATATAAATGTACTGTCTACAGCTGAGCACTCAGCACTTTGAACAGCTCTGAGTCTCTGCATTAACCACTACCCATTGCAATAAGAAACTTTTCTGACAAAGGCTGAAAGCAGCACAAATCTATGGATATAAACAAAAACACTAAGAAGAAAGTTTGACATGACCACTTAGCAAAACAACAATAAAAGTTTCCCTACTTTGGCCTATGACTTCCCAAGTCATGACATTACAGTACCAGGCATGAATTCCCTCCTGTGGTGCAGGTCTCAAATATAAGCAAGAGAGCAGTTGGTTACCCCATATCCCATCTTGACACTCTTGTACTGGTAAGATACATCTTACTTGGCAAGTTAATATTGTAGCATGTATGGTGCAAGCTAGATAAGATCTTTGATGTCTTTCCTTCCCCACAGCCTGCATAGCACCTTCCAGCACTATGAAAGCAGCCAGCAGGGAGAGAGATTCCTGGTCAATTAAGGTTTATTTTTCTGTGTTTTGCATCCAAAGTGAGTGGTGTCTTCAGCAATAGGGTCTTCCCATCTAGTTATGATGGGCAACCAAAAGCATAAGCTGTTAGGACTCAATGCTTTCATGTTGGTACCAAATACCAGCTGGAGATGGTTGTCATAGAAATACTGCCACATGGTGCCTTCATGGCTATAACTGGCTATTATAGCCAGCCAGTTCTATAATCACAATATCCCATTCTGCTTAATCACCATCCTTCAATTCAATAGCTGCTGCTCTAGTGGTAGCCAAGTCCTGTAAGTTATAAAAACTGAAGCAAAACTAGTCATAACGAGTAAAGATTTGAAAAAAGAATCTTGAGTAGAGTTCTCATTTACTTCTTAATTTTAATTCCTTTCTTATTAAATCCTAGATGGTTTTGGAAAACCAAATAGTTATTACCCTTCTTCCTCACTTTATCTTGAGTATGTATAAGGGAGTGGGAGGGAGCACAGATCTCACTTTGTAGCTGGCTACCTTCCAACGTGTGATCCTCCTGCTTCTGTCTTCTGCGTACTGAGATTACAAGCATGCACCACCAAAACCTTCCTCACTTTATCTTGAATATGAAAGAGAATGGATTATGATTCCTAGCATTGATTCTAGCAAATGGAAATGGTTTTGTTGAGCTGTATGTTACAGTGGCTGAAGCAGAGGAGGTAAATTTTCTCCCTCCCCACCTGATTTAAACTAAACCAGGAGCCTAACATGACTTCCCTCTTTCTGCCATTGCTCATGGCCAAGGACTAAGAGTTGGCTCTGATTCTTAACAATTATCTCATATTATTATCCCTAATAATTATTCCTGATTTTGCATGGAAAGAGGGAGGTTGCTGGCTGTGTAAAGTTGAGATGAGTTCTGGATACGCCCTACCATCAAGGGCCCTACCCTGCCCAGAAGTGGAAATATGTCTATGATAAAGCTTAAGACAGAGGCAAGAGACAGTTTTATTGCTAATATTGCATCTCTCCACCCATTAGTTTTGTCTTTAGTGGTCACATGAAGAATAATACTGTGTGACAAGCATGAAGAATATCATAAAATACCTTAGGTACAAACTTTGTTTTATATTTGCCTTTGGTTAGAAGTATCCTATGGTTCATGCCATGCCTTATATGTGCGCTTCTGCCATTTCCATCAAATCAGGTTCCACATCTATATTTAACAGATCTTGCAAGACCTAAAGTTTACTTGGACACATTAAAGTAATTACAGATCAACTTACTTACATCAGAAAATATTTCTAGTTCAGATATTAACTACTTTCATCTACTACTTCAATCCTTATAGAATAAAATTTTATCTGTAACTTACTGAATTCACCTTAGCTAAAACTGAGCATATCATCATTTTGAAATAGATTTTTAAAATTTTATTATTTTATTTTATGTGTATTATTGCCTGCATGTAGGTAAGTGCACCCATGTCATGCAATGCCCACAGAGGATGGAAGAGGCTGTTGTATCCCCTGGAACTGGAGTTATGGACAGTTGTTAGCTGCCATGTGGGTGCTGGGATTCAAACCTGAGTCTTCTGCAAGAATGGTCAGCGTTCTTAACCGCTGAGCCATCTTTCCAGCCCCTGAGATAGATTTTGTGATATATAGAATGTAGTGGTCCTGGGGCTGAAGAGAGGGCTTAGCAGTTAAGAGAACTGGCTGCTCTTGCAGAGGACCCAGGTTCAGTTCCCAGCACCCACGTGGCAGTAACAGCCATTTATAATGTCAGTTCCAGGGAATTCAATGCCTTCTTCTGACCTCTTGCACTTACATGCAGGCAATACACTCAAACATATTAAAAAATAGTAAATTAAATATGTTTTGAAAAAGAATATAGTAGTCCCCAAGCTAAAGACAGTATATCTATATCATATGTGCATATGCATATGTGTATATACATAAGCTCTTAATAGTCTTTTTGCTTTACTGGAAGTAATGATAGTAATTATAATTTTCCCAATTTAAAGTTACGTGATTAAGATTGCTATAGCTCTTATTCTTCTGAAACAATTCTTAGTACACATATCTATCTACAAGTCTGTCTGTCTAAATATGCTATGTTACTATTGTCTTTGTAGGTTTAGATCCAGGTAAAACCCATTCTACATCAATACCTAAAAAGCCAGAAGCTTGGAAAAGATTAACACCAAAAGCTTCCCAACTTCTCCAGGGTACTGAGTCTACCACATCTACACATCCAGGACAAGAAGGAATGAGATACCCTGTCAGAAAAACAACACTCACTCCAATGCCTGTCAGACAAAGCAAGAACCCTGAAACGGAGGAAAGAGGGCACACTATTCAGTCCAAGGATTTACAGAGGAAAAAACACGCATTCTGCAACCAAGATTTTTGTAATGGGAGGGGAATCCGTACAATGGAAGGACATCTGAGAAAATGCCACTGTCTGATGGAATATGGCGGGGAGTTCTGTGAAGAAATAGCACACAGACCTGCCTCTGGCTACCTAGCCCTCAGTGTGACCATTGCTTTATCAGGTGCTCTGGTAGCTCTGGGAGCATTTCTACATTTTAGTAAAGAACGCAGATTTAGAAGGTGAATGACTATCAGTGTCTTCATAGGAGAATTATATTTCAAAGAAGGCTTCTCAGAGAAGTAATACTATTTTTGGATAATCATAGATAATAATCAACTCAAGTATTGTCTACTCTTTTGTTTTATTAAAGAGACAATTCAAACATGTCACAGTTTCTATATAATTAAGCTTTGCTAGTAGCTAAACGAACTCTTTGTAGTTAAGTTTTAATTGCAGTTTCCACCTTAATGGACAATTCTTCTGACTTTGTTTCTTGATTGTAGAACACCATTAAGAAATGTGGTTTATGATAAAGAAACTAACCAAGAAGCAGAAAATCTAATGGCCAGTGAGACTTTTGTCAATGAAGTCTATGATGAACAAGTATGCTGAGAAAGTCTAGGAAGTCTCTCTGAGGAAAATGGATTTTGAGGTATGGTTAAAGAATGACCCTTGTGAAAGGCCTGAACTGGGTGAAAGTGTATCCATGGATATGCAAGGGAATTATTGTTCCAGGTGCCTGCTGCTGTTATGTATATTAAACTACTACTTACTAAGTCTTTAGAACCTGGTTTGAAGAACTAAAATGAAATAGTAATCAAGAAACGAGTGGACTGTGTGCACATGGGGCTCAGTCCTATTGGGAGGGGGTGAGCGATTCTTAATGTTAGAGTTACGCCTAAAACTTAGGTTTCCCTGTGATCTCTACTAACAACTCTGAAGTTCTTGTTTTATCTTCATGCAGTATATATTCTCTGACTTCAACTCTTTTCCCACAGGAATCATTAACCTCTTTACAGACTGTCTGACTGCATTAAAAAGGAGCTGAAACATCCCAATAAAATTGCTTATTCATTCGTTGTGTACTGTTGTGACTTCCTGAACAGTTTGTGGTAAATGGTAATTACTTCTTAAAATAACTCCTTTCTAAATTAGAGGCAGTCATGTGGGTTTGCTAGTGGGTGTTAGAAAGCTACCTATCCACAGATATGATGAGTATTCACCTTGATTTCCATGTAATTTAGGTTATGACTCAGTCACAGAAACTCTCTAACCCAGGTGCCTCACCCAGTACTAGGCAGAAGTTCTAGATTTAAATCTTGGCTCTGACCCTGAGCTAGTTAAGGTCTGAACCCCTTTCCCATTTCACCAAAGATAGTGATCTTCTTACTTTTGGTTAAAAGCCGAGTTTCTACAGGGTAGCAAACATTTAAGTATTAGTTCCCTACCACTCCCTCTCTCAGATAACTTCCCTTCTAATTTGGTACTTGTTTATCAAAGCTCTTTTCCTTCTACTCATTCAACTCTGAAATTAATAGAACAGGTGAATGTACTTTTAAATATAGAAGCTCAGAAACCTGATTTGTCTAATATTTAAAATAAAGTCAGTGGATACTGTAGTATCTTCCACATAGGATACAGGTTGCATCAGGATTCATCCCAACTAGCTCTTGCCTGCTGAGAATCAACCACACAGATGATTGGTCTGCTAATACCTCTGTTGGTCTTCCTAGGTTGTTAATCTGTCCATACCCCAGTAGAGAATCAGGGCCACTGGATTTGTGATGATACGTAGGTATATAGCAACAGAATATGGCCTAAAATTTGGTAGCAGCAAGCTTGGGCAAGTCACTTTGCCTTGAAAAATGCCTATTCATGACTTGGTATAGTATCTGAATCCAATAACATGAGTCTAAATCATAACAAACCTAACGTTATTTGGAAGAGCTTTCTTACGTGGATCTTTTCTAGACTTTGGCATTTAGTGTCTTACATAACAAGTTCATATAGGCCACCAAGCACAATGAGAAGCCCTAGGCATGTTACTGTGTTCTTCAACAAAGCATGAAATCCTATAAGTAAAGTTCAACTTCACCTGAAGAACAAATGCCAAGGAACCACGTTTCCTGAAGAGACAGTGCTGGGTCTCACGGCTGAGAGATACGACAGGCATCATTAAGTTGCCCAGAAGCTCAGCTGGGCCTGAGAAAACTCATCTCCACCCCCACAATATCTGAACCCCCTCAGGCACAGAAGGAATTTGAATTCTCTGACAACCCTCTCCTAAGAGCTAACATTGCTGACAGTTCTGTCCTCGACATGCCTCTGTCTTCACTGGTGCTCCACCTGTGTAAAAATGACATGAAGAACTCAGGCTCAAATATGGCTTATGCACATCAACATTACCACATTGAACAGATTTGAGTTTCTGCATTGGTCATGTTAGTCTGCCTTGCTTCAGACTCTCAGGGCGTGTGTTCTTGCAAAGTCAGTTGGCTTCTACAAGCTCTACTTGAAAATTACTCATATCTACTCTGCAAATGCCGTTTCCAATGTAGGCCCTGAAAACTCCTGTCATTTCCTTTAAGGAGAAGAAGGCTGTTGACCATATTCAGCCAACTCCTAGTATATCATACATCACCCCACTCCTCCCACCCCATCTCTAGCCTACTTGAGCTTTCCTATGAGTATATGTCCAAATATTATCTCATCTGAATCCATTTTTAACATATCCCTTGTTGCTCTCTGCATTTAAGAATTCACAAAATATGCTGAATTGTCCTTTCACCAGCAGGGCTTATGTTTAGACCAAGTACTCAAGGCTATTTTGAAGCATTCCTATCCCCTAAGCTGATTTACTATATCAATTTTGTGACTTTATCTACTGGTAGAAATGGTATGCTATCAGCTATTAGAGCCTTCTAGTGTGTCAATCTATATATTATGTATTAATTTCTCAGTTTCTAACTCCTAATGTTATTATAATCTCAAGTTTATATCTTGGTTTGGCTAAAGTTTAAAAAAAACATTAATTTGACCAACATCTGCTTCCTAATTTTTTTTGGACTTATGGAAATTATGGCATGTTATGTATCTGAGCTTCTGATAACATGAATGGATGGAGAAATGAACCTGTGGTAGAAGCAAAATCTGAACTTTTCTAGAAACTCAACGTATGTACTATGGTAATAGGTCTGGGTTTTCTTCAGGAAAAATAAGAGTTTTAGAAATGTTGGTTGATTCACACATTAGGCTTGAAGACACCCATACAAAACTTGACCTTTTATGTCTGCTAGCAATTAAAAAATTAAATTAAGCACTTTATTACTTTACCCTTCTTTTCTTTCCTCTTCTTTCTTTTCTTTTCTTTTCTTTTTTTTTTTTTGAGACAAGATCTTACTATATAGCTCTAGTTGGAAGTTGGAACTTGCTAGTATAACAGGCTGGCCTTGATCTCACAGAGATCTGTTTACCTTGCCTCCTGAGTGTTGGGGTTAAAGGTGCATGCCACAATGCCAGGCTACCTTTCTTACAGAAGAGGACCAGGAGAAGAGAAAAGGACCTTCATGAATTTTGTGAGGGACACACCAAGTTCCTACTATTTAACTCCTGGAAGGCTTAAGGAATTTAGAGACACTGAGAATTAGACTGAGAGTTTGGTGTTCTCAGATCAGCTACTAATATTTAGGCCAATCAACTTCCCCACCTGAAACTGTCCAAATTTTATTTCTCTCCTCAGTCAAATACAATTAATGTTTACCTTCAGCACACTAAGGTTAAAGGGACCCTCTGACAATCTCTAATACAGTCTTTCTAGTATTACAGATGAAGAAACATCTGGCAAGAGAAAAGCTTACCCTAACAACATACATCACAGGCATGCTAGGAAAATTGCACTGGCGTTGCCTCCTTTAGCCCAGTGATGGGAAGCAGCTCTTTGGGAACCACTGGTATGAGTGTGTCTTACGATATGGGGAGAGAGTTCCAACAGATGCTGGCCATGCAAGTGGTAAAGGTGCTCGGTACCTGTGAAGTAGTAATAATAATAATACTTGCTCTCTCAAGCTGTCTCTCCAAGTAACAGTTACACTGCTTTCCAAGTGTGTCTGCTGACTCACCTCCTTACCAGTCTGGATAACTTAAGACAAGCCAGTTGGTAAAAGTTATAAAGTCGAGATGATACAAGAAACAATGCCTAGCTAGTCACGAAAACCAGAGGGAACCATATTATTCCTACAATCTACTGACAAATTATACATAACAGATCAAGAAATATATCTCTAGATAAGGTTTATTTGAGACCAACTGGTCATTACCCAAGATTTATCTGCAGGACACACAGTAATTAAAAATGCCAGAATGGTGGAACTAACCTTCTTAGATGT
>NW_008348795.1:212155-223409 GCF_000622305.1 Nannospalax galili
CTTGGCCATGATAGATAAAGGCTCTTCCAGACAGTAACCCAACATACTACTGGAAACATGAACAGCAGACCCCAATTCTATCCAAAGGATAGGATGGAATGGATGGGAGTGCTGACAGCACAGTGGACAGTGGCAGGGATAGCAGAGTATGGAGCCTCTAGTGGGAGAGGAAGGCTGTCTACCTGACAAGTTTGTATTTATGCTCAGATGCGGAGGAGCTCAGAAGGTGGGCGTCTGTGACCAGTAATAGTCATGTATATAGAGATTAGAAATGCATGTGAAAACATCTCAATGTCAATAGCCTTGGAATGACTTTTTCAGTATGAAACTGTGTGTTCTGACAACGAAGTGGAGATCTTTTTTAAACGCTGGAACCTCATTTAATTTTATGTCTTATAGAGTTTATAATGAGTAAAAGATTATATAAGTGTAATAAATCATCTGTAAACCTAGAAATGTACACCCAATTTTGAAAGAGATGTACCCTAGCTCAGAAAAATGTTATTGAATAGGTTAATGCTATTGTAATGAAATGCTTCTTTTAATTAAAAAAAAAGTTATAAAGTCATGCTTAAATCAAATCTTTTGTTTAGTTCTTTGTTCTGTTTTCTGACACAAGTTCTTGCTGTGTAGCCCATGCTGGCCTTGTACTCTCACATCCTACCTCAGTCCTCTCAAGGGCTACCACTTAAGCCATCCTTCCACATGCCCCCCCCACAGAAGAATCAAGTCCCTCATCAGCATTGTCCCCCATGTTAAGCTTCGTCTGTTTTCCTTGATTTGAACAAATTAAGTTTTGATTTCATAGGTTTCATGACCCTCTTTCTGCTGAATGGGGAATGACTGGAAGAGGTCATTTTCACTGTGTGCAGTGAGGAATGTGCATGGGGCAGTTGGGAAGTCTGGGTGAGTGAGAATTTTAAACACATTTTTATTTGAAGTGATAATTGAGTCCCTCTTTTTCTTTTTCACACAGGGAGAAGTCTGCAGTGATTCCATTTTGGGTTTGGGGGACAGTGGCCTTGAGATACATATCACTTTTTGTATGGATGACAAGCTGTGTATAAGGGGAGGAAAAGACTGAGTTTTGTGGGGTTGATGGGTGGGGTTGTCTCATGTACCCAGGTTAGCCTCCAACTCACTGTGCAGTCTAGGATGACCCTGAACTCCTAATCTTCCTGCCTCCAATTCCTAAATGCAGGGATTACAGGCATGCACCATCATACCCAGTTTAGAAAAGCTTTTAGAAGGAATGTTATTAGATACTAGTTGTGCAGTTTTCTGGCAGAACATTTATTTGCCTGGCATATATGAAACCCCAGTTCAGCACCAAAAAAAAAAAAAAAATTAAAATGAAAGAAAATCATTAATGGACACTATTAACAATTACCATATTGATATCTGTTTTAGGACTAAGGATAAATAGAAATTACCCATGTGTGCTGAATAGTGTCAGTTGTCAGTCAACCTGGCACACTTGGGAGGAGAGAACCTCAATTAGGGAATTTCCTCTCTACGATTGGCCTGTGGGCATGTCTGTGAGGAGTGTTCTTGATTGTTGAGTGATGTGGGAGGGGACAGTCCAATGTGGGTGGTGCTACCTTTGGGAAGGTGGTCCTGAGTTGTGTAAGAAAGCAGTCTGAGCATGGGCCAAGGAAGCAAGCGAGTACGCATTACCCTACATGGTCTCCTACCTCCAGATTCCTGTCCTGCCTTGACTTCTTGCCCTGACTTCTCTCAGTAATGGGTTATGACATAAGAGTTGTAAGCTGAAATAAACCCTTTTCTCCCCAAGTTGCTTTTGGTCATGGTGTTTATCACAACAATAAAGAAGCAAACTAAGACACTATACTTTTAACTTCAATTTAGAAGCAAACCAAAAAAGTGAATAAAAAAATTAAGCCATATGGAAATGATAGGTACATATATGTACTTCTAAGCTGATGGGGAGAGAGAATAGCATGATTCAAAGAGATGAGTGAGGGAACTTCATCTCAAGAAGGCCACATTGGAGACCTAGGGTGGGCTCCAGGGACTGAAAACCTTTCAAACATTTTTGACTGTTAGTTTTGTGAAAAGGCCAGGACCACTAGAGACCACTCTGAGGTGAGAAAATAAGAAATTTATTGGGATGGATGAGCTGCCCAACTGCTCCCACGAGAGAAAGGGAACAGCGGTTTCTTGTCACAGCAGGCTGGATTTTATAGGATTTTTTTCTTTTGTGGGTAGGGGGCGGTGGGACTATAGCAGTAGGGGGTTGGGGGGTGAGTCAGTAGCAGGTGCCTGGTAGGGGGCAGTTTCAATTGGGTGTTTTTCAGTTTTTTGATTGGCTGCAATGGAAAATTGCTGTTATGATGAGGGTGCATTGTTAAACAAAGGTCAGTTGGTTATTGGTTTAGTTTCTGTTTCCCAAAATGCTGCTCATTGAGTTGTGATCACCATGTTGCTGGTCAGTAGTGACTCCATCTCGAGGCCCAGTTTGACCTAACACTGACAGTAGGAAACTTTGCCAGTGTCTTATCTGACTGCTGTTTTAAGGGGTGTTCATACTTTGGTAGAACAGAATGTTCCTCACACCTAACCAAACATCAAATTGTTTATATTTCATTCTAGAAAAGTTCTATAATGTTGACTGAATTTGTTCTAGACAGTTTTTTTCTAAAGATAGCATTGGCCTGATAAGGGGGAAAAGGCAAGATGTCCCCAGCCTTGCTCAATTGTGCCATCTTCTGGCTCTTATCATGCAATTCTTGAATGAAGTAGAAAGGAAACGGTTGGGAATATAGGGTTTGCGATTCCCTCTGCTTGGAATGCTCCCATCTCCCTTCTTCCAGTTCTCTGCTCAAACCTGACCTTCTTTCTGCTTACTTTTCTCTAAACTTTCATCCCTTTTCCTCCACCTAGACCTTAGCTTACTGTTCTTCATCTTAGTGTATGCTGTCTTTCACTACAGTACATCATGGCCCAAAATTGTTTGTTTTACAGTGTCTACAAGTATGCTTGCAAAATGTCAGGTGCCTAAAATACTTTCTGGGTGGATGACCTGTGCAATGAAGAGGAGTTAGTTTCTGAAGCACCCTGCCAGGCCTTCCCACAGCCTCCACTATAGACAAACAGCTCCTGTGCTGAAAACCACACCCTCCTTAGTGAGCCTGGCATCCTAGGGAGAGTCAGACTGGAGAACAGGCACAGACAATGCTGTGTGAAGAAACCTCTGCTCTGCTTTTCCAGGTACTTCAGAACTCTAGGCAAACTGAAGCAACACGGAAAGACTCCAAGCATTAGATGGTGACACATACTTCAGGTGCTGACTGGGAGGACACATCATAGGTGTGAAGAGCCTAGGCAAGGTTGGCAGTGCCATTCCACATCAATGGATTCACTGCAGAGCAGCTCCTGGTTGGCCAGTGCCAGTTCAGCATATATGGTCACCCATAGCAAACACCAGAGATTACCTCCTCCAGCATCTAGTGTCTAAGACTCTTTGTCAATATGCACCACTATGGCAGAGAATATAGGCCTCGGGTCAAGAAACGATCCCAATCCATGAAGAAGTCTCTTTCCATGCTGTCTTGAACATTTTTTATAACAAAAAGTGTATTTCTTAAAGGGATTTTGAGGTTTATTTCTGATGATAGGGGAGAAATAATTTTAGCTCTCTGTATAAAGGCCCATCAACCAGGGAGAATAGATAGGAGGGAGGAAAAGCAAAATGAACAAAAACTAGTTTCGTTCAATAGCAGCACATACTGGCAGTACTTGGGATTAAGAAACAGGTAGGATACAGTACTTGGAGAAACCCAGGATCTCTAGGTTGTCAGCTATGTCCTGACTTCCCAGTCTCTAATTGTTGCCTTTTTGAAGTGATAACTGAAAACATCACTGCTGAGCTTTCCTTAGTCTGCCTTTGTTCCCACAGCAAGCACCCCCAAAGCATCAGAGCATTGATGGTGGGCTGGAGTTAAGTAAAGCAGAGTCCCAGATAGTTTTGCCATTCTGAGTGGCTTTAAAACTATCTGTACTGGCATCTTCTAGAAGCCACTTAGGAAACTTAGGGGTCTGCTGCTCTGGAATCTGCATTTGAAAGGGAATCTAAGTGATGCGCTGCCTATTAGGTCAGGGTCAGCAAGAAACCAAGACCATTCTACCTCAAGTGGCAAGGGATGTGGATCCCTATCTTCTTCCCCCTCACACAAGTTGTTTATTAGTTCATTCCATTATAGTTCTTTATGGTGAGTGTGGCCTGAATGGTTGGTGCCCACTTCTTTTAGAGATTCAGTTCAGTTACAGGTACTTCTAAATTAATTGCTTGGAGGGGGAGTGGGAGCTGCAGGAGATTTTGTCTCCTTCATGGAACACAGCTGCCTACGTGGAACATTAAGTACCCTGCAAGAAGAGGTAGGGATTTCTACCTCCAGTGGAAACTGGCACTTCTAGTTTTTTTCCAACAATAGTCTTGGCTTGCACTGAAAACAGTATGAACCTGAAAACAAAGGAGGCCTGGATTTAACTGGGGCACCCTGGCTCCTTTCAGTAATCTTATGCTAGGTGTGAAGATCTGAGTGCTAGACTATGCAACCAGGAAACAGTAGTGACCACTGAAACTCCCAAAGGTGGCACCTGAGACAAAAACGCTTCTGTGAGTATGCTGAAGCTGATGTTTTGAAATTTTAATCATAAATAAGATATGTACATATGCACTGTAATCAAATGCAACTGAACAGGTTCTGTTTTGTTTAAAATCTGTCTCTGTCCAGGGTTAGGTATCCAAGGAATAGAACGGTGTAGTGTCAAGTTTTTCATTTTCTGGCTTCTGGAAGACAAACTCTTGAAAAACCTCAGCCCTTACACAGACATAAGTGATTTAAAAGACAAATACTACTTATATGTGAAGAAATGTAAATATGAGTTAAACCAGTTATTTCCCTTCATAAAAGTTACTAAAGCTAATGACTTTTACATGGCTTTAAGTTTAAGAGCTTCCTTCAAATACCCCAGACTTATGTTATTGGTCTCTTGAGTTTGCATGGAACTCAATCAGGAAAAACAAAACAAAACAAAAATAAAATTGATGGAAGATTCATCAGTGGTTTAGAATACTGTAGGTTCAAGGTGTTAAGTTGTTATTGAGTTTCTGTTTGTTGATTGCAGTTTTCTGATGTTGCTATTACTGCCCTTGCATGCAACTGGTTTCTGTCACTCCATAAGATCCAGTCCCTCTGGAGAGAAAAATGAAACTCTGTAAAAGAAAACTGAACCCAACCTCTACAGACATCCAGAGACCAGTTTGGCACCAAGAAAGGAAGCTGGTCCTCCAAACAGTTACAAGAAGATGTTCCAGTTGCATGTGCATGGCAACACACAAGTTCAAGGGTGGGTTATGCAGGATGAGTCCTTCCTCAGCCTCAGAGGCCCCACCGAGCTCAAGGGGTAGGTAAGCACTGTCTACAGGTCGGAGTCACAGGGCAGCGAGTTATGGCAGAGCCTGGTGCTGCGTGAGGAGGTGCCGCCTTGGGAGGTGGTCGCCTTCTCTCCCTCCCCTTCGAGCACATCCACCGGATTGGTGTAGGTCTTGGGCGGCGGCCGCGGCATGGGGAAGCCGACTTTGTGCTTGCTGGTGGCCGGGTGCTGGGCTGGAGGTGGCCGGTGTTGGCCCTCGCTGTAGTACTTGATGGCCGGCGTGAGCGCTGGCTCTGGCCAGTCCACGTAGACCGTGCTGATGCTGTTGCGGCGCGGGCCGGAGGGGGGAGCCTTGCGACAGCGGTGACAGCGCTCTTCGCACCAGGGCGCAAAGCTGAGTGCCAGGGAGAAGCCCCCCAACAGCAGCAGACAGCTGCCCAGGTAGCCCAGCACCAGGCTGTAGCTAACGTGCACCGTGACCGGGCTGGCCGGGGCGGGCAGGACGTCGCGGTCCTCCAGGAAGTGGTTGTACCAGGAGATGGGGACGAGGCTGAAGAGGCCGGCGGTGAAAAGCACCACGCCGGAGAAGGCGGCCAGCCCGAAGCGGGGCTCATCCTGCCAGCAGCGCACGCCCAGTGAAGCAAGAAGCAGCCCCAACGCGGTGGTGGCCAGCGACGTAATCATGAGTCCCCTCGCCACCTGCACCGGCTGGGTCTGGAAGTAGCCCCATGTGTCCGGCTGGCCGCACTCGCGCTCGCGGCTGCTCTGCTCCCGACACATATCCCACAGGCCCTGGTACAGCACCAAGTCCACCGGCTGGTCCAGGAAGCCCTTCACCAGCCGCCAGCCTGGGGCCAGCGTACTGATGAGGTTGAATAGCAGCCCACAGGGAGTGAGCACCATGCCGATCGTCATCACCACCGGCGTCCGCATCCTGGGCAGGCTCGCGGGTCTCGAGCACCTGCTGCCCGCTCTGCCGCGCACCCAGAGCCCGGGGTCCCCAAGTCAGCGCGGCAGTCAGGCGGGTGGCAGCGACGCGCACAGCGCTGTCTGGACGTTCTTTGTCTCCAGCACTGGACAGCCCGGCTGCGCCTCTAGCTCGGGGTCCCCTCCTCTCTCGGGTCCTGCCCGCCCCGCCCACCTGCCCGGCCGTTGTACCTAATCGAAACCAGCTCCGGGGCTGGTCAGACCGAAACCGCGTGCCCAGGTGCGGCCCCCGCGGGGGCCAAACCCTCCCCGGTGGGAGGGGCCTGGAGCGGCAGGAGCGGCGGGGAAACCTGGTGCGAGCAGACCTCGGACTCTAGGACCGAAACACCCCACCCCAGCCCGGCGATTCGGCCCAGCCCACCCGGTTGGTTTAGAAAATGAGCAAAGGTCGCCCCGCCCCGCCTCGCCGCACTCCTCCTCCTCAGCGCCCTGCGGGACTAGGGCGGGGAAGAAAGGGGCGGGCTGCTTGTGCCACCTCTCTGGTCCTGGTGCATAAGCACCTTCCCTGTTTCCCAGACCAGCTCAGTTTGGAAAGTTTTTCTCAGCATTCTGCCGTGCTCCCTGACGACACATTTCCCCTCCATTCCCAGCGGGTGTCGAGGGTTCCCTGGAAGTCTGCGCTGCCACTTGCCGCCACTCACCGCGCAGTGGGCGAAGATGCTCAGGGCAGGCGTGCACCAAAGGTCCCCTGTTTCGGTGTCCCCAAAGTTGCATTGAAACTGTTAACCAAACGGTGCTAAACTTTCTTAGTATAAAGGCTCCACTTCCGGATTAAGTTTGACACAGATGGCCCTAATCTAGAAAGCCATTCATTGGCGTTGGAAAGTTCTACAAATATGTATTGCAAAACAAACAAACAAACAAACAAACAAACAAAAAGCACAACTGTGCTACTGTATATAAATTTTGTTCAGAGAAATCAAAGGAATGGAATGAAATTGATTATTGCTTAGTGACTACAAGCCAGTTTTTTTTCATAGAAAAAGATAAACTTGTAATCAAATAAATATAACTAAATGGACCGTTTAAGCACAACTGCTACTGTATATAAATTTTGTTCAGAGAAATCAAAGGAATGGAATGAAATTGATTATTGCTTAGTGACTACAAGCCAGTTTTTTTTCATAGAAAAAGATAAACTTGTAATCAAATAAATATAACTAAATGGACCGTTTACTCTCAGAAATAAAAGCTTGATAGCCTCACTGGCAATGGTAAGAGAAAATGAGTGCTTTCTGATATATTGCTTTGAGTATAAAATAACTTGACAAAATGCAATGCTTACAATTTATGCTTACTTTTTAAAGAGTTCTTTAAGAATTTTTATTAGCCTATATTAACTATATACAATAACTTCATTATGGGATTTTCACATATATAACATGTATATAACATATTTTGATCACTGGATGCTAGGCATTTTGGCACTGGACTGTAAATTCATTTACACTCCTGTCTGCCTACATATGTGTTCTTTGCTTTCTCCTTTGAATTGCTCTTAACTCTGAACTATATTCCCCCCTTAAGTAATGAGTTACTTGGCACATATTCATTTCATATTTGGGTGAGAGTCATGCCTTTTACCTTAATTTTTAACAATATTTCCATGTATTTTCCATATTTTCTACAATGGAAATACATTTTATAATTTGTTAGAATCAAAATGAGTTACTAAAATCAGTTAATTTTTGGTTTGTAATAATGTTGAACATTCTATAGTAGATAATCCCAGGGCTGGGAAGTACTACCTTCGCGTTTTTTGAAAAAGTACATTTTTTTTAAAAAGTGAAGATGTTACTTTTAATTATGTATGCATGTGGGATTGTGCACATGTGGGGATTGTGGAGGTCAGAGGACAACTTCGTGGAGGTCAGAGGACAACTTCTTGGAGTAGAATCTCTCCTTACTCCATTATGTGGGTTCTGAGAATTGAACTCAGGCTCACCAAGCTCCTTTGACCACTCACGAACTTTGTTTTAAATGTATCTTCAGACAATTCTATTTCTTACTTTTTGAAGAATTTTAAATTTTAAAAAATTTATTACAAAGAACAAGATGAATATGTTGATATTTTTCTTTTTTTTAAACAAACTTTTTCATAAAGAATGGAGAGAGAGTTTTAAGCTTTGTGTGGTAGTGCATGTCTGTAATCTCAGCACTTGAGAGGCTGAGGTAGAAAGATTGTGACTTTGAGGCCAACCTGGGATATATAATGAGATCTTATTTAAAAATCGAGGTTTACTCTTAATGTTTATGTTGGATGTCTGTGGTTTACTTCAAGACACACTAGCATGAATAATGTGCCTGAGTGAGTGAGTGAGTGTGCTTTCATCTGAACTCTAGTGGGATTTGTCTGCTCAGATTACTAAACCTAATGTCTCATCTGGTGACTCTGACATGTAAAAAACTCTAACCACAATGCCATGCTCTAGGGGAAGTGTCAGCATGATGTGGCCATCTTTGCCTTCAATAAGAGCTCTGATAAGTAGCATAACACCTCTAAATAATGCTCTTTCACTAGAAGTGAAATAACTATCTTCCAGAATTTGTATATAGGCCAAAAATCCAACGAGACCTTACCTCTCTTACACACCAAGTCATCTCTCTATCCCTCAGTCTTTTCTTTTTGTAAGTTAATTATCTCAGGAATTTTGTTATTATGACAGAAAACTGAATAACCCAATTATGTAATTACATATGAAAACAAATGCACTGAAAGAATAGAAGTAAAAGTGAAAATAAGCAAGGATGTGCAAAGTTTTTTAAGCAAAACATGAAATATAGCAATTACTGAGAAAAAAATTAGATAAGCTGCAGTATATGAAAGTTAAAATTATTTTTATTTCAAAGTGCCTCAAACAAAATTAAAGGAAACATTTTAAGTTTATGCATCAGAAAAGAGGTCATTTCTCATCTATCTGATGACACCAAGAAAGCTTCACCACAGTGAACATGGACAGAGAATGTACTTACATAATCACAGGAGAGAAAAACCATCTAAGAAGCATGTGCAAAGTGAGAAGTCATGTGAACCTTTCTTCCCATAAATGCAGAACAAAAGAAGAGAAAACCATTTTTCTGTCTAAGTTAGAATAATGAAAGGGGGAGGATAGCAGCCTGGTTTGACTAGAATGAGAGAAAAATTCCTACTGGAAGTAGAGTGAACTGTGTGTTTCCTGCACAGGCACTGTGTGATTTGTTTTTAGTGCTCCACTGTGTGATTGCTCCTTGATTTCTGAATTAGCCATCTAGGCATTTGCTCAAAAGAAATAAACAGCTAATATGGAAAGATGTACTAGGGGAATACTCACGACAGCATGTTTTATTACAGTGTGAAATGGAAAAATTCTGGAAGTGGATATCCCAAATGTCAGCTTGGAATATCCTGGAGTGATAGGATTTACACCTGACTTGTTTCCTTTCCACTTCTGCATAATTCCTTTCCTGAAAGAAAACAATTATTTTAGAGATAAGTTTCTCCATCTATTTGATCCTGAGATAAAAGGCTCCCATTCTTATGAGAGACATTTTGCTCTTATAATTGTGCACATATAGTCTTTCGTGGCTACAATGTGGCCTAGTCAGACGTGGAAAGCAGAACAAAATTTTATTCTGATGTAATATCAGGTAATCAACAGAAATGCATGCACAATAAATGATGTGGACTTCTTCCAGGAAGGAAACAGGGGCCATTTCCTTTATTCTTAAGTATTTTTCTTTTGCATGCATGACATGGAAATATAGCAACAAACAGACAGCAATAGAAACACTCCACATGTGAATCAGTTACAAGCCTCAAAATTAATATTTTGTATTATGGTGAATTTCAGGAATATAGGCAAATGTTCTATAGGCTAGTAAGAATATAACTGTACATCCTGATTTGTCATTTTACCTTATTTTTAATATATATTAATATACACACACCAAAATCCCAGTCGAGCATGGTCTGCAGAGAAATAAGTATATTTCTCCTCTTCCTGGAACTCTGTATGTGCTTTCCTGTGGTTGTAAGCAGATATTACAGTTCTCTGAATGGCCTCGTGCTCTGTTTATAGTGTCATGCTCTGTGAATTCTGGGTATGTGTGAAAAATATGTTGAGCCTAGGAAGACAGGCTTGGCCACACATTTGACTGTGAAGTTTACATGGATTTAAGAGGAAATTTAGTCAGAAACAGAGAGCTTTACAGAAATTATTGACCCATCCAGTATTTTGGATAAAATAATAGTTAAGAAATTTAAGTTGCTGTTTGGACTGAATTTTCAGACTTCTGCTGATTCAGTGCTGCTTATTTCTGAGAAGACAGTATAGAACTATGCCAGAAAATTCTGTTCCTGTTTCTGTTGTTTTCAGTTATGCTCCTTCCAGATGGAAATGGGGTGAATTTTACAGAAACAACTACAAACTAGAAGTAGAGTCACAGACATCACCTATATGTGCTGACTCCAAAAATGATCATCTCCAGACCTTAGCAACTTCGTGCTGCATCACAATTGTTCACATCTCTAAGGTATAAAATGAATATTGCAAAATGGAGACATTTCTGAGCATGAGCTGTTGAGAAAGGTCATTTTCTCATCAGTTAAGTACTTAGTGCTGCCTCCACTGCCTAGAAGCAATTCTAAATTGGAACCTGTTAGACTTGCAAAACTTGTCAGTTGTTTGTGAAGCCTGATGCCATCGGGAAAACCTATCAGTTTTTCGATTCACTTGAATCAGTAGCAACACACAATATGAGTAACTGGCCAGGTACTTGGGTTCCTGATCCTGTTAGGCTCAGATAGACTAGGACAAACCCCAAATGCCCTAACCAGGAATTCCCTCCTCTCCTCTCCTCTCCTCTCCTCTCCTCTCCTCTCCTCTCC
>NW_008348795.1:223494-239126 GCF_000622305.1 Nannospalax galili
TCTCTCTCTCTCCCTCCCTCCCTCCCTCCCTCCCTCAGTCTGTGCTGGTGATCAATCCCTCTGCTGCTGAGCTATACTCCTAGCCTGGGAAGGTTCAAATAAGCAAGTGATGGCTTCAAAGAAGCTAGAAAACATGTGCTAAGATTCTTATTGTCCTGATGTGAAGACTAAGGTACAGAAATGAAAAGCAGCTTTCAGAGAGATGGAGTGAGCATAAACAGCATCCCTAGACTGCAACAAAGGTGAACATAGAGAGCGTTCTACCACCGGCGGCTTGCCTTGGGCCAGTGGCATTCTCAGAATCAAGTGTAGGATGGAGCAGTTCCTGCTCAGTAGAATAGCCATAAGGATGAGTAAGATGTCTTCATAAAATATATAACAGAGCAGGCACTTACAGAAAGTGGTTTTTATTAAATTAGCAAAAACTAGATAAATGTGTACTTAAATGATACTAAATTTCAATCTTTTACACACTTTAATGTTTCTAAAGTTTATAACAAAATATTTGTATGTTAAAAACAGAACCCATATCTCTTAGGAGTATAGCATGGTATGTCCATATTGATGATGGGACTAGTGACTTAAATAACAGGTCATCTTGGTGTCTAGTTAGCGGTCTGTAGTTCTGGGAAAGAAAATAAGGGTTAACATACAATCTAACTTCAAAACTAGTATGTCCAGCTTACAAGTCAACACAAGCAGGGGGCATTATCAACAGCCAAAATCAAAATCAAAATCATTCACTCATGCCACTAGTCAAAATTGAATGTTGAAAACATAATCCACTTTTTATAAATGGAGCTAGTTTTGCAAAACAGCTTATGTAAATCTTAGAAGTTGGTTCTGATCAACTTTTATGTAGACGGCTAAAGCTAATTAAATATTTTTCTCAATCATTCAAAATACAATTGAGCATTTCAGAGTTCTAGTATGTATATTTAATTGGAAAATCTGAACCAACATTTTCAAGTTGTGATAATAAAATGATACAGTTAAGAGGATTCAAAGCTTCATGGGTATAATGAGGAAGTTAGGAAATCTAAGGAAAATGAGGGCTGGACATGTAGCTCAGTTGGTAGCGCACTTGCCTAGGATGCATGAAACTGTGTGAACTCCAACATTGCATAAGCCAATCTGGTGGTGCATGCCTATAATCACAGCACTTAGGGGGTGGAAGTAGGAAGATCAGAAATTCAAGGTTAGCCTTAGCTTTGAGGCCAACCTGGGATAAAGGAGACCCTGTCTCAAAAAAAAAAAAAAAAAAAAAAAAAAAAAAGACAAAAAACAGGAAAATGAAAATGTTAGGAATTAGAAATATCTCTTTAGGAAACCAGAGGGATGACCATTCTGTGTCCCATTTTGTTATTATATCTAAGTTTTGTGTTTAAATATATCTTAAACCTCTTCAACAAATAATTTTCTTAGAATATAACTCATGAACAATTCTATTTATGATGTTGCTTGGATGCTGACTTTTCCTAACAGCCAGTTTAATTAACTGGAGGATGCAGCCTCAATCTTTGGCCTGAGGAATACTTACTGATTAAGTCCCAAGGGGAGGAGGCTAGCTGGATTTAGAAGATTAATTGGCTGGAAAACTCTTAAGAGAAGTAATGACCTTGGACGCAGGCACAGGAGTCTTGGCTAAGCCACTCATTAGTCATGTAACCTGTGAAAATCTACTCACAGCCCAGGCAATAAAACCTGAGAGGCAAGAGTCCTCACCTGTAAATGGTTAAGAGAAGAGGAAGTTTCTCCAGAGAAACAGGTGAATACTGACCTGCATGATAAGTAGGTGAAAGTAAGAGAGAGGACTCAGTAGGAAATGGCACACACTTGACTCATCTGACTAGCTGAAAACCCATGGCAACAAGGACTGGAATATTTGGCTCTGTGTGTGTGTGTGTGTGTGTGTGTGTGTGTGTGTGTCTGTCTGTCTGTCTGTCTGTCTGTGTCTCGGTGCATGAGCACACATGTCCATGTGTGTACAAGTGCATGTACACATGTGTGCATGTGTGTAGAGGCTAGAGGTCCACCTCTGTATGGTTCTTTAGGAGTTATCTTGTTGTTTTTCTGAAATTTATTTTCTGATATTGTTTCCTTATACTATTTTTATTCTTTGAGAATTTCATCCATGTATATAATATATTCTGATCATATCCACCTCCCATTCCTCCCTTCAACTCCCCCTTCAGTCCCTCGAACATAGTCCTCTCCCAAATTCATGTCTTTTTTTTATAACCCATTGAGTGAAATTAGTGTTGTTAATATGTACATAGGTTTAGGGAGGGGCAGTCACTGGAGCACCAGCAATTTATTAGTGGCCACATCCGCAAAGAAGAATGACTCTCCCTCCTTCAACAGCCATGGGTCCCTCATTGGGACCTGAGCTCAGCCATTAGGCTATGCTGGCTGACCATCAAACCCCAGGATCCTCCTAACTCCACCTCCCCAGTACTGGGATTGCAAGTGAACACCATTGCACCTGGATTTTCCGTGGGTGGTGGGAACTGGACTCGGGTCTTCATACTGTCTCAGTAAGCACTTTACCCACCGAGCTATCTCCCTAGCCTCATGTCAACAGGTTTTTCTAATTAAATTGAGTATGACTAATCCTCATACATATAAGTATTGTGTCAATTGAACTTTGCTGTTTAAAAATCCTATCAACATTTCATGACCTAAGAAGACAATGATTTATTATTCCTTCTGCTTTAGTGGCTGGGCTGGGTGGCACTTCTTCAGGTGTTGCCTGGGCTTATATCACACTGGGATCAGCTGGTAGTGGGGCCAGGATATGAAGACAAGTGTGTCCTTTCTTTTCTTTGGCCTCTTGTCCTCTAGGAGGCTACCCTGGCTGTTTTTAGGGTGTCTCGGGTTTCAGAGTCTCAGCAGCGAAAGAGAGCAACCCTAAGGAATTTTCAGTCCCTTGACTCACATGGCTGATCCAGAGTGGGTGTGGTGGACAGAGAGATCACCAGGTTATGGAGGAAAACAGTGAGAACAAGTTGGAGTCACTGACATTGCCACAGTACACTCAACTGTATTTATGCAGGACAGCTGTAGAAAAACCCTAAGAATATCTATAACAAAAGGAGGTCAGCTCATCTAGGTCCATACTGCTCCCAGACATGGACATAATCATGTGTGTTCTAGTTAGAGCTGGATTGGATCTCTCAAGGGTTCGTGTGCTTGAACCATGGTCCCCAGTGAGGCAGTGATGGAAGGGTGGAACCCTTAAGGTGTGATTAAGTTACTTCAGGTGTTACCTTTAAAAGGGCTTAATGCTGGTCTCACAGAGAACGTTCCTTCTCATGAGAGTGGGATGTTACAAAAAGCATAAGCCTGGCTTCTGCCTGGTGTCTTGTTTTCTGTCTCATCATGTAATCTCTCTCTCCCTCTTACTCATGCTTCCACTATGATGCCATCTGCTTTGTTGTGATGTAGCCAGGAGACCCTCACTGTACTCAAACAAATGCTGTTACTACAGTCATGAGCCTCCAAAACTGTGAGTTAAATAAATCTTTTTTCCTTGTACATTGTATCTAACATCAGGTATTTTTTATAGTAACACAAAATGGCCTAAGACAGTATACAAATGTAATATGTCCTCATGTTCACATTAGAAAGGGCTTTAAAATACACGGTTTTAATTCTACATTTTACTTAACCCAATATATCCCAAATAATATCAATTTTAAAGGATTCAATATAAAAATGGAGAGATTTTGCATTTTTGTTCTAAGTCCTTAAAATCTAATACCCATTTTACATTTATGTTACCCCTCAGTTTAGATTTGCTGCACTATTAGAGTTCAATAGCTGCACATGGTGGTTGCTATTGTATTGAGCCTGTTGTGTCTAGATGCTAGAAGATGGGAAAGAGGGAGAGGACGTCTAGTGGGGAAGAGGGAAAGGGAGTCAGGTAGACAGGATTCATCAACTGAGGGCAGAAGAATCTCCCTCCTTCTCAATAGGCAGACATACCTGGCAGAGGAGAGGGGAATTAGAATAGGGGGTTCTCCATATGAAATAGAAAAAAAACCTCACAATAGGACATCTATTCATATAAGCTATCAGGTTAATAAATCAAAAGAAAGAAAATGATCATCCCCTTGGTGTTAACATTCATTATGAATTACCAGCTAAAACAAGTAATGAACAACAGTAAGCCAGTCCTGGTGACATAGCCTATAATCCCAGTTCTTAGGTGGCAGGAACAGGATTGCAAGGCTTTGTGAGTCACAGAAGATTGAGGAAAGAGAGAGAACAAAAGCTCAGGAAGATTTGACTCAGTGTGACTTTGGTCCCTTGTCAACTTCATCCTGAAAATCCATGAAGAGGACACCATCTATAACTGACAGTCAAGTGCTCTCTTCATTATTGTTCATGTAACTAAAGAATCTGTTTTCTCAGAGCTTTAAAATTGCAATCCATCATCTAGCTGTTTTTTTTTTCCTTGTAGATACATAGGAAAAAAAAAAAGTATCCATCATTGTTTTTAGTTTTGACTAGCCCACACCCTTAGTCAGAGGCTGTGTATTGAAAGCATTAAGGAAATCAAATCATTTTCTAAACAACAAGCACATGACCTGTTCTTAATGAACATGGCAGTAAATGATATTCTCTCTCTTCTGAAAAGCCTGATGGAAGGATTCAAGTACTTAAAGTAAAAGTGAGCAAAATGTCAGGCAAAGATTTTTAAAACAAAACAAAAAAAGATTCTAAAGCCATCTTATCTCCTTATTCTGTGGCAAGCTTCATTATTCTCATTCTCATAATTGATTTTCTTATTTGTTTAGTTTTCTTTCACTTATATTCTTTAAAAAAAGGAGTCCTCCTGCTTCTTTGATTCTCTTGAGCAGCAGAGCCCATAGTCTGTCTCAGCATAGACACACATTCATGTGCCAGCCTCTGTGCTGAGGATTGTGAGGGAAGTATACTGTAGCCTGGAAATTACTCATTCCTCTGAAAAGCATGATCAAGCATGGGCAAGCGTGGACAGTGTGGGGCACTCTGAGAAAGACAGTGGAGCCCGCCAAGCTGCTAGGGAGAGTTAGCCTAGCTGCGGAGAAATGGAGAGTTAGCACGGCCATTTTGGGAACTCCAGGGAGGTGTGCAGGCAGCCCAGGAACAGGTAACAGTGGGTAGAGAATGGTCTGTGGATGCCCTGCCCATCTTGCAGGTGCCACAGGGCGAGATGAGGCAGACCGTGGGGTGAGATGGCACATGGGGCACGAGAATGATCAGGAACAGCAGGCTGTCATGAAGCCACCACACAGGCTTGGATGGTGCGGGGGTTATGAGGAGCCATTTCTTTGTAAGTCATCCCCTCCCAATGTCATATAAAACGGTGCAAAACCCAAACTAAAAATGTCCTATGTTAGTCTGTGAGCCCTGAGGCCTTAGAGGGCAAGTGCACAAACCTCCAAAAAAGGGAAAAGGGGGAAAAAAAAAATTAGTGTAACAAATTGGCGAAATAGGCAGGATAGAGGAACCACGGGAGTCCTGGTAGAACTTGAGGATGTGGGCCTTGGAGAGCATCACAGTACCAGCAGTGTCTGGTGAGCTAATTGAAAGGGAGATGGGTTCAGATTCCCAAATCCAAAAGGGCAGAGATTGGTGCTGCAAACAGTTCTGTGAGATAATGCAACCCATCCAAGGAGAAGCTGGTGGGAACCCAGGGGAGAGAAAAGCCAAACCCCATACACTTAATGGGGTTAGCAATAGTCACGTGGGTTATACAATGGATTATAAAATATGTAACTAAAACGGTGTCAGCCACACAGAAGTGGATTAACTCAGAGGGAAAAATACAAAAGCTGTATTGTAAATGTGTGAAACTAGCTCAGTTGCTTGTATGTGAAGATTCTTTAAAGGTTATAGGAAGGCTAGAAAAACTTTTACAGGCCTTGGACACAAGTGGAGAACCCAGAGAGGGGACATGGCCACTTGGCATAATAAAAGATTTACCCAAGGCAGAGGAAGCTGAAATAGCTAGGGAGGTCCTGGCAGGTTCAGTTTCAGCCTCAGAGCTTAAGAGAGTAAGAAAACAAGACAATTTAACTTGTGTGAAGTTAAAGGACCCAGGAAAATAGACAGATAGTAGTGAAAAAAATGACCTAAAGATAAAAATAGCTAAACCTGTCCCTGAGATTCAACCTTTGATACAAAAAGAGAAAAAACTAACAGTACTGAAACTAGGAAATATGCCACACTGGAGCTGTTAAAACTAAGAAAAACTTACAAACAAGAGATCAGAGACCCATCACTATGTGGCTCCTGAGGTTATGGGACATGGTAATAAATAATGTCAATCTAAGTCCTTCAGAAGCTTCACAGCTGAGTTATATAACCACCCATCCATCCTTGTGACATAGGCTGTTAAACTCAGGCAATGCAGGAGGGAGCAGTCCTTAATGGTATGGCTGGTGCAAGGCATTAAAGATACATCATCATCACCAAGGGAAACTCCCATAATTAACAAGGTTGGAGATATAAAGGAGGGACAGGCATTACTGAGAGAACTGGGTATGAGAAAAGCAATATATGCTGCCCAGTTCACTGGGCCAAATAAGACTGTGTTTACCAAGATTATGAAGGAAATCTTAATACAACTGGGACCTCAAGAATGGTATACAGCTTTAATGGTTTTGCTGAGTCCTTTAATGGGACAAGATCTTTGTAAAGTGAGAGATGCTTTATCAAATCTAAGTGACTCAAACCAGCATGTAAAACATGTCTGTAGAATAACAGAACAACCTGCAAGAGATGTGCAAAAGACCAGACAGAAGAAATGGTCCGTTTGGATTACTTGAAGACAACTGTTGCAAGGTTTATGTTGAGCCAAAATTCCTAAAGAAAAAGTTGATAGAAAATCAAATTCAGTACTTAGGAGTTTCTAGAAGGCTTTAAAACAAGAAGAACCATTTACAAAAGGCATTCAAAGGATTAAAACTGTTGCAGGTGTGGTTAAGGATCCCCAAAGCTTGAATAAGGTGCACCTCTCTCCTGAGAAAGGCTATGCTATATGCTAGGGGTGGAGGCAGTTTTTCCCACCAGGGCCTCCCCCAGCAATCAGGTATCGTCAATGGAGAGATGAAAGATATGGCTACAGTCAGGAGGCAGGGCCAAGGCCTGCCTGGCTCAGGGAACCAACAGGTGCAGCAGGGACAAACGAAACCCCCTGCCTCCTTAGCCCAGTGCAGAGTCAGGCAACTGGAGCCAGCACCTGTAAGTATATCAAGGTTAAAAGAATACAAGGAGACTCCACGTAAGATCCCCAGAATGTGGAATGACCTAAAAGGGATAGCTAAAGGTAGTAAAGAACTAAGCAGATCAATTTCTCTTACCCATGCTATGGTACCTAGCAAAGATGGATGGGGAAAGCAATATGAATAGATAAAACCTTTCCATGCTGTGTTAGACCTTGTGTATGATTGATTTAATATATGATGTTGACCTTTGAGTGTTTTACAAATGTGAAATCCATTTGAAAGATACCTAAAGAAACAAAGGTCAGCTATAGCTGTAAGATTCTTGGGAGTTTTATGATTGGGTAAGATAAAAACAGAGGCTGCCAAAACTATACAACTGTTAAGAAAAACTACAGTACCAGGGGTGGGTTGCCCCCTATGAGCTGTTGGTCAGAGAGAGAGAGAGAGATCCTAGAGATCCTCAAATTAACCAAGACTATTGCCACTAATGTCAGATGTAAATTAGAAAGGTCAGTAAGGCCATGTTGCTGAAGACACTGCATGATGTGAGCATGGGAGAAGAAGAGATAGAGCTGAGACTAAGCCAAAACTCCATGCCACTGGATGGATGTCTTTTATAGTGCCAGAAGGCACTATGCATATGGTTGGGGAAGAAAGGATCCCTTATGAGTCTATTCAACAATGGACTCCATGTGCATACTATGGACATGCCAAACAATGCCTGCTAGTGCAATAATGGCTCGACTAACATATGTATGACTGACAAATTTCTAATTGGATAAGACCAGCTCCTAGGGGTGGAACACACATCTTGTACTGTAGACGAGGTCAACCCCCTATGTTAGGGAAGGCTATAGGCTCCAATGGGGAAGACATTGCAAATATACTGTTCAATGAATGGGTACACCCACTGGGATATCTTCTAGGCATTGTGTTTACATTCATGTTTGTTTAACTGTGTCTACTTCCTTCCATTTGTCTTCATAGTAGGGGAAACACCACTAAGATAGATCATCAGCTGCATCTTGACGACAGATGATGGGGAGGCACAAGAGGTCACTATCTCGCCATAACGTGAGAGATCACCCTGCATCTGTCACCCCCTCCAAGGCTCAGGGAAATTCATGGAAGTGATGATGGGAAGTTTGTAAGAGCTGGAGGAAAGGAGTGGAGTGTATCCTGGGAATTACTCCTTTCTCCAAAAAGTGTGGGCACGTGTGGGCAAGAGTGGACAGTGCAGGGCACCCTGGGAAAGAGGGGTGGAGCCAGATGAGCTGCTATGGAGAGTTAGCCTAACTGCAGAGAGACAGAGAGTTAACTCAGCCATTTTTGGAACTCCGGGTAGGAGGTGTGAGCCCTGGGAACAGCAAACCACTGGCTGAGAATGGCCAGCGGATGCTCTGCCTGTCTTACAGGCTCCACAGAGTGAGATGAGGCAGACCATGAGTGAGAACGCGTGTGGGCACAGAGTGCAAAAGTGATCAGGAATGGTGGGCCACCGTGTGGTGCCATGCGGGCCTTGGATGGCGCAGGGGTTATGAGGAGCTGTTTCTTTGTAAGTCATCCCCTCACAATGTCATATGAAATAGTGCAAAACTCAAACTAAAAATGCCTTATGTTAGTCTGTGGGCCCCGGGGCCTCAGAGGGCAAGCATGTGAGCCTCCCAAGATGGGAAAAGGGAAACATAAATTTAGTGCAACATATACCCAGCCAGACATCAGATGCCATCCCTCTTCCTAGAAGCAAGGGAGCAGGGGATACCTTGAGGTCCTTAACAGATGAGCCTTCACCAGAAAGTCAAGGTCAAAAGGAGTCTGACTCATAGAGGAGAGATTCTTGAAGATCAAGTGCATATCTGTCTAAATGTATTAAAGTGTATGACCAGAGCAGATGCATATGCTTGCGTGCATGCACATGTGACTATGTGTGTCTCTGTGACTGTGTGTTTGAATGTGTGTGTGTGTGTGCATAGTGTGTGTGATTCATCAGACTTGTTATAAAACAGCTAGCACAGGTATGAAAAGAACTCAAATTCATACTGTGGATATAGTCTGGAAATATGCTCTTCATTTTGAGAACTGAGTAGTTTCTTTGTAAAAGATTTAAATTTTTTTTTTACTCTGTGTATGTGTGTGTCTACTACGTGTATGTGGGTACCCACAAAGGTCAGAAGAGGATGTCACAGCCCCTGAAGTTGGAGATAGGCCCACATGGGTGCTAGGAACTGAATTCAGATCCTCTGGAAGAGGAGCAAGTACTCTTACCTGCTGAGCTATTTCTCTAGCCCGAAACTGAGTAGCTTCAAAGGGAGGCAGCATCATGTTCTCCCTGGTTTTGTGCATTTAGTCATTATCAGTATCAGCATAAAGGGAGCTGGAGAAAAGAGGGTTTTGATAGGGCTGGTGAATGGTAAGGGACAGGCTAGGACATGCAAGTGAATGAACCTGACCTTGGTGGTTAGGTGGCTTAGGGAGGATCATTCCATAGTCACTCTGAGGTCTGAAATGGATCAGGCAGAGGTCTGATGCCTTTGTTTAGTTGCTTAGTTGCAGCTTATGTTGGCCAGCTATGTTAGATTCTTTTTATCCTTTTGGGTGCTAATTCCAACTTGCAGCCTAGTTTTAATGTCATGCATTCAATGATGAAAAATTTCATATTGCCCTTTTCTTCCTTTCTTCTTTTAGCTGGAATGTATATTTAAAGTTAAAGGGAACAAAATGTCAGGTCAATCACTTGGAAATAAAAAAGGACCATCTGCCATATAGTTTGTTTTTCCTCAAAGATGTAGGACTGTTGCTCCCTATCTCCCTTGCTTTGTTTTTTAGCTTCATAACTATATCTGATAGTTTATCCATTTCTATTTCCTGTTCCAATATTCTTTTCCCATCTTCCATTTGGCAGGAAGCAGTAGACACTGTGACCTTGTCACTGATCCTCTTCGGACAAGGAGTTCTGCATTTAGTGTGATTAGTTATCTATCACCCACATAGAAAATGAACTCTTCTCTCCAAATGTTTCACCCAAAGTCCAGAAAACCAGACTGAGGGTACCTCCATGCCCATAGCTTGACTGTGAAATGGTGAGAAACATGAAAATGTTTGGGGGTTATCCTTAGCCAGAGATGTCAGAAAACACCTTCCATAAAAACAAAATCTTGGTGGGACTTCCAAATGTAACAGGTTGCAAACCAGGAGTCATAGGAGTTCCTGAGAACAGCATAAGCAAGTTTAAGGTCAAACGAACCTTGTGATTGCCAATCAACACTTGGAATCTGTGGCCACTCAAGTTCACAAAGGGTCAGTAGCCAGGGACCTTGGGCTTAAAGCCCATCTTGCCTCCTCACTTCCTGAAATCAGAAAGGTTATTCAACATACATTCAAGCAGGGAAAAAGACACCGAAGACTGAGACTCGCCCATAACAAAAATCAGACAAAGAGCCACGCCAATAACAAGAACTGAGAGACAAAGGGAAGTTATTGCTATTGTTTTGCTAAATAAAGATGGTGTCAAACTGCTTTCTAAATATTTATGCTTATAGCCATAGACCTGGGCTGCTTCCAACCTTGGTATGAGCAGCAATCTATGGAGAGATGAATAACTGTTCAAAGTACTGAAAATAAGAGACTGAGTGCTCAGCACTAAATGGAACCCCATCACTACCAAGGCCTAGAGAACACTGAGGAAAAAAAAGGTGAAAAGAATGTAAGAGCTCAAGGATGGGAAAGGAGCATTATGAAATGCCATCTTCAGAACATAAGATGGCTGTTGTAATCATGAACTCACAGCCACTGTGCTTACCTGCACAACACCTGCACAAGATCAAGCCAGCCAAAATTCTGGCATAGATGGGGAAGACAATCTCCAGGTCCCATCTAAAGAGCTATTGGCATTGGATAGTTGCATGGGGTGGGAGAGATGCACTCTTTTTTGAGGATATGGCCACTGGTGAGTTTTCCATGTTCCATTGGATGGCCCTATACCATGCACAAATGGGCAGCACTAACTGGATTTAGTGGCTTATAAAAAAAAAAAAGAACACGAAGTTCTGAGGAGTGAGTTGGGGGAAAGGGAGAACTGGAGGTGGAAAATGAGAGTAATAGATATCATATTTCATTCTATACATGTGTGGAATTTTCCAAAAATAAAGAAAAATATTAAAAACGAAATATTGTCACAGTTCTCACTTTTTCTATTGCAGCATATATCTGGGGCACACGTGGGTCTGCTACAAATACTTGCTGAGTGAATTTCCTCTATCTTATTTAAGAGATGTCCCAACTCCACAAGGGACTCCTCCTTCCATTCCATGGCACCAGTGTTGCAACAAAATAATCATGTCGGTTTTGATTTCCAAATGGATTCTGTGTTGCTGAAAGCTTTGAGTGACTCAAAAAAAAAATTTGTCTCTCATCAGAGCCAAATCAGTTTGGTAGAAAGAGACCTCATGGAGAATTTCCGGTTTCCAGCCAGAAACCTAATGTTCACTGGAATGAACTCTTAAACAATTCAGTCATCTATACTCAATGGATGATCTTATGATAATCAAGGTCCTTTCTCTAGTTAGCAAGGCTTAAATGAATAACCAGGAAGGACTGGGCTTCTGCATAAGGACATGGTCATTAGCACCTCCTTAGAATGTGGGGTTAGTGATTTTTAATCTTGCTTTTATTATTTTCCCTTAAGGAACTTTCCAGAACTAGGCAATGGCAAGAACCTGACAACCGTTCTTTTCTGCATTAAGATCCTGCCAGATAAATGAGCCACTTGGACAGGAACCCATTGTAGAGTCTTTGTGTGTGCTGCACAAGGGAATAGAACCTCCTGAGACCAAGGCAGAGGACTGAGGAGACTGAGTTTATCATTCAGTACTTTTGTACCTGTTGTGAAAAAACACCTTAAAGCCAAATTTATTATTCAGATTATATGTATAGTTAAATATTTGGGGAATTATGTTGCTCATGCTAAAAACTGAGATGCATCCTTTATAAATAAGCAGTAACTGCTTTACTTTCCTGTGGGTCCACTGGGTGCAACACACTCAGCTCACATTGACTCACGCTCTTCATTTATACCAGGATGTGGCATGTGGCTTTTCCTGTGCCCTCCTTGTTTGGCAGAAGCTCAAAGCTTGGGGACAGTAGGAGCCAGATCATTTACACAGAACCAGTTCTGCGAGTAAGTATTACAATCACCAAACCCACCTCCAGGCTAAATAAGACAACATTAAAAAAAAAAATAGAAAGAATGAGTGGGTAGAAGTCTATCTCCTTCAAGGGCCTTCATACTGTCCCTCTAAAGGACTGAAGAAAAAGCAAAAACCAAGCGAAAATCAAAACCAATCCTCCCCATCACCACTAACCAACAAAACACAAAACACAAACAAAAAACCCAACTGACTCTTTCCCAACACAGTACCTCTAATTTTCTATAGAATTTGTTTATTCTGCTCGGGGATGAATTTCAGATGGGTTCATAGCTTTCCCTGCTACTTTCAGATATCTAGAAGTCCACCATGGTCTAATATCATATGCCCATACCTGCTTATGTAGAAGCAGCCTCACCTTAGATTTATCCTGCTTCTGACTAGGGAGCATACATGGTGACCAGGCCTAGCCGACTTCATTTGTGTTCCCTTGCTTCTCAACATCTTTCCTTGTTTATACTCTCCTTTGGGGTTCAAGGGAAGAGGGGAGAAGGGTGGAGAGGCTCAAAGGGATGTTTCTCCCTGAAATCCATACAACCTGTTAAGTGGACAAATACTGATTTTTCTGTTCTGGGGCCCTCTTGTGGGGATCTGGGGCACTGGACACAACCCCTGTAATTCCATGAATGGTCCTTTCTGACTTCCATTAGATGCTTATAGGGCAGGATTGCTGTAAGTACCTGCCTCCCCAGGGGGCTCTTCAGCTGGAGGCTTCTTTTCTTTTGTAGCTCAGATCATGCAAGGTTGGTTCCCTTCTTCCTATGGTGGCCGTCTGGCCCATAGGAATCGTGACTCCTGTGAACCCTGATTCCCTAGTTCCCACTGTAGCTCCCTCCAAGCCACCCTCTGCCTTCAGCGAAGCTCAGCATAGCCTGAGACTTTTAGCTCTCATAAAAGAAGCAGCATGGCTAAGACACCGGGCTTCCTCAGTAAGGCTTTCCAGCAGCCTCTGGATTCATTCTCTCCTATCCCTGCCTCTCTTCTCCCTGTTCTTGTCCCTCTCTATATCCCTGTCCTTATCCCTACACCTGTCCCTATCTTTGCCCATTCCTATTCTTGTTCCTGCCCCTGTCCTTGTCTCCATACCTATTGCTGTCTGTCTCCCTGTCCTTATCCCTGTCCCTGTCCCTCTCCTGGTCTGACACAGGTGAGATGTAGAGGAGGCATCTCTTTACCTATGCCTACTGAGGAGAATTGCATAAAATCTCATAAGAGTCACTAAGGACACCTCACTACCAGCTTCTCTGGTGGTAAATCCTGGACTTTCTCTCCTAAATTTTGAGGGGAATGATGGGTAATAGGCCTGGAGTGGCAAATGGATTTGGGGATACTTCAGTAGTAAAGTTTTGCAAAAACAGTAGGACCTCTGGTTCTCAGTTTGGGGCCATTGGTCCAAATTCTCCTTATGCATAAATTAACCTGTGGATTGGGAGTTATTATAACCTTTATTCAAAACATGGAATTAAGATTCAGAAAGGCTAAATAACCTACCAGTGTTTTATATGACCAAGAAATAGTGAAGAATTTTGTTCATTGGGGTCTCATTATTCCAGAGACTTCAGTGTTTCGCAAAGTGTTGGGGGAGGTTGAGGGAGGAGGAATGGAAGACTGGGAGGCAGTTGAAGGAAGAGAGAAGGATGATTGATCATAGTTTGAGTTCTCAGAATTTGTTTTGCTGGGATGGAAAACCATGTTCTAAAGTCAACTTCAAAAATACACCAGATCTGTTCTGCGTGTGGTCCACTTTGAACCTTTTGTCTTATAAAAACCAAAGTCACATAGAGTCAAGATGAGTCTTTGTTGGTCTTTAGTATTCAGAACAAAGGCTCAGGATACCCCACGGTTTCTAAAGTCCATTTCCCTTCTGTGGGGGTGAATAGAGAAAGTGAAGAATGTGGAAACCAGTACACAGTGGACATTCATCTAGAAATAGAGATACAGGGGTACTGTGAAGCTCGTGGCTTTTGCCTCCTTTGTCTTCCTGAGCAGCTCTTGTGTAATATAGGCATGTTGAGTACTGTTTTTTTTCAGTTGATGCTTATAGTAGTTTCCTAGGCTGCTGCTCACAGAGCAACACCAACCAAGAGGCTTAAAACAACAGAAACCTGTTTTCTCAACAGTCTTGTAGACCGAAAGTCTGAAGCCCAGGTCTCAGAAGAGCCTGCTCCCTCTGAAGGCTTTATGCAAGAGTCCTTCTTTGCCTTTTCAACTCCTGGTAGCCTCGGGCTTCCTTAGACTGGCCATCTCTCTGGTCTCTGCTGGCATTGCTACACCACCTTCTCCCAGTACATCAGTGCAACTTCTGCTTTTTAGATCAACAGCAGTCAGAGGGCCCACCCTCTCCAATATGTCTACATGTAGTTTAGTTAATTATATCTGCAAGACCCTGTTTCCAAATGAAATCACATTCTGAGACAGTGAGACTAAGTACTTCAACATGCCTTCCTCGGTGGACACAGTTCATCACCTAATTAGCTTTCTACCCACCTGGAGGCAGAAGCCCCATACAGAGCACTTTTATGAAAAAAGTGAAGGCTATCTTTGAAGCCGACCTCCTTTTCCCAGTGGGAGAGGGAACATTTCCACCACTTGGCATGCCAGCATTCTTGATCCCTCCATAGGAACATAAAGAACTTCACACATTCATACACACAAGGTGGTTCACACACTGCCAAACCTGGTTGTTTTACAGCTATCCCTTCTATGATCCTTAACTTCTAAATGCCAATAATTTGAATTGAGCTGAAAGAAAACCTGCTGGGACCCAGTAAGAAATAGAAAGTTCCCCCAAAGAAGTTGTCTAGGAAGCTAAAATGACATGGAGGTAAATCAGGAACATGGTCTCCACCCCAGGTCTCCCTGCATGACTTCTTATAGAACTAGCAAGTGGTCCTGGCCACTCTTCAAGTTCAGATTGCACAAAACTGCTCCTAGCTGTCAATGTCTGAAGATCTTCACTGAGCTGAGCACGAGTGAATTATTTAGAATTACGGAGAACCGTTTTTCAACCAGAAACCAGCTGAGGGCTATTTGGCTGTCAGTGTCTGTTGAAATTCTAGTGTAGTCAGTTGGTGACTTGGTGAATTTTCCAAATAACAATGAATTAGGTTCATCATCTAAAATTAAAGCTATTTATTGTGTAGGGTTTTTTTTTTTAAAACATATAATGTATTTACAAATGGTATTTTATATAATTTATATAATTTTCTTT
>NW_008348795.1:239186-274476 GCF_000622305.1 Nannospalax galili
ATATTCTTTATGGATTATGGTGTAATAATGTGTTCTAGTTATATATGATGTTTAATATAAAATAGTTATAAAAACTTGCATAAATATTTTAACTGAAATTCTAAGACAATTTGAAATAAATGAAAATGCTGTTACCTTCAGTGCTTGCCATGAACTGATTGTTTCATAAGAACAATCTTCTAAGTTCATAGCAAATAGGTCACTGTTGGCACTCTTGCAGTCTTCACAGGGTCTCTGGACTATTCCCACAGATTCTCCCGTGGGATCCCCTTCACAGAGAGTGCCCTGGGCACTTTGAGTCTTCCACCAACCTGCCTCTAAAACCATTCCTGGCATAGAGACAATGCTTCAAAAAATATGTATATTAATCTCACTAAAATAAATGATGGCGTTTATCTGTCACATAGTTAAAGACAATATTTGACTTTCTAAATAGATAATGCTAAGCTTTCTAAGTCTTAAAATCTTGAGTAGAACAAGTTGACTGGGTTTAAGAGTTACAGTAGCAACAACGTCATATCCTTTAATGACTTAAAATTTTATTGGGCCATCTTTGAGAGGTAGATGGGGCCTTGAAGGAGAGCTGCCACTTGGAAATCAAATTCAGGCTTGATTGAAGCAAACAATGAATAGTGTTTAAAAGGTGACAAAAGCAGCCTGTATCAATTAAAGATTCTAAGTCATCAAGTAACACAAAGACAAAAATAAGGTCAGTTATACTGTTAGGCATATAAGCATGTGTCATTGTGTTAGCAGGAAAACAATGATATTTAGCCTTACTTTTGTATTTTAATAGAAGGTAGTAAATGAAAAGATTTAGTGAAAATAATTCATAAAATAAAGGTGATGCTATCTACATGGTGAACCTGTGGGAACTGAGGTAGTACAATGCACAGGACTGTCTTTAGAAGCCATCCTCCAACCCCAAGCTCCCTTTACTTACCATTCTTCCTGCAGAGTGGCCCTCGTGCCCTCATCTTCACCTGCTCTCTTCATGCTGCTCCAATCAGTTCCCTGTTCCTCATATTCTGCAGAAATCCCTCCTACTGAATTCAACAATGACTTCTGAATCTTTTAAGTCTCAAGATCAAGTTTTCTGTCCCTGGAGCATAATTTGGCTCAGCTGAGCACTCTGCATTTCTGGAAATACATTTTTCTTCAGGCTCCTAGAACTGTGCAGTTGCCTAGACTTGAGCCAATGGTACCCTTCCCATCCCCTGTTCTTCCTCCCCCTCTTCCCCTCTTCCTCTCATCTCTAGTTCACTTTTTGGTGGATTTCTGAATGTGGGAGTACTCCAGGGCTCCGTCCTGGGATATTCTCTGCCATTTTCTCTTCCACCTTTTTCCACAGAATCATCTCTTCTACATGATGGTGACTCTTGCCCTTGTGTTTTAGCTCCATAATTTCATACAGAGATGGCTGTTTGGGTTTCCAAGGAATATCTCAAACTTCATGTGAGCCAAAGCCAACTGTTTATCCATGGGACCTCCTCTAGTTTTAATCTTACTCCACCCCCGACCAAACTTTTTCTATCTTCCAAATGGAAGCTAAAGAAAAAAAAGTCATCCTTCATTTTTTTTCTTCTCCTTTTCACAAAAAAATCCGTCAGTTTTTATCTGGCCAAAAATATCTTGAATCCATCCACTTACCATCTGCATGGTTAACACCATAATCGAGGGCAACATCATCATTCATCAAGATTTCTACTGTTATCTGATACCTTAATTGTTCATTATCCAAAGAGAAGCTTCATCCAAAATCCCAGATCAGATCATGCTTGAAAACCCTTGAAAGCTCTTAGTGCTGTCAGAATGCAATACAGAACTTGACCTACCTGAAGTTCCAGTGGGACCTGACCCTGCCGTGTTCCGCTTGTTCCTGTCTTCTTCCTCCTCCATCACACCCTCAGTGACTGTTCTGTGCTGCTACCCTGCCTGCTTCTTCCTCCAGCAGCACCTCTGCACTTGTACTTTTCCTCTGCCAGGAATCTTCCCCCTGATGTCAGACTCTGGTCCTGTCTCATCAGTTAGGTTTCAGAGACTTTCCCTGACAGATTTGGCAAAAGCAGTTGCCACCTCATTTCCAACAATTTACCCCTCTCCCAGAGACCCCGTTCTATAAGTGACACTGCACCGATTATTCCTTTACATGCCAAGATCTCACACCTGTAGAATGAACACTTTGTGGGGACAGAGACTTTGCTGTCTTCACAAAATACACTTTCAGAGCCTAACCTGGAGGACATGTTCAATAAATATGTGTGAACTGAAATTTTCAAATGTTGACAGGAAGCTTGCAAGGTATTTGTTTTCTTTTATCTCTGTGTTTGTGTGTATATGCATATGCATAAAGAATTTAAGGTCCTTTTTGTATGTTTTAGATATGATGGATGCCATTTATTAAGGTCTATATGTGTTAGATTCAGTGCTTGGGGATGAAGATATTAAGATGAGGAAGATCTAGCCCCTTGGGAAGTTGTAAAATAGAAAGGAAGGCGTATGGATACATTTTTAAATTGTAGTAAGATATATAATATATATGTACATGTATATGTATAACATAATACTCATCACTTTAACAGTACGAGTGTATTAATCAGTGATTTTAAATATATTCAGAATGCTGTGTATCTTTACTCAAACCTTTTGCCATCTGTTGTGAAATGTGAAATGTCTCCCATAGACTCATGTGTTTGAACACTTGGTCTCCAGTTGGTGGCACTGATTGGGAAGGTTGTGGAACCTTTAGTAGGTGGATCTTTGCTGGATAAGGAACATTGCTAGAGCAGGCTTTGAGGCTTTATAACCTTTGTGGATGCAATGTGATCAGCTCCTGCACCATATCATCCCTGCCTGTTGCCTCCACGCTTTTCCCACCATGATAGACTGTATTCCTCTGAAACTAAAAGCCACAGTAAACACTTCCTCCCCTAAGGTTACTTTTGTCATGGTATTTTATCACAGCAACAAAAACTAAGTCAATATATCATCCTTAACATAAACTGTTCACTTGTAAACAGTAACTCCCCATTTCCCCTCCTCTAGTCCCTGTTGACCTATAGTCTGCTTTCTGTCTCTATGAGCTTGTCTATTCTAAGTACCTCATATAAATGGAATCATACTATGTTTGTCCTTCTGTGTCTGATTTATTTCACTTAAAATGTCAAGAATCATCCATGTTGTAACGTATTTAAGACCTCCATTCATTTTTCAGGCAGAATAATGTTCTATTGCACACAGATGCAGATGCCTGTCACATTTTGTTTATTCATTTAACTGGTGATAGACACTTGGGTACTTGGATTCTCCTCTCTTTCCCTCTCTCTTACTGTGAATAGTGCTGCTTTGGGGGGAGGTTGGAGAACTTTTAGAAGGTGGGTCTATCTGGTCATTGATGGTTATAGTCTGGCTCTGCTTTCCACTGGATTTCTCGTCTTCTTAGTCAGCATTATGTAAGAAACTGCCACAGCCAGTTTCTGCCATCTGGACTGGCCACTCCAGCTGTCAGGCCTTCCCTGCCACAGTGGACTGTGCCTTCTGTACTATGAGCCAGAAGAAATCCTTGCTCCCTTAAGTTGCTTCAAGTATTTAGTCACAGCAACACAAAAGTAACTACCACACTGCTATCTTGTGGACACAAAAATGTATAAACTTATATGTAGATGTCCATTTAAGACTCTTTCAGAAACATATGTGGATATCTGTCTGTCCTAGTTTGATTTCTGTTTGTTGTGGTAAACACTGACGAAAAGCAACTTGGGGAGGAAAGGGTTTATTTCAGGTTATAGTTTGCAGTCCCTTACCGAGGGAAACTGGACAAGAACCTGGAGGCAGAAGCTAAAGCAAAGACCACTACATACTGGCTTGCTCCTCCTGGCTTGTTCTTCCTGGCTTGTTCAGTTACTTTTCTTATACAGCCCAGTCCCACCTGCCTAGGAGTGGTGTCACCCACAATGGGCTAGGCTCTCCCACATCACTTACCAATTAAGAAAATGCCTCATAGGCATGGGCACAGGTCAATCAGTTTGAGGAAATTTTTCAACAGATGTTTTCTCTTCCTGTGTGTCAAGCTGACAGCTGAAACTATTCAGCACACTGTCTAAGTCCTTTCAGTTTGTGCCAAGGAGCAGAATTGCTAGGTATTATGGACATTGTTTAGCTTTGTGTGTGTGTGTGTGTGTGTGTGTGTGTGTGTGTGTGTACCAATAACTCAAAAACAGCTGCATCACCATAGCCCACCCCAGCACAGGTGACAGTTCAGGAAAGCAGGAAACCTAGAGAGCACTCCACAACCATTAGCAGGCAAATCAACAGGTTAGAGACTGACTCTTCCAGGCAGCTTGGCTGGTCTGACTGAGTCTTCCAGGCAGCTTGTCTGAGCTGTGTTTAGTTTTTTGAGGAACTAAGCTGCTTTTCACAGTAGCTGCACCATTTTAGATCCTGGCCAGTAATATTAGAATCCTTACCAACACTCATTATTTTTCTGTGCTTTTTATAGTAGTCATTCCAGAAGGTGTAGAGTGAATTAACAGATGTTCACAATTCAGATTTTGCTACAGATGAAGTGAGAGGAGTGATTGGATGCTGTAGAAGCTCTAGAAAGCAGGATATAAAGAGATCTATCATAGCAGGGTAATAATGTTCAGATTAACAAAGTATTTTATTGATTCTTTGAGAATCTCACTCAATGTATTTTTTAAATTTTTATTTATTTTTATTTTGTGTGTTGTGTATGAGTGTTTTGTCTAATGTAGGTAAGTGCACTCTGATGTGCAATGCCTGCAGAGCCCAGAAGAGGGCATCAGATCCTATGTAATGGGAGTTACAGACAGTTGTTAGCCACCATGTGGGTGCTGGGAACCAAACAACTCAGGTCCTCTGCAAAAGATTCAGTGTTCTTAACTGCTGAGCCATCTCTCCAGCCCCTCATACAATGTATTTTGATCATATTCAGATACCTTCCTTTATCTCCACCCTTACCCTATTACTTCTGCCCCTGACTTCATGTCCTCTATTGTTTTCCTTTTTTAAAAAATATTTTAGTTATTATTTTTATTTTATGTGTATGCGTGTATTGCCTGCATGTAGGTAAGTGCAACCATGTCATGAAATGCTCAGAGAGGACAGAGAGGCTGTTGGACCCCCTGGAACTAGAGTTATGGACAGTTGTTGGCTGCAGTGGGTTCTGGGATTCGAACCTGGGTCTTCTACAAGAACAGCCAGTGTTCTTAACCACTGAGCCATCTCTCCAGCCTGTTTTTCTTTTTTTAAGGCCTATCAAATCTAATTTGTGTTCCCCAAATGATATCAGGTGTGGGTTCAGCCCTTCGAGTCTGATCAATTTATGAGGCCCTTAAAGAAAACTGACTCTCCCTCTCCCAGCAATTATCAGTTGCCAGTAGATCCTCAGCTAGGGCTTCTTGCCCATCTCCCCCTTCCATGCTGGGTTTTTGATCTGGCTTGAGCCTATGCAGGTCTTGTGCTTGCTGTCACAGCACTGTGGATTCATATGTGCAACTGCCCTGTGGTAACCAGACAACACAGTTTCCTTGTATTCATCTACCACCTCTAAGTGTTAAATGGGGTGGGGAATGACAGGGCAGGGCAGGGCAGAGGAGGGAATAAGGAAAGGGATAACTACCAGGAAAGGCCTTTTTAAAAAGTCATGTGGAAATCTACTACAGAGGCTTCTTAAAATATATACATATACAATATAAAACTGTTTTTAGTACCCCCTTAATGGGAGTTCAATGACCCTACTAGACACTGCAAGCTAGGAAATGAAAAAACCCAATGCCAGGAATAGACTCCCTTTTTTGGACTTGTTGACCACAGGGTTCCCAGAGACCCTCAAACAATACTGACTATTGCTATTGCTCTTGGTTACCTGGCAGAATTGATGATCAGACCCTATTGCTGAAGGCACGATATAAGTGAGTCATACAACAATGAAGGAGAGTGTTCTGGTTTGTCTCTCTATTGCTATAACAAAATACTCTGACCAATACCAACTTGGGGAGGAAAGGGTTTATTTGGTTTACATCTCCTGTGTCACAGTTCATGAGGGAGCCCAAAGTAGGAATTCAGGAAGCAGGAGCTGGAGCACAGGCCATGGAGGAACACTGCTTACTGGTTTGCTCCCCTGGCCCATGCTCAGCCTGCTTTCTTATACAGCATAGGCCCACCTGCCCAGAGGTAGCAGCACCCACACTGAGCTGTGCTGTCCCACATCACTCAGTAATCAAGAAGATGCCCCATAGATATGGCCATAGGCCAGTCCAATGGAGGAAATTCCCCAATTGGGCTCCCTCAACCTGGGTGTGTCAAGTTGACACTAAAGCTCTCCAGTATAATTGATCCCTTGTCAACTTGACACACAAACACATCAGTATTAAACCATAATGAATCCATTTCTTGTCCCTAAGACATGATGTTAACATTAATATCAACATAAAACAGTACAACCTTAAAATGCCCACAGTCCTTAAAAAAATTCAAACACTCAAAAGTCTAGTCTTATCTTTTAAAAGTCTCTTAAGTGTGGGCTCCTGTAAAATCCAAAACAAGCACTGTCTTATTTCAAAGGGAAGAATCAGGCACACCTAAGCAAAACCTAACTCCAGCAACATAGCTCAAGGCTGGACAGCTGGGATTCACTTAGGATCTTCTGGGCTCCAAAATGTTCTGGCAGCTCCATTTCTGACTCTTGTCATCCACAACACACACAGCTTGTCTCACAGACCCAGGCCGACTCCATTCCACATCTGCTGCTGCCCTTCATGGTCATTCCATGGTCCTGGTATCTCCAAAAAGCTGGGGTCTCCATTGAAACTGAGGCTACACCTTCACCAATGGCCTCTTCTTGCCTCTTGAGATGCAAAGCCTCAGATTCTCTCCATGACCCCCTTCAATCCTGAGGTCTTCACTGGAAGCTGTACTTTCACATATGGTCTTTCCTGGCCTTTCAGGGTGCCAAGCCTCAGATGCTCTCTGTGACCCCTTCATGCTTTCAACACCAGAACCATGCAGGTTCTCTTACTCATTACCAAGTCCTGATTCCAGCTAGAGATGGAGGTTCAGGTTCCCTCTGTGTGCTGACCCTTAGGAAATACCACCCAGAAGATTTCACCACAGTGATGCTGGTCTCTTGTTACTTACAGCTGATTTTTCAGCCCCAGCTAACCAGCATCAATTGTCCCAGTAAAGCAAAGGTTTTACTTCAGGTTCTGGTCTCTTCTTAATCACAGCTGATACTTCAGCCCTAGCTGACCAGAGCCCACAGATTCTCAATTCAAAATATCACACAAACAGCCCTAATAGTCTCTGTTTCCCTTTGAAGCTTCACAAGCCAGGCCTCCATTGTCCACAACTCTTTCAGAATAACTGTTCCAATCTCCACAGCAACAAACTCTAAGCACTCAATGGCTTTTCCAGCCCAAAGTTCCAAATGCTTCCACAATCCTCCCCAAAATACCAAGGTCAGGTCTGTCACATCAATACCCCTCTCTGGTACCAATTTATGTTCTAGTTTGTCTCTCCATTGCTATAAAAAATACTCTGACCAATACCAACTTGGGGAGGAAAGGGTTTATTCAGCTTATGTCTCTCAGGTCACAGTTCATTGGGGAGTCCAAGGCAGTCACTCAGGGCAGGAACCTGGAGGCAGGAGCACAGGCCATGGAGGAATGCTGCTTACTGCCTTGGTCCCCTGGCCCATGTTCAGCCTGCTTTCTTATACAACACAGGCCACCTGCCCAGGAGTGGCACCACTCATGCTGGGTTGGGCCCTCCCATATTACACAATAATCAAGAAGATGCCCCTCAGATATGGCCACAGGTCAGTCCAATGGTGGCAATTCCCCAATTGGGGCTCCCTCAATCCAGGTGGGTCAAATTGACACTAAAGCTATCCAGTACAGTCAAGTTGGTACTGACCTCCTAGCTTCTTCTCTAACAGCTAGCTTTCATATTACTAGAATGGGGTAAGCATTCTACTGGAAGAGAAAAGTTATCATCAACCTTACTCAGCTATGAACTCTGCTAGCTACAATAATGACTGGCCCAGGAAGATGCGCCCACTGGTACAATAGTGAAAAGAACTTTGTAAGAGTAACCAAACACCTTCTGATGGATTTAAGGCCCACTTCACAAGATGGCATGCATATTTGGCATCGTTATCAGAACTAAAAAGGTCACAGGCTGCAGGGAAAAAACTAATACTATTACTCTTATTCTACTAAATAGACACAGTATTAAACTGAATCCATGTAGATTAGTGCACCTCTCAGCTCTCACCAGAAGTTTTTCTCTTTTTTTTGCAGAAAATGGTGATTAACACAGAAACCTACAGAGTGTAGGCAGAGTGTTCAGCCCTAAATGGGACACCTATATCACACCCTCTCCTCCCAAGACTCGGGGATAATTGTGGAAAAGGGGGCAGAAACTTTCAGATATCTTATACAAAAGAAGATTATGCTTTTTACTCTCTATAGCATAAGTCACATAATTCTCTTTATAATTGATGGCTCCCTCTCTGAGATGGCTGGTAGAATAAGAACACATATAAATTGCTCCAAGAACTAATGAAGATGAATGGTTACATGGGACCAAATTCCTGTTTTCATTAGCACCACTTCTAGACTCACTTGATTTCCTAGAGTCTCATCTACCCATCCATCCATTTGTCCATCTATCCATCTACTCATCCATCCATCCATCTATTCATCCATCCATTTATCCATCCATCCATTCATCTATCCATCCACTCATCCATTCAATCAACCGTCCATCCACCTATCCATCCATCTATTCAAGTTCTAGTAGAAAATGATTGCTGACCCTGTTAACTTTGGGTTAGGAATACTTGAAGTGCATTCCATTTATAGCTTTTTAAAATTTAACAATTTAAATTATGTCTGTGTGGATATGTACATGAGTACAGATGCCCTCAGAGTCTGGAGGCATCAAATCCCTTGGAGTTTGAGTTACAAGAAATTCCCAGTATGGGTTCTAGGAATGGAACTCAGTTCCTCTGTAAGAATAGCAAGTGCTCTTAACTGCTGAGCCATTTCTGCATCCCCCCCCCCAGTTTAATAATCCCAAAAGTTCTAAGACATTTACTTCGAGCTTAAAAGGCATTCCTACAGAAGTGTGTAAATGAAGATTGGTTCCCAGTGCAGTTGAAAAGTCTGGTTTAACCTACAGAGAAATTGAAATGCTATTAACAGGATTGTAGCAAAACTGAAAAAGAAAATTTTTCTCTGGAAAAAAATTGAGGTACCAGACCAGGATTCCCTAAAGGGATCTCTCCTTGTTAGGAGGAGGAGCTACAATCTTCCCCCTTTTCCTTCTCTTTATGTACAGCTCCTTGCTCCTGTTCCCAGAGAGGTGATGTGTGGAATGCTGCATTTGTGGTTGACACCCTGGCATGGGTGAGACACCCTGGCAGCCTTGGTAGGGTAGCCGAGGGTGATGCACCACATGATAAGATGTTACTGAACCCTGATGTGTCTTTCTAGGTGGGCTGCCTTTGCCTACTAACTTCTCTGCATTTCACTTTCCAGAAAGATGGGGTGGGAATGAAGACTGCATTTCACAGTGACCTTTTTATTATTATTATTATTTAAATAAATAATTTATTGAGAATTTCATACATGCATATAAGGTGTTTTGATCAAATCCATTCCCACTCCCTCCTCTCTAACTCCCCCCATATCTCCCCATCACTTTTTTCTGATAATGTCATGTACTCTTTCTTCTTGATATATTTGTTTTTTTAATGGGGCTTTTGGCTACTCTAACATTCCCCCCTATGAGGAGGTAACCCTAAAATCTTTTAAGGATTAGATACAAGCTCCAAAATGCTTTTGACATTTTTGGCCTTTGGAATAGAGTATGTTGCTAAGAGGTCCAAGGACATTGTGAGTTTTACCAAGAAACTGTTTACTTTTCTTTGGGAACTTTTTACCCTAACTGATTTTATTTATTTTGATGGGGCTTTTGGCTACTCTAACATTCCCCCTTCTGAAGAGGTATCCCTAAAATCTTTTAAGGATTGGATACAACCTCCCAAATACTTTTGACATTTTTGGCCTTTGGAACAAAGTATATTGCTAAAAGGCCAAGGGCATTTTGACTTTTAGCCAAGAAACTGGCTACTTTTGGGGGAAGTCTTTTTACCCTAACTGCCTAGCCAATTCCTACCTCTTATTCTTATCACACCATCCTCTGAAGAGGCTACCTTAATTGTCAATAGGGAATAGGAATGCAGACCACTCTGGCATCTTCCAGGCTGAACTGGGACCAGGATGAGGCAATTGAATGACCCTTCAGTGGGTCTATCTAAAAGACTCCAAAATTGCATAACTCTTATCTGTAGGGGGAAAAGAAAGTCCTTGAGTCGTGACTAGGAGATGTGAAGGAGAAGTAAAGGCAAGAGTAATTAGCAATACAAGTTCTAGACAGGGTACTAGAAAAAAAAAGTCAGAACAGGGCAAATTTTAAATGTTCCTATGAGTCCATTGGTATTTCTTGACAAGGCCTTCCAAAAGCATCCCTCTACTGGGTTCTGCCTCATTTTCCTTTTGTCTTCCAAGGCTGGACTCTAGAGTGATGGATTCGGGATTGCTTTCAGGTATTTTGGTAGCTGTTGGAGTGGTTAGAATCAGTGTCAGTTCCTTCTCAACGGCTTCTAGATAGGGGGAGAAAACAAATTTATCCATCATTTTAGAACAATAGCTGGCTGTCTCCCTTAGCTACTGGTGGGCACTACAGCATTGGAGACCAAGATTTGAAGTCTTACATCTGAGCAGCACTTTCTGGTTAGGAACAAAATCATTAATGAGAAATAATTGTCTAAATAAGCATTGTGGAGCTATGTGTGCAAGCACTCAGGCAGACATCCGGCTCACAGGAATGCTCAATAAACAGTAAGAATCAAGATTATTCCCACCATTTTCATGATCAAGTTGCATGAAAAATTCCTAAGTACTGTGGGAGGCATCTGAATGGAATGGATGAGCATGGGTTGCCTACTCCCCGGTTCCCAAAGCCCCACCCATTTAGAGCTAGAAGAAAGGAAAAGCCCTAGGCTCCAGCCTGGGTGAAGTGTGGCAGTGTGATCCCGGCCTGGTGCTTTGGCGCCACCTACCTACTTGAGGTGGTGCTTCACTCTTTTACAAGCCCATGCCGCCTTTTAAGACTTTAGACCCACTTGTTTTTAGAAGGATTGCTTTTTCGTGTGTGTTTATGTGTGTCATCCACTTAAGATACTTTGCATCGATAGTAATTGAGTTTTGGTGGTTCTAGAATGTGTCCCAGATGAATGCTGCCAGGAAGGGGGAGTAAGGAGTTGCTCAGGATTAGCCAGTGACTGGTTACTGTAATTTGGTTATTTGCTTTGGGTGGAAATGGATCATCAATTAGATGCTTCCCAGAACACAAGCCATTTGAGGCCTCTGGGCAGTAAAGGACTTGCATGGTGCTGTGGAAAGTCGGAGGCCTGAGACTCCGGGTGGGTCTGCGCAGATCCTTTTGGGCTGTCAGCCCTGTCTTCATATTTATCTTCAGTGAAATTTCTGTTGGTCTCCTCAAAGCCTTCCACTTCCTGAAGGGTCTTCTTATGAAAACGGAGCCACGGTGCTGTTCTTCCACTGGCCAGCAGGTGTCAGCCGGTCTCAGGGAGGGAAACACTGTATGGGAAAATGTGATTTTTTTTTTTTTTTTTTTTTTTTTTTTAAAAAAAAAGCAGCAGATGGTGGTGAGGAAAACCACTAAAGTCTTAAAGCAGTGCTCATGTCAGAGAGCCATCCCCCCCTCAAATCCCTTGAGCTTAGAGTGTGTGTTCCAGGATCAGCCTCTCAGGGACTCTGCTGTTACTTTTGCTACTGCAATGATTTACTGTGCGGACCACAGGCTACTCATCTATAAAAACGTGGATGACGTTGTATTTACCTCTCAGAAGGAAGTATAGGAAGCAAATCACCTTGCTTTATAAGCCAACTAATGCACCCTCAAAATGCAGAGCCACTGGATGCCACATCTCACTGCTGCTTCAGCTGGCACCAAGTCACCAAATATTGGCAGCTTGATTGAGAGTCGCTAAAGAGATTAGTCATTTAGAGTAAAAGAAAGAACAGGGAGGATCTTCCACTGATCACTCTTTTAAGGACATGTGTGGTGACATTTAGGACACACTCAGGTATCCAGGATGGTCTTCATGGCCCAAGATCCTTAGCTTAATACTTGCAAAGATTTTGTCATATCAAATAACATTGTAGGCTCCACAGAGTAGCACAGGTTAACTTCGGGTACATTTTGACCTATGACAAAAGGGATTAGAGTGATTTATTGCTAGACTTGGAACCCAGAAGGCAGGAAGTGGGATTGCTTAAGCAAAGATTCTGCCAGCATCTCTCCTCCTCCGCCAACCAGGATATGTTCAAAGAGTTGAGGGGCTTTGCAGCTCAGCCAATACTGAATGGGAGAAGTGTTGATGGTATGAAATATGCTGTGATGAGACAGAAAGCCTTCCTCAGAGACACTCAAGAGCTGAAAGTTTTGGAATGAAGCATGCAGTGGAAGAGGACTGGACAATCACTTCTTTCACTGACTTTGCTCTGCTGTGAAACAGGAGCAGCTCCAGACAACATGGAGGAAATGGAATGGCTCCAGTCCAGCACAACTTCCCTGTACCTCCTGCTAAGTACAGCTTCAAACCCTGGCCACTGCAGGCAAAAAAGAAAGAATCACAGAACTCTGAAAGGTCTACTGTTTCTGTTTTTAAATTTTATTTATTTATTTTATTTTATTTATTTATTATTTATTTATTTATTTTGGTCTTTTTGAGACAGGGTTTCCTTGTAGCCCCAGCTGTCCTGGAACTCACTATGTAGACCAGGCTGGCCTTGAACTCACAGAGATCCGCCTGCCTCTGCCTCCCGAATGCTGGGATTACAGGTGTGCACCACCATGCCCAGCAGATTTATTTTTATTTTATGTGTATGAGTGTTTTTCCTGAATGCATGTAAGTACACCATGTATGTACAATGCCAAGATGGGATTATATATTAGTGAGAATGACTGAGAAGGACAAAGAGGGAGGAAGCAGGTGTAGGTGGAGAAGTCTTCAGACCTAGGAAAGGAGGAGAGGTGGGAGTGTAGGGTGGCAGGAACCTAAGTCTACACTGAAGCTCTGAGAGAGTCTTGCCCAGTCTATTGGGGAGCTCCTGAGCAAAGACTGACCATCATAAGATGGGAATAAAAATAAATTTATCAGAAGTTTTTTTTTTTTAAAGGAAGACACCCAACATCGTTTTCTGGTATGCGCATACCCACACGAACATGTATATATACCTCATAAAGAAATAATAAAAACGCCATATCAGAAAGTTCTTAGAATCACTAATGAGCATGTAGGTTTTTCTGAGGAACTGGGAGTAGAAGAGTACTGAATTCGATACAAGGATAACTGCTTATAGGACAGCCCAGACTCTGTCTTGAGTCTTTTGGAACCTCGGGTGTTTCCTGGCTTAATATGCCAACAATACTATCTTTCTATTTAGAACTCTCAAAGAGAGCTCAGATCCAAAGCCTGGGTGCCCAATCCCCAGTTCTGTGACTTGCCAGCAACAAGTTTTGTAATTTCCTCATCTCTGTAGGAGGAATGTCATCACCACCCAAACTTCAGATGTCACTTCATGCTGTTTCTCTGGAGGGTTTGTTGTGATGCTCAACTGTAAGTTGCTAAATAGACTTATTAATGAATGGAATACAAAAGATTGTATCTAACTTTATTGAGTGGCTGGGGCTGTAGCTCAGTGACAGAGTGCTTTCCTAGCATGCACAAGGCCATGGGTCCTATGTCCAACATCCCCACAATATCTTGACACTAAGTTGAGTATCATTATTATTAGTTGGGAATCTCACATAATCTTAAAACCCCCAGCTACAGCAGAGCACAGGTGGGGCAACTTATAGCCAGCAGTGTCACAGCACCTTGAGGCCCCTGTGAGACCCTCATTTGCTCTGGAGACCTCAGGTGGCTCCTACAGTTGTCAGCTTCCTTGGTTCTACAGAGATGGCAGAGGTATTGTCCCTCTTCTGCTGACTCCCAGGTCCCTCACCAAAGGAAATGCTGTTATTTAATTCCTTACAGTGACCCTAGAGAAATGTCACTTACCATACTTAATTGAATCCCAAATGCCCTTTATAGTTAAGTCCCATCATTAGTCTATGCACCACAAAGAGAAAAGGCTATTATGAGACCGACTGAGTGCTGATGACAGCCCTGCCTTCTGAGCGAATTGGTCACACCGGCCTCACAGCTCTGACTTTCCTTTCATCCATCCTGAAGCTCTTGACAGTTTCTCCGCCTTTCAGCTGCACTGTCAGCTTCTGATAAGCATTTCCTCCACTTATCTCAATAATTAGACATAGCTTACCTCCACTTTATGTCCTCTAAGGCAGTGTTCTCAAACACTAATGATTGAGAAACCACCTAGGGACTTTGCTAAGAGGCACAACCTGAATCTGTAGGTACATTTGGGACAGAACCCGAGATTCTACAATTCTAATGAATGCCCAGGTACACTTTAATTAGCAAAACCATAAAACATTTGTTTTGTTTTGCAAGGGACTGTAGAATTGTAATATTTCTTCCTCCTGTAATGGTTATTCATTACACTTCACAAATAACAAACATACACCCCACTGCCCAGGCTCGTTGCTTTCCTGAACACACTGTAAGTTTTTCTTTCAGTGCCAAGTCCAGGAATGATCTTCCTGAAAACATTTTACATGGCAATTAAACCTGACACATGGAGTGGCAACAATGCACATAATCCCTCGGAAGTCATGATAGTGGCAGCAGCTGTGAACAAGTATGCACATGTAGGCAATGACAAGCCAGTCACATGGGTGCCTGTCAGACAGCAACTGTAAGATGCTTTGGATAGGAGGCTGCATTCCAGTTTTAGAGAGTCCAGCGATGTGAAGAGGTGAAGACCGTGTGCATCTTAGAATCCATGCCAGATGGGGAGTCCTTTATTCTGTTATATTTCCCTCTTTCTACTTCCTGCCTTGTTCTCTCAGTTTGAAGGCGTTTTTTTCAGGGACTGATTAAACCACATCACAATGTCTGCTGAAAATTGGCTTTGGTTTTTCAGGGAGCGAATTCTCTGCCCAGCTCTGCTCTATCCAGATTCCTCCCTGAGAAAGCAGAGCAGCTCTTACCTAACACCTTGTCTGAAGTTCTCTGTGCTGACACTGCCTGTCACTCTCCAGCCCGGTCACTCATCCTCTTCCTCAGGGGCCTCGGAGTTAAAATTCTTGTTGGATGCTTCCCTGGCACGGCTGTACCTTCTGTGAGTTTGTAAAATGAGTATCCTGCTGGGATGCTTGTTACTTAGGAGTGCACTGAGCCCAGTACATGATAGTTGGTTAGAGAACATCTGCTGAGTGCTTTGCAGAGATAAGCCACACTGATCAGTGATGCCTGGAATTCTCCACAGAGAGATGTCCTTTCTCTGAAGAGACAGAGTTGCATTATTGCTTCACATCAGCTGAAGGGGAGGGTGGAGTGGTTGTCTCCAAGTTATGGTAGGAATTTTTCTCACTGTTGGTCATATGATCAATACTTGACCTGGAGCATAATATCATCAAAAAGAGGGGACAGGACAAATAAACATGTAAAAAACGTAAATCATTACCTCTACAGTTCCCAAAATATTTTCCATGTAGAAGCATTTCAGTTTTCAGGGTTTTTTCCTTCAATTGTTTTATTGTGCTAAAATACACAGATAAAAATTATCATGGAAACAATTTTTAATAGACCAGTTCACTGATACTAAATATATCTACAATGTTGTATAATCATCACTACCACCCATCTCTACAATTCTTGTAAAACTGAGATTCCAAACCCATTAATAATAATCTCTTTTCCCCTTCCCTTCCATCCTTGGCAAATACCATTCCATTGTCTGTCTGATGTAATAATTGTCTGTTCCAATGTGGGAAAAGATTTAATTTGAAGAACTGTATTGTCTAATAATTTTACAGGTCTTTAAATTTTGGGATTAACATATAATGATTATTCATATTAATTTGGTACAGTGTGATATTTTAACATGTGCGTGAAGTGTGCACTGATCTACTTCAGCATAATTGGTAGTTCTCTCCTTACCGTTTCCTTATGGAGCTCCCCTCTCCCAGGAATTTTAATAGATATACCCCCAAATGACTACTATGTGACATAAGCATATACCTCTTTTTACCTCCTCCTGAGTTCAACTATAAAATCTGGACAGACTACATAGCAGACAAATTTGGGAAATTCTGGGATTAAACCAGGTTAAATGGTTTCTTTACTGTGTAAACCTGGGCCATTATCATTAAACATTGTAAGTCTTTAAGAGCTCCCATTCAAATTTAGTGTTTCCCAATCTAGTTAGGATTTTGTTACCCCTCAAAGAGTATTTTAAGAGATATGTCACTTTGTTTTAGTATGTCCTGTGAATTAGATGGGTATGACTCCTCCCACATTGCATAGGGAAGTCACACTTTCTGACAGGTGTCTTGCTTGGGAATTGTTTCATTATGACTTTAGTTTGGCCTTGCTAACTGGTGGCTATAAAATAGTTACTTCTAGTTTACCAAATAGATCAGGCTTGTCTTTAGTACCTGTTGAGTGATTCTGGCAGCAGTAATTAATATAATAATATAGCAAGAGATGGCTTAGGAGATAAGAGCACTTGCTGTTCTTTCAGAGGACCTGAGCTTGGTTCCCAGCACCCATGTCAGGTGGCTCAACATTGCCTTTAATCCAGCTCTGGGGATATGATGCTTTCTTCTGGCCTCCAAAGGCACCCTCACTCATGAGTATACACACACACACACACACACACACACACACACACACAATAATGAAAATAAATATTAAAAAATAGATATAACACAAGTACCTCTTCCTCTGTAAAACTAGATGAACTTGATAATCAAAAGAAATGGAGTAGTTTGTAATTATACAAAGATGAGTTGTAAGATTCAATCCTCAAAAATAGTTGACACTGGCTGATTTGAAGTGAGATATTTTCCAGCTACTACATTGGGAATTCAGAGGAGGGAAAACCAACAAAGAGCTTTGTTAGAAAACACTAATAATTAGTGCTTTATGAATAACATTTGGTTAGACAGAGTATTCAGGCTTGCTTTTCTTTTTTCTCTTCTCCTTCCTCCCTTCTTTCCCTCCTCCTTTCCTTCCTCCCTCCTTTCCTTTCTCCCTTTCCCCTCCCTCCCTTCCTTCCTTGCTTCCTTCCTTTCTTCCTTCCTTCCTTTCTCTTTCTCTCCATCCCTCCCTCCTTCCCTACCTCCCTTCCTTCCTTTCTTCTTCTCAAAGTCTTGCTGTATAGCCCAAGCTGCTTTTAACTTTTAGTGCCCCTGTATTAACCTCCTAAATGCTGGAATTATAGGTATGTGCCAGCTCTGGACTTTCTTAAGACATAGTTCCAGGTAGGATTATGTATATTAGATTGTTTTGGTATCTCAAAATATATTGTATATTCCATTTATTTAAAATATTTTATATGTAAGCCAGGCATGATTGTACACGCTTTAATACCAGCACTCAGGAGGCAGAGACTGGTGGATCTCTGTGAGTTCAAGGCTAGCCTGGTCTACATAGTGAGTTCCAGACAAGCTGGGGCTATAGGGAGACCCTGTCTCAAAGAAGACCCCCCAAAAACTTTATATGAAAAAAAAAAAATTAATTTATTGGATTTAATATAATAATTAGGTATACAGGATTTTTGCAGTGTAACAAATTGCTTCAAACATAGATCACTTACACACAATTGATCATACTTGTTCTATAAGTCAGAAGTCCAGACAGGCCCCATCAGGTTCTTCACTCTGGTTCCTATGAGCTGAATGAAGGTGGCAGCCAGGATTATCAGTGGCTTCTGTAAGGACCTGCACTTCTTTCAAGCTTCAGAACTCATGAAGGTCACATCTTCAAGGATGACCAGAGACTCAGCTTGGCTTTCTCTAACATCTCTTAAGTACTCATCTGATGAAGTCAGGTCTATCTCAAATCATCTTTCTTGGATTAACTTAAAGCCAACTTAATAAGCCTCTTAGTTACATCTGCAGGATCCTTTCTGTTATAAAAAGTTGCATAATCCTGGGAGGGCCATCCTATCATATTCACAGATATTGCTCACATTCAAGGGGAGAGGACCAGATAGGACTCTAAACAGGGGCAAAAATTTGGTACCCACATTAGAGTTCTGCCTGCCATACGAAGTGTATATCTCCATTTATCTCTTTGAAATCTCTACAAAGTAAATGCAAGCAGGACAGTTGAGAAAGAACACCAAAATAAAGGCAACAAATCCAACAAGGGCAAGGCTCAGAGCACAATATTTAAAATGCCTAGGGTACAATCCAAAATTTCTTGTCACATTAAGAACTGCAAATACCTCTACTCACAGGCAAAGAGAGTCAACAAGAGTTATGATTGCCATAAATAGTGAAATATATATGCTTAAATGAGGAAGCTCAAAAATTTCTATATGCGTGTGTGTGTTTGAGACAGGATCTCATTAGCCCAGGTTGGCCATGAACTCAGTATATATCCAGGCTAGACTTGAACTCCTGATTCTCCATGCCTCTACTTCTAAAAGCTGGGATTACAAGTATGTGCTACAGGAAAAGACTTAGTAGATAAAGTGCCTGCCACATAAGCAGGGGGACCTAAGCTTTGATCCCCAGATACTCCCTGATCCCCCATTAAAGCCAGGCATGACAGCCTGTCTGTAACCCTAGCATGGGGAGAGGAGAGACAGGCTGTTCTCTGGAGATCATTGGCTAGCTAGTCTAGTCAATTGGTGAGCTCCAGGTTTAGGAATACCTGTCTCAAAAAATAAGGTGAAGAGTGAGTGAGGAAGACACCTGATGTCAAGCCCTGGCCTTCACATACATGTGCATAGGTGTACATATGTACCCACATGCACACATGTATACTCATTATGTACATACATCACACACATACATTTTAAATTTAAAAGTGTGTGTGTGTGTGTGTGTGTGTGTGTGTGTTTTTATTGGGGGTGAGGATGTGCACATGTGGAGGTTAGAGGACGGTTTTGTAGAGTCAGTTCTCTTCTTCCACTTTTCCATGGGTTCTGTGGAATTCTCTGTATAGACCAGACTGGCTTTGAACTCACAGAGATGCACCTTGCCTTTGCCTTCCAAGTGCACCATCATGTTTGGTCTAAAAGATTTTTTTAAAACAACTTTTTAGAAATTTTTGTAAATATGGTGTAGTATCCTGCTCTCTTTGGCTTGTCTGTGTTCATTCAGCTGAAAGTGCTTTCTAATTTCTCATTTTATTTTTTCTTCAATCAATTTGGTATTTATAAATCTGTTATTTAGTTTCCATCATTAAAGCATTTGTGAATTCCCACAAGTATGTTAGATAATATACTTCACATGACATTGATGCTTTCAAATTTATTGTAACTTGCTTTACAGCCCAGAATGTGATCTGCTTTGCTAAATTCTTTGTGTCCACTTGAAAACAATGTGTATTTGCTACTGCTAGGTGAACTTTTTTTATAGATGGCAAGTAGTCAAATTGGTTAATAGTGACTTTCAAATTTTTGCTAAGCTTGCTGATTTTTTTCTACTTGTTCTAACAATCATTGTGAGATAATTATTAAAATCGCTAATTATAATTTTTGATTTGTTGAGTTCTCTTTATTGTTCTGCAAGCTTTACTGTGTGCTGTGAAGCTCTATTGTATGTCGCTGTTATTAATGTTGTTACTCCAGCTTTTCAAAACTAATATTAGCACTACGCATCATTTTTTAATCCTTTAAATCTTGACCTATTTGTGTTGTGATGAAGAAGATTTCTTGGGCTGGTGTGATGGCTCAGCAGGTAAAGGTGCCTGCCGCAAGCCTGATGACCGGCGGCCAATTCTCAGGGCAGAAGTGATAGAAGTACAGAATTACTCCCACAAGCTGTCCTCTGACCTCCACCTGCACACAGTGGCACACACACACAAGCACACAAATTAAATAAAAAAATAAGTAAATGTAATAAAAATTAAAGAACATTTCTTTTTTAAAAAATATTTTATTATTTTTATTTTATGTGTATGCGTGTATTGCTTGCATATATGTGAGTGCACCCATGTCATGCAATGCCGTGGAAATCAGAAGAGGGCTTTGGATTCCCTTGGAACTGGAGTTAAGGATTGTTCGTAGCCATCATGTGGGTGCTGGGAATCGAACCTGAGTCCTCTGCAAGAGCAGTCAGTGCTCTTAATCGCTGAGCCATCTCTCCAGCCCCAAGAACATTACTTATAAACAGCATTTATTTAGGTATTTTTTATCCAGTTTGAAAATTTATGCATATTAATCATGTTTACATGATTCACAGTTAATATGAAGTAGTTTAAGTCCATTGTCTGGATACAGCAGCACTTCCTTATCTGAAGCCTCATGTTTTATGATATCAGTTATACCCAGTCAATTGTAGCCCAAAAATATTAAATGCAGAATTCTAGAAGTAAACAATTGTTAAATTTTAGCTGAATTATAAAGTTAGCATCTTGGAGACCCTTGGGTTCAGTCCTCAGAATTGTACAAACCGTGGTGATGGCACTCAGCACTGAAGTAGAGGCAAGGGAATCGGGAGTTCCTTGACCTCAGCCAACTTCTGGCCAACCCTGGCTACACGAAACCTTGCCTCAAAACAACTATTACATTTTACATTCCATGTCATTTTACATAGTATGATAAAACCTCGTGGTACCTTGTCCTTGTTCCCAGTCTGTTAAGGTTGGTTCAGTTACCAGATTACATGGTAACATGGTGCTTTGCTGGCATAATCCTTATTTTACATAATACTAAAAGGAAAGAACAGCGGTGCTGGCTTCATCTTGGGTAGAAATACACAGGGGAAAGGACACAGTACAGGTAAGGTAAGGGAGCCCTGAGAAACTTGCAGTGTATCTCTCAAGATCAGGGAGCAACTGCTGTTTCTGTTCTCTATTCCATTTTCCTGTTCTTCTTTTGTTATGTTTTGGATTAACTCATTTTCTTCATTTCATTTATTCTTTATTATTGGTTTATTAACTATAAATCCTTGTGTTGTTTTAGTGGCATACTATAGTATATATGGTATATACTATATAGTACATAACTCAAATTTATCATTGCTAAGCTGAAATAATTTGCTACATGTACAATATACAAACCTAAAACAGAATGCTTCCTTTGTGCTGTTTTTGTGCTATTACCATTTATTTTACTTATATATATTACAAATCTCATAATACATTGTTGTTATTTTATTTAAATAGTAAAAAGTCATATAAAGATCTAAAAAGGAAATAAAACATGTATTTTCCATTTTTTGTAAATTTTCATTCATTTGTGTAGCTTCTATCTGGTATTATTTTCTTTCTGTTTAAAAGTCTTCCTTTAAAACTTTTAATAATATGGGCTTACTGGTGAATTTTTTCAGCTTTGTGTATTTGAAAACATCTATATTTTGCTTCTGTTTTTTGAATTTTTTTGTTATTTTTATATATTATGTACCTGTGTCCTGCAATGCCTGTGGAGAACAGAAGACGGCATCGGGTCCCCTGGAACTGGAGTTATGGACAGTTGTGAGCTGCCATGTGGGTGCTGGGATTGGGTCCTCTGCAAGAGCAGCCAGTGCTCTTAATTGCTGAGCTATCTCTAGCCCCTTACTTTTGTTTTTAAGAGATATTCTTGTATTTTGAAGATGGCTTCTTGCTTAATGTTTGGATTTTTTTTTATTACCATGGCCTCAAATTTACAAATGCAATGCATGTGCAATGTGTAACCTCCAATGAGTTTCGTCTGTTTATTTTCCATCTCAGCTACTGTAGAATTCGTCTGTAAAAATTCAATTTGAGTATGGGTTCTAAATTTTTTATTTTACTACTTACCTTTTTGAATATCTGAATACAGTTGGATTGAGTGCTAGGGTTGGGATCTGAAATGGTCTACTCAGGCTCACGTAGGGGGTGGGGAACAGCAGTTTTGTGTTTGGGTGATGTTTCATGTTTGGAGAGCTGGTAGGACATGAGGACATGAGAACAGCGGGACATGAAGCCTCACTGACAGAGGTAGGTCTCCAAGATGAAGAGGCCATATGGCAAGCTATCACCTCCACAGACCAGACTGCAGCACCCTCCATGCCTTCCCCACCACAAATGCTAACATTCCATGATACTGTGGACCAAAATAAACCACTCCTCTCTTAAGTTGCTTCTGTTAGGTATGTTGTCACAGCAGTAACTGATAATATCTATCTATGCTAATGTGCTTGCTATTAATTCTAACATCTTTCAGTTTGATTAAAGGATTATTCTCTATAACATGGGTTATGTTTTTCTTATATGTTGAGAGTTGGCAATCTTTGATTGGCTCCCAGCCGTTGTGGTTAGTGTCTTCTTTGGGTGCAGGGTATTTTTTTTTTTTTTCTGTAGCCATTCTGGAGCTTTGTTCTGGAGTGCAATTAGATTATTTAAAAAAAGTTTGAACCTCTCAGGTCTAGATTTTATGGTTTGTGAGGTAGATCTAGAGTGTTTGGTCTAGGGGTAATTATTTCCCACTGCTGAACTAAGGTCTCTGTGAACATTGTACTTTTTCCAATCTGGCTGGTAAGAGGAGATGGCCTATTTTCTTGGCTCCTGATGAACAGTGGGTGCTGTCATCTAATCTAATCCTTTCAGAGCTCCTATGCACGTGATAATTACTCAGCCGAAAGGTAAGGCAGCCCCCTCCACATCTCCAGGGCTTTCTCTGTGCACTGGCTCTTCTTTGGGTCTCTATTCTGGAAACTCAAGCTGCCCTGGTATTCGGAACTCTCATCTTCACCTTCTTGCCCCAAAGAGTCTATCTGCCTCTTCACAGGTGTCTTCTCCTGGACAAGAGCAGGTCTCACCTCACTTAACGCCTCTCAGAGATCACTGCTATCCCAGACCTGATAATCAATTTACGAAGACTGCTGTCTCATATATTTTGGGTTTTTTTTTTTTTGTTGTTGTTGTTGTTGTTCATGTGTTAGTGAAAAAAATCCTCTCCCTAGGGCTCCGCTGTGGTAGGCTTACATATTTGAACACTTGGTCCACAGCTGGTGGCACTGTTCGGGGAGGTCATGGAACTTTTAGCTGTGGCCTTGCTGGAGAAAGCACATCACCCGGGGTGGCTTTAAGAGCTCATAGCCCTGCCCCACTTGCAGTCCATTCTCTCTGCATGATCTCTTGACTTCCTGCTCCTGCTGCTAAGCTTCCCTGCAGTGATGGACTCTTAACCCTCTGGAGCCAGGATAAACTCTTCCCTGTTTCAGTTGCCTTTGGTAATGGTATTTTATCACAGCAACGAAGTTCCTAACACATACTCCATCTTCAGCAGACGCAGAATTACTCAGTGTATTTTTGCCATGTGTATTAGCTTGTTGTTGTTGTTGTTGCTGTGATAAAAATCCCATGACCAAGAGCAACTTTATAGAAGAGTTTAATTTGGTTTATGTTTTCAGAGGGTACTTCCATATCAACTGGGAAGATGGTATATTGGCAGGAGCAGAAAGATGGCTAATTACGACTTGTGAGCAGAAAGTAGAGATGAGGTTAGAAACTCTCCAAACCTACTTCCAGTGATGTACTTCCTGGGGGGCGGGGGGACTCCATCTCCTAAGCTTTCATAACCTCCCCAAACAGCTCCACTAACTGGAGACAACTGTTCAAATACAGGAGCCCATGGGGAACATTTCTCATTAAAACCACCACACCATGTATTTCAACTAATTCCATGGTATCTGGCTCATGGGCAAAAATGAGGCACTGAGAAATTGAATTGCACAAGGCTAGCAAGTTTGTGATGTGGGCCCTAGTGGAAAGGGGCATGTGCCTAATTTCTCCAAAAGAAACCTTCTAGTAGAATCTTTCCAACAGAGAACATTAATTGAGTATAATTACATTACAAGCACTGGTAGGAATTATAATCACAATTATGCCAATTTCTGTGTTTAGTGCTCAGTGTTGCAAGCAATTGAGCAGTTATGTTTAATTTGTAAGTTACAGTTTATCAAATGTATCCACTTAAATGAACCTCTGTTTTAAGAATACCGCCTCTCTCATTATTTACTTAAAAAATTTCAAAATAAGGCAAAAGTACTTATGAAAAGGCTTTTCATCTTCATTTTCCTTTGATAGAACAGAAAAGAGAAACATGTCTTGTGTCTGTTTTGCCCTAGCAACCAGATAACAAGGCCTCTGAAACAAACTCTTGAAAATGTTTCACAGAATGTTTTCTGAAGAAACTACCCAGTCCTGGCACAAAGCTCTGAGAGAAACTGTTCATATTCTGCATGACAGCAAATAAGAGAGTTGGTCACAGGAGAAAGGAGTGGAAGACAATTAGGATGAAAATTAAGCATGCACAAGATCTCTTTATTTACATCGTACACATTTATTCAGATAACCATAAAAAGCAGGTATGTTAAATGGATTTAGAACTAGATGTAAGCAAGATTCAGATGTTTACATTATAGCCATTAGTAAAATGAAAGAGGAAAAGGCATTTGCTTTTCCCAAGACCTTCTATTTCTCTGACCCTAACCTCCAGGCCTTCTGAGGTCCCAGGCCTTAATGCTGACCTGAGCTTCCAGGAACCCACACTCTGCTGCTTAAGATCCTCACAGTGGAGGCTGGATTCTCTGTCAGTTGTCAATGATTAACTTTTCTATGGACCTTTTAAAAATATTTTATTTATTATTTTTTATTTTATGTGTATGCGTGTATTGCCTGCATGTAGGTAAGTGCACCCATGTTGTGCAGTGCCCACGGAGGACAGAAGAGGATGTCAGATCCCCTGGAACTGGAATTACAGACAGTTGTTAGCTGCCATGTGGGTGCTGGGATTTGAGCCGGGTCTTCTACAAGAACAGCCAGTTTTCCTAAACGCTGAGCCACCTCTCCAGCCCCCATGGACCATTATTTTTAAGGTCCAGTGTCCCCTAGGTCATCTGATTAACTAAGGAAGGATCTTGTGATGTGTACTATGTGCTCCCTGTGGGATACAAGTAGGATGTTCATCGATGGGAGGAATGAAAATGTTAAAATTCTTACTGGTATTTCCTTTTTGATGCTTTTCTTATTTACACTTTATGCTTCTTAGTATACATAATTGCATTAGTCAGGGTCCTCTAAAGGAGCAGAACTGATTGTATATGTATTCAAGGGAAAAGGGTTATTAAATTGATAGAGTCTGAGTAGTCCAACAGTGGGTGTCTCACACTGGAGAGGCTGAGAATCCAATAGTTGCTTAGTCCATGAGGCTGAATGTCTCAGCAGTCCCAAACTGGTGCTGAAGGCCTGAAGGATTCCTGGAGATCTGCTAGTCATCAGTCTACATTGGAGGCCCAAAGAAGCTGGTTCTGATATCAGGGGGAAATGTCACAACAAAGGATAAATAAACTTACCAGTGAGAATGAAGGCAAGCAGGTAAAAAGCAGAAGTTTCCTTCTTCCATGTTCTTTTGTCTAAGCCACCACCAGATGGTGCTGCCCACATTTAGAGAGGGTCGTCCTGCTTCAGATAATCTGATCAAGAACACCCCTTGCAGAAGCACACAGAGGCTTGCTTTGTATTTGATTCCAGATCCAGTCAAGCTGACAACAAAGATCAGTCATCACAATAATGTATCAGTTATAATAATACACGTATGCGATAATATATGCATATACAATTACAAATATATCTAAAGGCCTTGCACCTCACAATGATGATTTGGTGTCAACGGTGATTCTTAAATGATATATACCTTATAGTCTAGGAGTGGGATAAGCTGTATTACTTCTTAAACATATTTTACTCATAACCCCTTTTTGTCACAGAAATTTTCATGTGACGTGGGTATATATATAAAATAAGTATATAAATCAAACATTCACTGATAACAAAATTAATTTTAAAACAATTGTTAGGCGTGTATATAATTTGACCATTCTTACAGATGAAAGCAAAGCTCACACTAATGAGATGGGCCTGCATGCTCATTTTTACATTAAGAATTACATCTCAGCTGATACTGCAGGACAAAGAGCATTTTCCACATTTTTTTGGAGTTGACTGGTATATTGATTTTATAATCATCGATACTGAGAGTGCTGCTTTGCATAAATACTTAGTAGAAAATGACAGAATTGTGTTCACTGCTATTTCAGAAATTGTTAGGAACTCTGCCCCAAATTCAAGTAAAAATTCATTTAATAAGCTTATTTATTTTTATTTTATGTGTATGAGGAACTGGAGTTAGCCACCATGTGGGTGCTGGGAATGGAGATAGGGATGACACACGTGTTGAACTCTCTGCAGCTCTACAGTACAGGGAATGGTAAACAGGAAAATTTGTTTCTTTTCTCCAATCTCAGTGGCCCCCAAATAACATTGAAGAACGACCACAGTGTCTGGCAGCCAGATACTTCCCATGAGAACATCCTGAGAACATTGGCGGTTGTGATCTGACTAGGTAACTTTGGAAGCTTCCAGACAGCCTGAGACAGGAAGCTTCTGACACCTTTGTCAGCCTAGGAGGTACTCGAGGCTGAAGCACATTCCAGAACACTGAAGTCAAGCTTTTACCTGAGCACACATCAAGAGAACAATTCCTGGCATCACAAATGTCACCCTGCTCTCCTTATGCTGGAAAAAAAAAAAGAAATTGAATGTGGGCCAGCTAATAATGCAGCCCATTGGTTTGTGCCAAAGACATTGAATCTGAGATTGATGCCTGTTTCCAAAGATGATCTGTACCTTCAGGAGGTGCATGCTCTTCCCTCTTGTGTGTCCTTTAAGACTCAGCTACCTTGAAATCACCTCTTTATACCAGCTGCAACACCCCAAATTAGTCTCCATTCACAAATTATCTCAGATGGAAGCAGCCTCCCTGGGAAAACTTGCAGCCTATTTAACTGTAGAGGAACCCCTGCCAAGAACCTAGCCTGGGAGGCTGGCAGTCATTAAATGATGATAATACTTAGGATCCTGAGGGTATAACAAAGCCACCTTTCTTTGTCTCAGGTGGAGACACATTACTTCTGTCTTGGAATTGAGGTAGGCAAGGGAGGAAAAGAAGCCTTGTGGGGGGTGTGAGAAAGGGGAAGAGAAGAATGGGGGAGGAGGATAAGGAGACCTTTGTGGGTAAAAGGGGAGAGTGATGCCACCAGGGGTAGCAGGCTTAACATCAATACTCATCAGAAATGACCCTGTAGCATTTCATCCCCAAATGTTAGAACAGATGAGCGATGGGACAAAACCAAGCTCTTTGTTAAATGGTTTCTTGTCTATGAGAGAAGGGGTGCTGGTTTCAGGAGGAGGGTGAGAGAAAGAATAAAAACAATGGCTGTAGGAATCCTGAGAGTCTCACACAGTATACTTGTCTAGAGACACAAGGCTGCAACAGCCTTTGGCTGTGGCCCCTTCACATTCTTGCCTTGATGAAAAGAAAGGCCTGAGAAGATGGAAATCTAAGTCCTAATAACCTTTTCCTCTTTCTAGCCACTAACCAACCAGCCATCCATTTAAAAAGGAGAGCTGCCATCCTCTAGCCAGCCTGCCCTCCAGTTAAGCTTCCCCAATTCGTACAGAAGAGTGATACCCACCCTGTGGGCCTGGGTGTACAAGCACATCTGGGCTGTTTTGTCTGCTGCGGTGTGTGTTTAGCTCTAGAGTCAGGTTGATCCAGAGGTCTAGTAAAGGATGCATCCTGCAAATCTCATATATAAGGAAATTCATGCTACTTCCTTCAGCTAAAGCAATTTTATGCATTGGGCTCACCAAGAGGATAAATGGAATCCACAGTTTTGGGGGCTCAGGGCTAGGGTTCCAAAGATGGGAAATATCTACATGCCTCCATCATTACTGCTTGAAGTGGAGGCGTGCCATGCAGGCCTGAGTCCCAGATCAACTCTCCACATCCTGCTGGAATTGAACTCTGGCTAAGACAGCATGAACCCGGGTTTCTTCCCACAGTACCCATCAAGAGGCTCTCTGGTTTGGAGTTACAGCATGCAGGGAGCAGGAAAGAAGCAGAGAGGAATCGGGCCACAGGATTTCTCCTACTGAAGAAAAGCAAGCTTGACTTGGGATAGCTTTTACATCTAGCGCTGTCTACTTTTGAAGTGGGCAAAGGGAAGAAAGTGGGGAAACCCCACTGAAGGAGGATGAGGGGAGGGGAGGAAGGCTGTGAAGGAGCCTTCTGGTGTTCCCATCAGGCTTATATTATTTTTTTAATTTTAAGGGTAGGGCATATTCATCATAGAAAATTCAGAAATCACACAAGAGTCTTTGGAAGGAATTTACACAGTTCTAATGACAAAATGAATAGATAAACACCATTAGCCTTTTGGAGAATTTTAGCATTTGGTTGTAGTTTTATATCCTGCTTTTTCCTTCTTAGTAGTCATTTTGAGGGCATTTTCCTGCAGAATCGTATCCTTTTAAAAAGCAGCTGACTCACATTTTATAGCAGGAATAAACTATAGGTTATTTAAACATTTCCTAATGCTAGGTACTTACATTGTTGTGGATTTTTCCTATTATACAAGAAAAGCAGTACACATTTTTACATACACTATGTGTATGTATGCTGTATATATGTGGTGTGTATGTGTCTGTATATGTGGTATCTGTGTGTGTGTGTGTGTGTATGTTTGTGGCATCTGTGTTTGTGGTGCCCATGTGTTTGTATTTATGGTTTCTGTATATTTGTGTGTCTATGTGTGTTTAGTGTCTTTTTGTGGTGTCTGATGTGTTTCTGTATGATATCTGTGTGTTTGTGTTGTCTGTGTATGTTTATGGTGTGTGTATTTCTGTTTGTGATAGCTGTGTTTGTGTATGGTATCTATATGTTTGTGTTTCTATATGTGTTGTGTATAGAATTTGTGTGTTTGTGTTGCTTGTGGGTTTGTTTTTGTATTTGTGATATCTGTGTTTGTGGTATTTGTGTGTTTGTGTATAGTGTCTGTATTTTTGTTTGTCTGTATGTGTTTCTATATGGTTTCTGTGTGTTTGTGGTGTCTGATGTGTTTTTGTATGATATCTGTGTGTTTGTGTTGTCTGTGTATGTTTATGGTGTGTGTGTTTCTGTTTGTGATAGCTGTGTTTGTGTATGGTATCTATATGTTTGTGTTTCTATATGTGTTGTGTATAGAATTTGTGTGTTTGTGTTGCTTGTGTGTTTGTTTTTGTATTTGTGATATCTGTGTTTGTGGTATTTGTGTGTTTGTGTATAGTGTCTGTATTTTTGTGTGTCTGTATGTGTTTGTATATGGTTTCTGTGTGTTTGCGGTGTCTGTGTATGTTTGTGGTATCTGAGTGTGTGTGTGTGTGTGTGTGTGTGTGTGTGTGTGTTTATGTATGGTGTCTCTGCATCTGTGTATGGTATCTGTATGTTTGTGCTGTCTATGTTTGTGTGTGGTGTCATGTGGGGTGCATGATGAGAGAAGGTACTATAGCCTTGTCTCAAGGGCTCCCTTGTGCTTCTGATCTCTGATCAGCTGGATTCTGGAACCAGCCTTCCTTGCAACTGTGGTCATCTATTGACAAGCAGTGGGTCACTAGGGCGGGATCCTTTGAGATGGATTTGCCAACAATGCCTGGGGTGTAGGGAGATGTGGGCATACGGAGTTCTAATGTTTCCTTGTTTTCTCAAATACTTGGGAAAGGGGTCTCCTGAGTTCCCCAGAGACCATAAATGTCTACTATTCTCTCTCCTCTTGCCTACCTCAGGGATAGCTAGGTGAAATATCACAAGAGTTCACTATGGCCATATGGAAAAGGTTCCAATAGCACAAGAGTATGTGGCCATGGGTCCAGGCATGAGATGGCAGACATAGGTGGCACCTGCTGGTTAGCCCCAAGATGGTCCATGACCACAGTGGGTAGGAGAGGATAGCTAGAGCACAACCCTGTTCATTCTCACCATGTCCTTCTAATGGATGTTCAGATTCTAAGGCTCTGGCCATTGACAGGACCTTAGGCATTTTTATCACTATGAAGAAATACTTCTCAATAAGCTTGAAGGAACTGGCACTAGGGTTTGCACACCCCATGTTAGTTAGTTAGCTCCTCTAATTTTTTAAACATAGGACACTAGGACTGGCGGCCAGCCCCTAACATAGCAAGGGTGCCTGGGGTCATCTTGTAGTGCATAGCTTCTTCAGTCTTCTGATGATGTCTCTGTGAACCTGGTGATGCTACATGTGTGATGCCCTCTCTCTGGTTACCTCTAACAGAGCCAGAGTCTTAAAAGGCCACACACGGACTGAGATTACCTATCCCTGGGCATAGCAGTTCTCTGACCCTTAGGCTGACATCACAGATTCATGTATAAATAATCTATATGTACAAGAAAGTGTAACCCCCGCCCCATAATACAGAACCAGAGTTCCTAACATCTAGTTAGCTAGTTCTGTCTCAAATGTTCAAATGTAAACACAGGGCTGCTCTCTATGATCAACAATGATGTCATTCATCACTAGCTATGTCTTTAAGTTTCCTGTGTCGAATCCTACTCTCACTATTGCAAAATGTGACCTGGTTGGAAATAGGGCCACTGAAGATGTAGTAAGATTTGAAAAAGTTACATTCAAGTAGGATAGGATTCTAATAAGATATGTTTGATAAAAGAATGCCATGTGATTGAGGAAGACATCCAATATCAGTTGCTAATCTGTCATCCACACACAGGGACATGTGCATGCATACCTTCACACATATACATGACCCCCCCCCACATAAACACATGAAGAACAGCCATGTACAGAGGCAAAACTCTATGTGAAGACTGGATTCGTGTTGCCTACCTCTGAAGAACTTCTAGAAAGTAACAGGCCTGAAGCAGATCCTTCCATGCTGCCTCCAGAGAGACCAGACCTTGTCAAAGCCTTGACCTGAGACTTCTCGCCTCCAGGATAAGTTTCTGCCATTTATGCCACCCAGGTTGAAATATTTTGTAGTAGTAGCTTGAGGACCATGAAATGCTCACCGTCAGCCAGGAGCCCAGAAAGTCTGTGGACTCTTGAGGAAGTTGTTCTCTCCTTACCTCTGCATTTCAGTCATAGCCATTTTATAGATGGAGAAAAATGGCCCAGAAGGATGAAATGATTTATTTGTAAACACTTTTTATAAACAAAATTTTGTGAAAGAACAAAGAAACATTAATACTAGCAATGTGATGATTGTCTATCTGCTAACCCCATATCCAATGCTCTTGAAACCTTCAAGTTGGCCGTGGAGAGACACTTTTTCCAGAGGCAGAAAGGCCACAGATGAGGAACCAATCAGAGGATTTTGAACAGTACACAACACTGAACCCCAATGGAATGCTGACAGTACCGTTTTTTAAACCTAGCCATGAAATGTCAAAGCTTTAAGTATCTTGAAGTCATTTCCATCCTTAAGGTGAAACCCCCAAAGCTCCCAGGTTCTTTGTAAATATCTGGACCAGAATCCCATTTTTTTTATTATTATTTTTTAAATATTTTATTTATTATTTTTATTTTATGTGTATGAGTGTATTGCCTGCATGTAAGTAAGTGCACCCATGTTGTGTAATGCCATGTAGGTCAGAAGAGGGCTTCAGATTCCTCTGGAACTGAAGTTAAGGATGGTTCATAGCCGCCATGTTGGTGCTGGGAATCAAACCCAGGTCCTCTGCAGGAGCAGTCAGTGCTCTTAACCACTGAGCCATCTCTCCAGCCCCAAGAATCCATTTTAAGGGCCCAGCCCCCAAAGTTTTAAACTTCCAAGACTTGATGAACAAGCTGCAGGGCACAAAGGACAAACAGGGCTGTGGAGTCCAGAGATGCCATTGGAGATTCATTTGCTCTGAAGAAGGCTTCAAGCTTAGGCAAGATACCTTAGTGCCTTTGGGTCTCATCTGTGGGGTGGCTAGACACATCGAGCACCAGGGTTCCACTGGAAACATGGATAGTGGAGTCTTCATACAGCAGCAGGAGCAGGTGGGTCTTACAGTAGAAGGAAGACAGCTCAGAATTCGAAGGCAGTGTGAACTGATCCCCAGCACCCAAACTATAAATAAAAATTTCTCTGCCTTCTTTAATACCATGCCACTCCTCTCCTTCCAGCCGAGTATTCTTCTGTGTTTCCTCCATACCCCAAGATTTCACCTACGTGTTTTGGGGGAGAAGGAAGTTTCACCTGTAAATTTAGGGGAGGTGAGGGAAGTCTCGCCTGAGTGCTATCCTTTGAGGAGGTGACACTATTAGTTGTAGTGGCATTACCTCCTGTACTTTCCCAACATTGTTGGAACCAGCATTTTGTGCACATCCATAAGTCCCACTAGAAGAGGGACTGATGCCAGAGGGGAACTGTAAGGGAGTCAAGATGTGGTTGCCACACCTCATTCCATTCCCCCAGGAAGATGTGAGGAGGGGCTTGAACACAAAGTGCTGTGTCTATGTCTGGGAATTGGAAGGATGCCAGCTGGAGGTGGAGTGGGCAGGGGAGCCAGGAGTGGAAGGAAGGTGACAGCTGTGACTCACTCTGGAAGAATTGGGTTGCTGGACCTCAAGCATTGTCAGAGACTGGAAAACAAACTTGAATGACCTTAAATTTAGCTAATGGGGAACATTGATTTCCTTTGTGTGCTGCAGCCAAATGCATTTAATTTCTACTTCAATATTACCAGTAAATATTTTTCAGCTTTTACAGTAAAATTTTCTTTTTAGGTTACCTTTCAATTTTCCCAACTGCCCCTTTAAGGAGCTGCATTCAATGATAATGCCTTAATTCAGCAAGGCATCTGATGGTTAATTATGCTGCTGATATGCACCCGTCCTTACTCTTTCAGAGAAATAAAGGGAAAATGACAGACTGTCATTCTTCAAAGCCAGCTTATTGTCCCGTATTTATAGCATACTGCATGTATATGATCCCTTCTGGCCATCTGCCCCTTGTCTTACCTGTCCACCAATCATTCAGCCAAGCTCAATGATGCTATTCATCAGTGGCAGGGAAGCTGCAGCTTAGTAACAGCAAGAGGAAAGCATGTTCTTTGTTAGCTCCCCTGGCTGTACCACATAATTACGGTTTCATACAGCCTCTGAATCCCTTTAATTTGCCTTAAGGCGACAGTACAGAAAGCAAATGATCATTTCACTTTTATATGCGTCAATGTTAAAACATATATAGAACCTGTGAGATGACAATTATTAATAAATAAAGAATAGTTTATTATCTAACCTAGTTTTTATGATCATCTTATGTCGGTATGAGTGTCTCTGGCTTCCTGCTATTTTCCTCTGCTTTTCCCCTCTACCCCCATCCTAATGAATATTCAACCTGCATCCTTCAATCTGGAGTTTGAATAAGATGCTTCCTGTTTTTCCTATTAAAGATTGACTGTTGTCCTGGGTGAAAGGGATTGTTTATAAGACTTTGCAGCTGGCAATTCCTGTTTATTTTATTTTTATTTTTTTGAAACCTTGACCCTGGTTCTAGAGACATTTATTTCAGTTTCAAATAATGTCTTGTGTGTTCCAATGGCTCCATTACCCCTGACTCTATATTGCAAGCTTTTTAAAAACTTACCTACCTCTATCTCACTGTGAGCAGTTCAAAGGCATTTGCTGGGTGTTCTTAATTTCTTTTCTGGTGCCTGCTATAGCGCTCAGATTAGAACACAAGTAAACTTTGTTAGATGAATGGAAATTCATCACAGTAAGTTCTAAAAAGAGGCAGTCTTAATCATCCATCATCATCCTTGGGCTAGGAAAGGGTAAGGAGAGACAAAAATTCAGTCGCTCTGTCTCCTACACATATACTTGGTCACAGTGATTCTGTGGGTCCCCACTGCTCAGTTTGTTGTGTGGTTAGAGAGTCATTAACATGTTATTCTGTAGGCTATGACAGTCCAGAAAATTAATATTTTTGTCATTTTACAGAGAATTATGAATAAAAGGATGATTGGAAGTGTGATCCCACTAAAGCTGTTTATAAGTAAGTGGACATTGGTTATTTAGGACACACAACTTTTTATCTACGGTCCTGCTTCTTGGCAGTAACTATCTGGGAGGCCCTTCAGAAATGAAAGAAGATCCTTGCATTTCCTGAAGTGTTCTGGATGGTGTTTGCATTTGCCATCTGGGAGAGGTGATATAAACACCTTGGTATTTCCTTAGAACTCAGTTTTAAATGCTTCAAATGTACTTTACAAACATGATTTCATGAATCCCTAAAACCAAGTTTGGGAAATAGGAGATATGCTTAACCAAAACACTCTAGTTGCTTCTTGCTGCCCAAGGGATGGATCCCCCCACAACTGCCTCATCTTTTCCTACCTGTACTCAAGTACTAACTTTCAGTTACATAAAACTATTGTGGGTTTTAATCTCCCACAAATTCTCTTGCCTTTAGGCCTTTGAGTACACAGTTCCTTCTTCCAAGAATACTCCTCCCTGTCTACCCCTCCATCCTCCATTCCTGGTCCTCCTCTATACTCTGAAACTTTAATATTCTCTCCTGGTGACAATTTCCTGATTCCAACCCCAGGTTGGGTCCCTTGCTGTTTGTTTTTCAGAGTAAGAGTTCACAGCACAAATATTTTCAGAGTAATCTCAACTTTTCTAGTTCTTTTAGCTATAAATAGGAGACCTATGATCCAGAGCTGTTCTCTTTGTGCTGGTCCATGTCTTTCAATTTAAGTATTTGAATTGATATACTGTCAAAAGTTGCTGCCAAAATTGCATTTAGAAGTAGGAGCCAGGAAGAGCTTGTCAAGCATCTTGACTTGTAGTTTAGATAATTTAGTTCTGTTAGACTACCTTAGCCATCTAGGGAAAAAGCAAATCATACCACTGTCTGGATTTATCCAAAGCTCATATTCTACTATTAGAAATGCCAGAAGATTGTATGACTTTTCTGATTACATTGTAAATATTCTTTTTTTAAATATTACTTGAAATAAGTGCCACAGAGGCTAAGAACACTTTCAACTATGTAAGCTGCTTTATGATGGTATCATTTGAATTACAGTAGATATAATTAATTTAAACCAGTGAAAGAGTTGGGAAAATAGATCTAGGAGACTGTGCTCTTGTTGGTCTGGAGATTACTATCTCTGGACACAGATATCTCAGCCATACCTTGGATAGCAGCAGCAGTGGTACCTACCTCACAGGATTATTGTGAAGAGGGTAGTATTTTTACTTTTATGTAGCTGTGGTT
>NW_008348795.1:274670-288251 GCF_000622305.1 Nannospalax galili
AGCAGCAGTGGTACCTCACAGGATTATTGTGAAGAGGGTAGTATTTTTACTTTTATGTAGCTGTGGTTCATAGTTTCAGAGGTTTCATTCATCTTTGCTTTCTCCGTTCATTCTGGGCCTATAGTGTGACAGAATATCCTGAGAGCAGGAACATGGGAAGCTCAGCTCTTCAACCCATGGCAGACAAGAAGTATAGAAGCTGGGGTTTCCAGAAGGGGTTAGAGCAAGATATACCTTCCAAGGGTATGCCTTCGGTGGTCTACTTCCTCCAACTAGGACACACTGCCTACCTTCCCCACCACCCAATCATGCCATCAATTATGAATCTATCAAAGGATTAGTCTGTTCACTAAGTCTAAGTGCTTTACTAATCTCCTAGGTATTTCTTTGTTCAGTCAAGTTGATCAAGAGTCACCATCACGAGGGGGTTAAATTAAATATACACATGGAGTTTTAGTGTTACATAGGCCTGAAAGTAAGAGTTCAGTAACTGCTTGCTTTTTCATTATTGCAGACACTACAGGTGCCCTTTACCACTTCCACATTAGTCAAGTTAATTTCTTGTGGGTACATTGAAAATGACATTTGCAGCATGGTGAATTCCATTGTTTTCCCTTCTTGTGTTACTAAGAAGCTAGGTCAGGTCTTAAGAATCCCACCCATAAGCTTGATAGAAGCTTCAAGTTTTGAAGCCTAGAAGGCCATGGCTCAATGTGGTGCTCAACTTGCCCTGGCATTTGCCTTCATTGTGTTGTCTTCCTTGTGCTCCTCACTGTGACTGGGATGGCTGTCTCTCCCCCTTTGGCCATGAACTTGCATCCTTACATCCTCATGCTGTGTGTCTGTCCCATAGGTAACCAATAAATATTTGGAGGGGCATACAGGTGACAAACCACGCTTTTCAAGGGGAGCAGATGGGAAAATAACTGCTTAATTCTCAATATTAATTTGTTTTTCTTCCTTTTATGGTCATGATGGAAGTTTGAGATGGAGTTGACAACACTTTCACTAAGGATTAATTTAACCAAGCCCTTGGATCCTAAACCGCAACCCAGGTCCTATTGTAAAAGACAGCTTCAGTCCTTGCTGTCATTATCTTACTTACAGGACGCTGCTAGCAAAAATGGGCCTAACAAAAGAGATTTTTTATTTTTTAGCAATCAAAGCCATAGTGGACAAATTTCTAAAGAATCTTGTGCATATAAAAGGAGAAAAGCTTTCATACATACACAGTTTTTATTGTCCTGTGTCTCTTCTTCAGGAATACACACACAAGAAAACAACCAAACAAAGCATAAAACTCTACCCCCCCCACCTGTTTTGGTATTGGAGACTGAACCCAAAACTTCACCCATACTGAGAATGTGGTCTATAACTGAAATCTACCACAAATCTTAATTTTAGTATATATTATTTACTTATTTTGTTTCTGCCAATTGCCTACCAAAAACATCTATTAATGGAAAACTATTTTGAAGCTCTTCTCAGCATGAATCCTCCAGACCCTTCCTACCATCTGGGTCTCTCAGCATTTAATACAACATTGTAGAAAGACCCTGTTCTGGGAGTAAAATATCCACATTCTCTGAGGCTGGACACCGCTTGGTGGTTGAAAGCTTGTATTGCTCTTATAGACTTGAGTTTAGTTCTTAGGTTCCCAGAACCCATGTAAAGTGATTGGCCTTTGTGGGCACCTTCAGTAAAGTGCATATACCCCTCCTCCCCCACATATACACATAATTAAAAAGAAAATGAATCCTTAAAATATCCAGATTCTCCTTTATTATTTACTATTTTGTAAAAAGAAATAAGAAAGAAACAAAGTTAGTTAGCAGTTGGCCCCATAGTACTCTAAATTCCACAATCTTGGGTCTCATTTCCCATGTGTCTATTGAAGACTTTGGACTTCCCAGAATGAGACTAAACATGTTTAGAGCTGTATAATTATTTCCATCCACTTAAAGGAAAAATAAAGTCTCAACAGTTTATAATCCCCCAGAACAAAGAGATTCTGTTCCTTAAAAGTTTCGTTCTGCTAAGACTATTAACATCCGTTCCATAGAAATATGTGACTTAGATACCATGACCTATCTACTCAGACAGTAAACTGTGGGTATTATAAATTATAATATGATAGTTATTTCCTGTGCCAAATTCTGAATTTATTATCTTGGAAATCATAATCAAGTTACTAGAAAGAGAACCCTGAACCTAGTGTACTTGGCAGTTCCTGACAAGCAATCAGAGCTAGTAAATACCCCCACCCACGGAATCCACAGAAACAGGAGGTGATGTTCTTAGCGATGTTCAAGTGCTTTCTTTTTAATGATGGATCACTGTAAGAATATTTTTATTACAACTGATTTAGAAACAGAATGTTTAGTTTCATAAATATGTAAAAGATGCAACCAATTTGTTCCTAGCCCAAAGTATAGTCACAGTGTATACATGCTTAATGACTTAATGCTTTACTATAACTTGGGGAGAATTCTATAATTTTCCCATCCACATGCCAGCTAACAACTGTCTGTAACTCCAGTCCTAGGGGATCTGAATCCTCTTTTGGCCTCTGGTACACAAATGATTCACATACAGACAAGTAGGCACTCACACAAACATGTAGATAAGAATAAATAAATAATTTTCTATATTAAAGGATTACTGGGACACAATAAAAGGTTGTAAAAAATGTTGGTGCTGGGGAAATGGCTCAGTGGGTACAGCCTGAGCTCAGAACCCAAAGCCCACATAAAAGCTGGCATGTACATAATCTCTAGGCCTAGTTTATTCAGCTACAAAGAGACCCTGTCAAATGAAGTGTAAAGGCAAAGGCTGAAGGGCTGCTACCTAAAGGTTGTCTTCTGACCTTTACATATGTGCTAGAGTACACAGGGACAAACATGCACACACACTCACATCATGAATATATACACAAACTGTTGCCAGAGTTCTCTACAGGTGTCTTGCGTGATCAGACAAACCATATAACATTTTTTTATGTGAATTTATTATGGTTTGTGCCCTTGGATAGGGAGGGGGTAAATGGGGAAACTTACAAAGAAAGGCACACCAGGCACCCAGCTCTGCAGTGCTGGGCCCTCAGCTCCAGATCACTTCCTCGTTCACAGTCTCTGTTAACTTTCGCCCCCGCATCTTGGGCCCACAGTCTCACCCCAGGTAGGTAAATGTCCCCTTTCACGTCCACTCGGGTGGGACCCTGGGGCCATCTTTCTCTCCACACTGGCCACCGGGTCGTGGCGGCTCCAATTTCCGTCCCCAAATGGTGCAGAAAGCCCCTCCTCCTGTGGCTAGCTGTCCATAGTCAATTCTCCTCAGCAGGCCCCTCGGAGGAAACAGGCTGTTCAGGACACACAAACACACAAAAAGAAAGAAACTTAAAAAAAACAAAAAAAAAAACAACAAAAAAAAACATACTGTTGGTAAAATGTGCATGGAAATATAAAAACGTACATATTAGAAAAGGGAAAATGCCCTGAATGTCTGTGATGGACTCCTAGAAGCTGGGGACCTTACATTTCCTGAGCAATGACTTCTGGAGGTGGAGCAGACTCTCCACTTGGATAGGTTCCCAGCCTTGCCTTGCTTCCCTTCATTTTGTTGCACTGGGGACCAGGGATCTTGCTTTGAGCTCACAGTTTCAAGTTCAAGTATTATCCCTTCCTGTGACTCTTACTCCAGATGTGGCTGTGACTGTTCCCTTTTTAAACCTCTACAAATGTCTTTTAGTACCTGTAACACTGCTGTTCTTGCTATGGGACGAATATTGTTTGTGCTACCAAAGCTCATAACAAAATTCAATCCCCAATATAAGATATTAAAGTCAGGATATAAAGTTCAACTAATGATCAGTCCTAATATACATACACACACACACACACGTGTGTGTGTGTGTGTGTGTATACATTTATATGTATCTGTCTCAAAGGTCTATCAATTTAAAGTATGATTCCTACTTCTGTTAAATGAGCATAAATAGATGGAACATACTAATTACAAAAGGCATTTTGTGGGATGCAAAGTACATGTTTTAAAAAATTAATGATCTTGCTGGGTGTGGTGGTGCACACTTTTAATCCCAGGACTTGGGAGGCAAAGGCAGGCAGATCTCTGTGAGTTTGAGGCCAGCCTGGTCTACATAGAGCGTTCCAGGCCAGCTAGGGCTACAAGGAGACCCTGTCTCAAAAAGACAAAACATATAAATAAATAGTTAAATAAAATAAAATGTTTTAAAAAACTAGAGTATACACTTTAATTTTATTTGTCATCTTAAAATTTCAAATGCTGCTGGAGAAGTGGATGACACAAAGGTTAAGATAAAGACTTCCAAATGTTTTGAAACTTTGAAAAATGGAATTTTAAATTAATATAGACCTTTGAGCTCACTGTATTCTAGGCACTCACAACAGAGCCCAACAATACTCTTCCATGGAAAAACAATCAACTCCATTCCACACGATGCAATTTGCTAATGCGTACAACCTTGCTCATGGATTTACCTAGGGTCTAGGAGTATTTGCTCCTGCTTTTGTTTCAGTTATTGTAGGAATTACTTCTAGCTTATTCCTGATAGTGTCCATGGACAGCTCTGTATATTCTTTGGGTCACCCAGTTCTCTGAAGCATTGATTGTGATCATGCCCAGGCTTTGCCCCATCATTATCTCCTTCGGACCAAGGCTTCTTGAAACCACTTCTTTCAGCTGTTCTTTCCACTTTCCTAGCTCCCTTCTTGCAGTTTCCTACCCGTGATGTTCTGAGTTAGTTGCTGTGCTTCCCAGGCAACTGCTGGCTTTCTCTGTTGACACCAAGGCAAAAGTCAAAACTGACCTGCTTGGCCAACTGCCCCGCGTCTTGGCCCCTCCCCTTCAGCAGTCTCGCTTTTCTTTCTGTACCATCTTTAGTTCATTCAGTTGTTTCCCCAGGAATGCCCTTGGTGGTAGGAGCAAGAAGCATGTCTCCTGGTCCTTGGAAGCAGTCTCAGTTGGATTTTTTCCTTCTGTGGCATCTGTAACTTTATCTCCTGTCTCTTGTTTACTCTAGAAACAAGTCCCATGGCCTGCAGGGACTGCTTCAAATTAGGCTGGGTCTTTTGCCCTGAAAGAGATGGGGTGCATTAACCCTCTCTCTACCTCTTATTCTGAGAGAGGGCTCACCAGTGAGGCTTCCATGTACACCAGAGTGCGATGCACACAGAAGGCCAGAACTGGCCAAGGTTTGAAGAATAAGAGACTATAGAGTGTGGGATGGGACTCCTATATGGAACCTCACCCACCCATGGCTCAGGGACGATTGCAGAAGAGGAAGCAGAAAGATATAAGAGCCAAGGCTGGTTCATGAACACAGAGAGATGGAGGCCTCCAAGCTACTGGAGGCTTGCTCAAGTGTGCCTGTGGCAACAGTGGCATTGAGCATGGGGCCCTCGTCAGCTCAATTAAACAAGGGCCCAAAAGGGAGATGAGAAATAGGTGGCAGGCCAGCACTAGATTAAGAACTATTTGAGAATGATTGCTGCTGGATGAGGGAGAGTATGTCTTACATACAACCACTGGATGGGCTAACTAGATGCCAGTGGACTCATTTACGCTAAAGGACATTTGGGTACAAACACCTGAATGAATAGGACTTTGTATGTATGGCAGAGTGCATAGGGTTCGGTGGGGAAATAGGGAGAGGCATGGATGGGGAAGAATGTCTGGATTTGGGTGGGAAATGCTATACGAAAGTTTAAAAGCTCAATTAAAAAAAGTGAAAAAAAGAGATGTGTTTGAAGGTGTGCAATTTGCTTGGCATAGCTAGAGGCTAATTCACTTCTCGTTTGTTCTAGCTCCCGGCATTCTTAGACATGTTCTTTTCATGTTCCTCATTCAATGCTTTTTGCAAGGAGTGTTCTTAGATATTCTAGAGATGATTTCTTTTCAACCTCCATGTGGAATTTCCCCTTCTGAAGCTGGCTCCCGCCCCAGGAGCTATTCCTGCCATATTGGAGCAGAGACACCACTGTCTTTCCTTTTACTTAAAAAAAATTACTCTATAAGACACAAAATTAAATGAGGTTTTAAACTTTAAAAAAGATCTCAATTTCATTATTAAAATACAGTTTCATACAGAAAAATTCATTTTTAATACAATTGACACTAAGATGCACATGTGTTTCTAATCTCTATATATCTGATTATTACTAGTCACAGTCGGTTAGTTTCTGAGCTCCTTGGTATCTGAGCATGGATATAAAGTCATCAGGCAGATTTCAGTGGTAATGTTTTTCACATCTACTAATTATTAAGAAGCAAATTTTTATGCTTTGAAGAATTTTTTTTTTCTTTTCTTTTTTTTTAATTTATTTATACACCCACTTCCCAGGTAGCACCCTCCCATAGCCTCCCTCCCCCCACTCCCTCCCCCTTATACTTTCATATCCCTGCTACTGTGTGCTGTGTTGTAGGCACCCCCAGCCGTTCCCTACTACTGGCCCTTCTGGTGAATCTAGTCAGCCTATCTAGAGGTCTTTGTTTTAGGAGGGTCAGCTGTTCTTCATCTAGCAGTAGTCAGTTGTCTATATTCCTTTCGATAAGATTGGGGTCTGCTGTCCATTTTCCCAGTTCTATGCTAGGTTACTATCTGGGAATCCCTTTGGCCAACCTGGCCATCAACTCAAAAGAAGGTATTGCTTGTCTGGCATTGTTGCTTGTTATGTAGCCTTTAGCTATACATATGGACTCTTATGAAATAAAAAAAATCTACCTGATGACTTTATATCCATGCTCAGATGCCAAGGAGCTCAGAAAGTAACCGACTGTGACTAGTAATAATCAGATATATAGAGATTAGAAACGCATGTGCAAACATCTTAATGTCAATTGCACTAAAAATGAATTTTTCTGTATGACTCTGTATTTTAATAATGAAATGGAGATCTTTTTTAAAGGTTAAAACCTCATTTAATTGTATGTCTTATAGGGTTTATACTGAGTACAATATTGTATAACTGTATTAATTCAACTGTAAACCTAAAAATTCACAGCCAATTTTGGAAAAAAATTACTCTTATATTATGTATATGAGTGTTTGCCTCATGTATGTATGTGCACAATGGGCAGGTCTGGTGCTGGAGGAGTCAGAAGAGGGTGCTGGACCTTCTGAACTGGAGTTACAGGTGGTTGTGTGATGTTATGTGGCTGCAAGGAGCCTAACTGAGGTCCTCTGCAAGAGCAGCAAGTGCTTTTAACTGCTGAGCCACTTCTCCAGCCCCAAAAGAAAGGTTTGCTTGTTCGTTTCTTTGTTTCAGAGATTTCACTGCATCATGGCTGGGAGGGCAGAGCACATCATATCAGAGTAATGAGGAAAGAGAGAGGGAGGGAGAGAAAGTTTCACGCACTAGATAAAATATTTCAGAGGTTAATGAGGCTCTGTCCACATGAATGAATGAATCAGTTTATGCAGCTAATGGGTTAATGGACTGTTTCCAGAGTAGGCTTGCTATGAAAGCCATCTTGACTAGGCCTCCCTTTTTCTCAGGTGATGCCTTGAGCAGCCTAGCGACTTTGCCAGAAGGAAGGCAATCAGCAGCTACAGGCCCTTGACCTTCAACTAGAATTTATAACTTCTTTATAACTTACCCATTTGTGGTACAATGCCACTAGCAACAGAACATGGACTAAGATAGACCTTATTTGACTGATTTATAATTTCTTTCATGGTAAATACTATTTGATATTTGTCTTCACATTGTTATGTTTAAAGCATTGCCTTATATAGGTGCTCTACAATTGATTGAATAGGTTAATAAAGTAAAAATTAAACTACATGACATAGCATTTACCTTGGCACATGTTCTAGTTAGTTTTTATTGTCAACTTGACACAACCAATAATCACCTGGTAAGAGGGATTTCCCAGAACAGACTGGCCTGCAGTCATGTCTGTGGGGAATTGCCTTGATTATTCGGTGATAATCAATATCTGTGGGTGGTGCCACCCCTGGGTAGGCAGTCTTTGGTTATATTAGAAAACTCAGCACCAGTCAGAGTGAACAAGCCAGTAAGCAGTGTTCCTCTGTGATTTCTGCTTGAGTTCCTGCCCCAACTTCCCTAAACAATGCCTTGTGGCCTAGAATCATAAACTGCCTTTTGGCAGAGTGTTTTATCAAAGCAACAGGAAAGCAAACTAGAACAGTACCTGATATAAATTAGGCATTCAGTTTGGGTTAACTGTGATCTGGGTGGCACACAATTTCATAGGTGAGTTATGAGGTACATTATTGCTATGCATGACATTTTTCAATAGCATCTGAAGTACTATTTTTGGTGGGTGGAAATTGTTTTTTTTTTCAGTCCCCCCACCGTGTGCGTGTGTGTGTGTGTGTGTGTGTGTGTGTGTGTGTGTGTTGCTTTTCTTGAGACAGGGTCTTGCTGTATAACCTAGGCTTGCCTCAAGTTCTGGGATTATAGGTATGTGTCACCATGCCTAGCCTCAACTATATTTTTTAAAGTTAAATGGAGTCAGAGAGATGACTCATTCTTATCAAGCCTGATGACAAAAGTTCCATCCCTTCATATGGTGGATGGAGGGAACCACCTCCTGCTAGCTGTCTTCTGACCGCCATGCATGTGCTGTAAACACACACACACACACACACACACACACACACACACACACACTAAATAAATGCAATTTAAAAAATTTAATGAAATATACTAAATCTCTCCCTGTGTGCTCATGATTATATCTAGTTTGCAAAATAAATAGATTTTCTTTTCCTTGGAATGAAATGTTAATAATGGCAGTTTTAAATCATAACCAAGATCATGGTTAGGTTCATTATCCAGAGATACTGACATCAAGAGATAACTATTGTTTCAGCTTTTTTTCTTTGTAATACTCCTTTTTAAAAACATTGTTGTAATTCATTCATTTAACAGATATTTGCATCATGTTTTCTATTGTGCTCATGATTATATAGAGAATATAACTTTGCATCATATTTTATGCAAATACATAGCAAATATTTACCAGTATCTGCTTTTAAAATTATTTTAGTGAATTTATTTATTTATTGGAGGGGTGTTGTGCATGTACATGCCAGAGCATGCATGTGGAGGTCCATTCCCTCCTTCATTATGTGGGTTCTGGGGATCAAACTCAGGTCATCAGATTTGGCAGCAAGTTTCTTTACCTATGGAACCATCTAACCAGCTCAGTATTTGCCAATATTATTCAGAACTCTCTGTAACTATAATTATGCTTATTTAAAATTAAGAATTCTCTGTTTAATTAATTTGGTCCTTTTTAAGAAGGGCCAAGAAGGGTCATTGGACCTTCACCAGAGTATCCAGCCACTCTTCCCAGCCAACTGTATATAATTTGGCCCTAATCACACATGGTCTTCTGGATTTGGAGAGGGCTAAAGTACACAATCTGGGGAAGGCTAGGGAGAGAAGGCATGACCCATGGTAGGTAAAGGTTTTCCAGTGTGCAAACCCTCAGGTCATACACACATCTCAGCAACCCCTCATTTATCTAGAAGCCTTTGAGAGGGAACTGACACTGATTCTAACCTCTCCAACAGCTATCAAAATACCTGAAAGCAAATCCTGAATCCATCACTCTCAACTCCAGCCTTGGCAAACAAAAGAAAAATGTGGAGGAACCCAATAGGGGGAATACTTTTGGAAGCCCTTATCAAGAAATTCCAATGGACTCTCATATGAACATTTGAAAATTGCCCTATTTTGACTTTTCTAGTTACCTGTCTAGAACGTATAATGCTAATTACTCTTGCCTTTACTTCTTCACGATTTAGGGACTTTCTTTTCCCCCTAGAGATAAGAGTTATGCAATTTGGGAGTCTTTTAGATAGACTCACTGAAGGGATACCCCTAATACCTCACCCTGAGTCCCTGTTCAGCATGGAAGAAGCCAGACTGGTCTGTGTCCTGATTTCCTATCCACAAGTTGGATAATCTCTTCAGAGGATGATAAGAATAGGAGGTAGAAATTGGCTAGGCAATTAAGGAAAAAACACCCCAGAGAAAAGTAGCCAGTTTCTTGGCTAAAAGTCACAATGTCCTTGGGCCTTTTGGCAACATACTATGTTCCAAAGGCCAAAAATGTCAAAAGTATTTGCGAGCTTTTATCTAATCCTTAAAAGATTTTAAGATTACCTCTCCAGAGGGGGGAATGTTAGAGTAGCCAAAAGCCCCATAAAAAAAGAAGAAGAAAGAGTACATTAAAAAAAAGAAACAGAGGATCTTATCAGAAAAGAAGTATTCTCAAGATATGTGAACTGATATTTTAGGACCAACTTCTCTTTTCCAACAGAATCTTTACAGAATTATAGATAAGACTATAAGTCCTAGATCTAGCTTGCTATTATCTTTCAGAGTGATTGTATAATGAATTAATAAATGTAAACAATTCAGTGTAGAGCTTGTTCCATAATATATGTTAAAATACCTGCTTTTACTAAGGAACAAAAAAGAGAGAATCTAAGAAGTCAGTGTAGGAAGCGGCATGAAACTTAAGGCAGTACTGATGTTAAATGTTTCAAACTTGTAAGTGTTCAACTTTTGAATATCTCTACTATAAATAAAGTTTGAGTAGCCACAACAAAAAGAAGAAATATATTTCTGCTGTAACATTTTATATCTTTAAGATGCTTTAGGAAAGCTATAGATTTATTAGGAGGAAAGGTGTGATGTTTTCAAGGCTTTTATACATTTGCCCACTTGTTTTCTAAAATGAAGTACAAATGAACTGAATCAAAAGTTCATTGATTATAGGAATACAAAAAAATTACATAGCAACATGTTTCTACACACAGAATGTAAGAAAATAATTATGCCTCAGTTGGGCATGGTGGCTCACACCTTTAATCCCAGCATTTGTGAGGCAGGGGCAAGTGGATCTCTGTGAGTTTGAGGCTAGCCTGGCCTACATAGCGAGTTCCAGGCCAGCCAGGGCTACACAGTGAGAGCCTGTCTCAAAAAGCAGACAAACCACCTCAAAATTAAGGCTCGAATGACAAAAGAGTGAGGAAGGGCATACCACCCAAATTAGTCTGTCAAATACTTGAAATTCATCCAGAGTTGCCAGCTAGTCTGGAGGTTGTGACCACACTCAGGAGGAGAAGGAAAGGCCTGGTCGAGGGGCTTTGTTCTTTAATCCAGTGTCTCCTAAAAGCAATAACCTTTGCTAATTTAAGCAAGTTGTCTCTCTGGTATGCCTTGAGGCGCCTAACTCCATGACAAAGTGAGACAGATATAGTGGACTGTACACACAGGAGTGTCATGTAACAGGAAAATGAGCCCTTCTTTAAAGGCTTAGACTTTCATGTTAAATACATTTTCTTATTTTTAGATAGGAGGAACTCCAGAGTGAAGTAAACAGTGTAATATAATCTTGCATTGTCTTGAAGAAAATCAACCAGGGAATTGATTCATGCTTGGCCACGACATTCCAGGAATTCTTTAAGCTGACTGTAAGGAATGAATACTTTCTGAGGGTAATTTTAGCCAGTGGACACAGACTTTGGGGGTAGAAGATGCAGGCATTGGGTGCATGTTTCCACTCAGTTACGTTTCTTCCCTGTCTCTTCTGTGTGACACATGATATGCACATTTAGATAAGTTAAGTGATTTTAGTGATACTTCAAGATTTTTTCATCCCAAGTGACAACTGAGTATAAAGCTAGCAATTAGGTGGCACATAAAGAATTAGAACACATACCTGTTTAGCTCTTAGAGCTATTTCCCAAGGTGTGTTTATGAAGGCTGAGTATTCAGCCAACTCCCATACATGCAAAGAGTTATCATCCTGCCATTGACTGGTTATGATATTGCATGCATGAGGTCATGGTTTCAATCATAATGAGACAGTTAATTACACTTTATTTTATAGACAGACTACTCCATCCTCCATTGGTGTAAGAAGAGAGCAATGAAACAGGGCCTGGAAAAAGAAATGGAGGTATAAGCTCATTTTCTTCTTAAAAAAAAAAAATCTTAAAGTCAATTTTTTGGCTTGCATGCACAGAAATAGATTTCACTGTGGTATTTATATATATGAAATATAAGTACAATATATCCTATCCTATTCTATATACTGTATTAATGTACTAATAGAGTAAGGATATATATATATAATGATATATAATTATATATGTATATGTTATTTTCTTGATCTACTAATGTGTGCTGTTCATATTATAAGAAAGACCAGAGCTGAGAGTGGTGGCTCACACCTTTAATCCAACAATTAGGAGGCAGAGGCAGGCAGATCTTTGTGAATTCAAGGCCAGCATACGGTCTACATATGGAGTTCCAGGCCAGTTGGGGCTATAGGGAGACCCTGTCTCAGAAAGATTAAAAAAAAAAAGAAAGTCCAATTAACAGGGCAAGGCTATATCACTCACTGTGGATTCATCACCAGTGTGGGAGAGGGAAGCACTGAATTAATGATGAAGCGTATTTATGCACATGAGGATAATACATTTCCAATTATAACATATAAGGACACTCTATATAAATAAAAACACACTGTCATTAACCTCTGTCAGCTTAGGTCCCTAATTTCTTATCTTGTACATTGTTTATTTGTTCAGTGACTGTTTATGAAGGGTCATAATTATGAAGCACTTAAGAGGTTAGTTTCCTTTATCTAGAGATGATAACATTTTAGAACATTTAGTAAACTATAAAACCAAATCGTTGTATATCTGGGCTGCTATATCAAAATATCATAAACTAGCCAATTTATAAACAACAAAGATTTATTTCTCATGGTTCATAGGTCTAGTCATCTCCCAAAAGCCCAGATCTCCCAACACTGTCATCCTATGGTTATGTATTGATCTATGAATTCTGAGGGAGGTTGACGTTCATACCAAAGCACCAACCTACTACACCTTGGCAGATCCTTGGAACTAGGAGTGATTTCGGTATGTCAATATATAGGTTTCAAGCTTAGGTGAACAACAGTGTTGCTGTTTGAGCAATTTATACCACTTAGTTTCCTTGGTTAAGATTCCAGCCTTATGAAAATGTGTTGGATACAGGGCTTGGAAAAGCTGGCATTCCAGAACAACAGAGGAGAAGACATTGAGGGTGACTTAGGAGAAATGGAGTGCAGGTGACCACTCCTTCCCTTAAAATCAAACCAAGGTCTTACTATACTAGATGACGTTCCTCCTGTAAAAGGACAGCTTGATCTGATCAAAGATAGGGCTTTCCCATAGGGACTCTGTCTCTACAGACCAGGGTCTCTTCTGCCATCTTAAGGGGACACCTCCTGCTTCATTGTGATTGAAATGTGGGCATCTCTGACATTGGTTCCCTGCAACGTGGCTGAGACTGTAGAACCCTGAGACCCTCTTCATTCGCCCACTACCCCCAATCCCTCCAAACCCCCACTAATTGCTCTTTTAGCTTCTGTAAAATGCTTGGCTGCTGCTTTAGACATGCCTAAACACGCCCTGGCATACCCTGACTCCCACCTGCTGTTCCCCCCCTTCCAGGAAACTATAGATTAACCAAGCCCGAGCATAAAAACTGCCCTATAAGGTAAAAA
>NW_008348795.1:288306-289217 GCF_000622305.1 Nannospalax galili
GCACCTACAAATAAGAAGCTTCCAGGGCTGCATCTTATACATCCAATCGGTTTAAAATTATGCTGGCGTGCGTGGGCTCCTTGAACCAACCAAATTGTATCTTCAGTATCTCCCTCCCCCCTTTGTCTAAAACCTATATAAGGCTCCACTCTCCCTTACTCTGGGCTCTCAGCATGGATCCGTTGAGTTGATGAGGTCTGAGAGCCCGAGCTTAAGCCCGAATAAACCATAAACCTTTGCTTTTGAATTTTGGTGTGTTGGGTCCTTGGTGGTCTCTTTGGGGTCCAGTGGATGGGGTACAACATTTGGGGACTCATCCAGGATCCCCCCAGAGACCTCCGAGAGGAACCGGCCCCAAAAGGTTTGTGATCAACTGGCCGGGTAAGTTTTTGTAAAACTGTGTTTGTCCACCTGTCTTTCTGTCTTTTCTATACTTTCCCTTTGGTCGCGGCCATCTGATCTCAGTTTTTTGTCACTGGAAGGCTAGCAAGGTGACCTGGAGGATTCAGGAGACATCCCCATCCTCATCAGAGTGGGTGTACCCCACCGGACACCCCACCAGGACACTAGTTCATCTGAAACCTCAGAGGACCTTGCGACCCTCTTGGGACACGCAAGTCCTATCTGTATGGTCTTTGGCACAATCGAGCCAGGGAATCCACATGGCCAAGAGTCCAGACCATCTGAAAGCTGTGGTAGTTTAATTTGGGCCATCTGTCTGTGTCGTGCTTGTGTCTTGTGATCTTTGTTCTAATTTCTTTGTTGACGAAATGGATGGGACTGATAAATACTATGGGCAACACCCCATCTTCCCCTCTAGATCTTACACTAGTCCACTGGGGGGACGTTAAGACAATTGCCCATAACAATAGTGTAGATGAAAAGAAAAAGAAATGGACAACTTTATGTTC
>NW_008348795.1:290089-291129 GCF_000622305.1 Nannospalax galili
CCCAACTGGGACTACAACACAGCAGAGGTAAGGAGAGGCTCCTGGTCTACCACAAGACTCTGTTAGCGGGTCTCAAAATGGCAGCTTGAACCCTCCAATATGTCTAAGGTCTATGATGTCAGACAGGGGCCCTAAGAGAGCCCAGCCTCATACTTAGAGAGGCTACAAGATGCCTTCCTGCAGTTCACTCCGTATGACCCAGAAGCAGAGGAATCAGCTCAAACTGTGATGTTTGCTTTCGTTAACCAGGCAGCCCCTGACATCAAGAGAAAGTTACAGTCTTTAGATAGGCTAGGAGAAAAGAACCTTAGGGACTTAATAGCAGTGGCAGAAATGGTTTATAATAGAAGGGAGACAGCAGAACAAAGAGAGGAAAGAAAAGAAAAAAGGAAGGAAGCCTGACCAGGGTCCTGGGGAGAAAACAGGCCCACCACAGGAAGGACCTCAGAGAGATATTATTGGCAACCAACCCCCAGTATGGAAGGAGCTCATCGGTGGGATCCAGACCACGAAATAAGGTAGGGAAAAACCAGTGTGCGTACTGCAAGGAGAAAGGGCACTGGGTGAAGGACTGCCCCAAGAAGAATAAGCAATCAGCTAAGGTATTACCAGCTCTAATTGGGGTGAAGACAGTGACTAGGGGAGACGGGGCTCAGGTCCCCTCCCTGAGCCCAGGGTAACCCTGAAAATAGAGGGGAAACCAATTGAGTTTATAGTAGATACTGGTGCCCAGAATTAGGTTTTATTGGAGCCAAGAGGGCCAGGGTCCTCCAGAACTACATGGGTACAGGGGGCAACAGGAACAAAGCCCTATTCATAGACTACCCAAAGAACAGTAGATTTAGGGAAGGGCCGGGTATCCCACTCATTTCTAGTAATCCCAGAATGTCACTATCCACTTCTGGGCAGAGATTTATTGTCAAAAATGAGGGCACAGATCCACTTCACAGCTAAAGGAGCCACCCTGCTTCACAACAGGGCACCAGTTCAGGTTCTAGTCACCAACGACCTGACTGAGGAATATAGACTCCATCAGGAGC
>NW_008348795.1:292717-293580 GCF_000622305.1 Nannospalax galili
GGGGACACGGCCGGGTATGTATTGGGAGACTGATTTCACTGAGATCAAACAGGGAAAATTTGGATATAAATATTTACTAGTATTCATAGACACCTTCTCTGGATGGACTGAGGCCTACCCAACCAAGCATGAGACTGCTCACGTGGTAGCCAAGAAGCTAATCGAAGAGATCCTGCCCAGGAATGGTTTCACATCTCCAATCGGATCAGATAATGGGCCAGCCTTTGTCTCTCAGGTAAGCCAGGGAATAGCCACTGCACTGGGGGCCAATTTGAAACTACATTGTGCTTATAGACTCCAGAGTTCAGGACAGGTAGAAAGAATGAATAGAACTCTAAAAGAGATCCTAACCAAATTAGCTTTAAAGACTGGCGTAGACTGGGTGGCTCTCCTACCATTTGCCCTTTTGAGAGTAAGAAACACTCCATACCAGATGGATTTGACCCCCTTTGAAATCATGTATGGAATCCCCCCTCCTATGATACCTAGCCTCCAAGCTGACCTAGTATCAATCTTGGGAGACCAAGACCTACTGGACTCACTCCAGCTGTTGCAGCTAACCCACCAATGGATCTGGCCACAACTCAGAGCCATATATGAAGCTGCTCTCCCCCCACAATCCCACAGGTTTAAACCGAGCGACTGGGTCTTCATCCGCAGACACCAATGGAAAAATCTCGAGCCAAGATGGAAGGGCCCCTTCATGATCCTCTTGATGACTCCCACCACACTCAAAATGGATGGCATCGCGGCTTGGGTACACTACTCCCACGCAAAACCTGCCAACCCATTTGCAGTCCCAGAGGATTACAAGGGAGACACCTGGAAGGCATCCCCACACCCTTCAAATCCATTCAGGCTAC
>NW_008348795.1:295885-299663 GCF_000622305.1 Nannospalax galili
TCAGCATGGATCCGTTGAGTTGGTGAGGTCTGAGAGCCCAAGCTTAAGCCCAAATAAACCATAAGCCTTTGCTTTTGCATTTTGGTGTGTTGGGCCCTCGGTGGTCTCTTTGGGGTCCAGTGGATGGGGTACAACGTTTGGGGCTTTTATATCTCCATTAGGCATTTCTACATCAAGTGCAGCTCTTCCCACCTCTTCTTCCATCTGCAGCAGTAAAGATGTTGGGTCCTGCACACCAGGACCACAGGTATACAGGGTAAAATAAGCAGGAAATTCTTACCACCTCACTCAGAATGGTTAAGATCCAAAAAACAAACAACAAACACTGGCAAGGATGTGGAAAAGAGCAACTCTTATCTACTGCTGATGGGAGTGCAAACTGTTGAGTATTATGGAAATCAGCACAGAGATTCCTCCAAAACCTAGAAACTGATCAACTTTATGACCCAGCCATACCACTCCTGGGCATATACCCAAAATCCTACAACCTACTGCAGAGATACTTGTTCATCCATGTTCATTGCTACCCTTTTAACACTATAGTGCTTGCCTTACATCCACGGATAGCATCCAACGCTACATGTAGTATGTCTTTTCCTATACATACGTATATCAATAGCTTTAGTACTTCACACCTTAACTATGTACTTATCAAGCCCTGTGGCCTGGAACTTCTGTAGTCTGAAAGGAAATAGCAAAATCTTGCAAGCCTATGTTTTTCTTACTTCATGAGTTCATGAATGCAAGATTTATTCTTACTATAGATCTTAGTAGCCCCAGAATACAGTGTTTTTAGGAACTTTTTGCTTTTTCACTTACAAGAATTGTTTTGTGGATTCTCCTAGCATATCAGAACTGCTCTTGCTTTTGAGGTTATTATTACATAAAACAATGTTATTTGGACATAAGCCCTGTGAACTGTGATAGTCAATCTGATAGCCAAAACAGCTACTAAATGACTAATGGGTGGGTAGCACACACAGTCTGGAAACCCTGACAAATGAATAATTCGCTTCCCAGAGGGTACGGGATGGAGTGCTGTGATGATAGGGATTCCAAGGTCAGAGGGATACAGCAACATTGATTCAGGAGCCAGTGTGCCCAGTCAAAGGAATCTCAGGCCCCTTCTGGGGAGGAGGAAAGAGAGAGGAGGATGATTTGTAATGCTCAACTACCTGAATCTAAATCCTAACTTGATCCAGTTTAAAGCTATAAGGAAAAGAGATACTAAATTGAAAGAGAGGCTGAGGTGGGGGAGGGGGCTAAATTAGTTTCCATTATAGCCAAGGAGATAAAAACACATAGTTAACATCCGAGTTGTGCTTTTTAAACCTGTTACATCTTAACCATGCTCCAATCCCTCTTCTTCTGTGTTGGACCTTTCTCTCTAGTGACTTCAATCATCTTCCCACTAGCTCCTCAGATTAGTCATAGTCCTGCCATCCATACCCAAAATAATTCCTTCCTGTTCCCTCATTCCCCTTGGCTGCCACTAAACTTCTTTTCTCTCCTCCCTGAGTTGGCTATGCAACTGCCCATTTTCTTTTTTCTTATTTAATTGCTGTTCTGCTCAAAGTTGTTATCATTTGTCTTTATGCATCCCCCCATCCCCTCCTTACCTCTCTCTGTGATACTTGTCAGCATGACCAAGCTCTGACTTTCCTCTTGTCTTAGGTTGTGCTGTCCGGATTGTAACTTTTGGCAGGCTTGGTTAATTCAATGCAGATGCAGGCACTCTCCTTTTGGGTTCATTTACTAAATACGAAGGTTAGATTGAATTGTCTCTGTTTACTTTTAAAGATAAATGAACAAATTACTAGAACAAAGCCTAGAAGGTGGCCTGGGGACACTGCAACCATGTCCAGGGGCTTTTGTGAGGAGCTCTTTCTGTGTAGAGTGAAAAAGCAATTCCCAGCAATCTCCCCAGCAATTGTGACATCTGGTAGGAACCATCTAATTTATGTGGCATATATTTGCATAAATTGTTCTCACTTTCTTCTTGCTTAATTTTCTCAAAAGAAAGTCAGCTTAGCCTCTAGGAAAACCAGAGTCAGCAGGTTGAGCTGTGGTGGCCACCTGACACCAGGGATGGTGGGCTGTCATGCACCATTAATGACCTTGTACCAGACACCACAGAAAAAGTCTGAGTCTGTTTGCTTTATAGAGGGTCACATCTGTACTCATTTTTGCACAGATAATACGTATTTGGGAATACGGAGCGCGCCATCATCCCCTATGACTTAGAAGGAGCTTTAGATATAATGCTATTTCTACTTGCCTTTTCTTTTTGTTCTTAAGTCTAATTTTGTTCTTTAGTCAAATAGAAATGAATGTATTTGCTACATTAAATGAAGTCACATTTCCCTGAAATACTGCTGGTAAAATTTGTAAATGCCAATAACTGTGGCACATGGGTCAGGAGATCAAACTCCTAAAGGAAGTGTTTCTTTGTGAATACAAATACTTGTTTCTATTCATCTCTGGGTACTTTGAAATGAGACATTATTTCTAGGCCCTTTTGTGGTTTATGAAAATATCCTTAAACTCACTTTGTAGTGTTTATCTTTTGATAATGAGATCAAGGACTTGTTCAAGAATAAGGTATTGAAAGAAGACTACATTGTGCAAGAGCGTATTGGTTCTCAGTACTGCTATCTTATTTGCCCCCTTTTTATTTTATTGTAAGAAGACAATGATTATTTAAGTATCACTATGTAATAAACCACCCCAACTCTTATCAAATTAAAGCAATAGATGCTTTCTATTCTTCATGAGTGCATAGGCCCACTGGGCAGTTGTGCTGATCTGCACTGTGCTGACTCGGGCATCTCTAGTCATGGTTTAAGGGATGGCTGAGAACTGGATTGACTGGAATACCTTTTGGGGCAGGTATGGCTGCTGGCTGGCTGTCGGCTGGGGCAGTGAGATAATGGAAGCACTTGTTCCTCATTGTCAGGCTGGCTAGCCTGAGCTTGTTTCATCATGGCTGGGCAGTTTTCCAAGAAAGACAGCAACAGTGTGGCCGAGGCTCAGAACTTAGCCAATACCATCTCTACCTCATTATTCTGATCAAAGCAAATTATAAGCCCAACTCAGACTCTGGGAATGGAAAACTAAACTTAGCCTCTTTATGAGTGGGTGGGGATAAAGTCACATTACAAACTAAGGACTCTAGATTCCAATGATGAGAAGAAATTACAGAAAGTATACCGTGTAGTAAGCTATAGGGATACTTCTAACAGCTTATGTCTTTAAAATATCTTGCCAATAGACCTACCCCATCACTGACCAATAAAGGAAATAATTAAGTTTTGTGATTCAGTATGAGAATCTGTTTCAAGAATTTTAAAAAATCATTATACTATTTTGAGGAGCTGGAGAGATAGCTCAGCAATTAAGAGCACTGGCTGCTCTTGCAGAGGACCTGGGTTCAATTCCTAGTACCCACATGACAGCTAACAACAGTCTGTAAATCCAGTTCCAGGAACCTGACACCCTCTTCTGCCCTCTGCAGGCATTGCACAACACGGCTGCACTTACATACACGCAGGCAGTATAATCATACACATAAAATAAAGATAATAAATAAAAATTTAAAAATAGACTATGGAAAAGAGAAGTCTCTGTGTCAGTAGTTTAGTGAACCTACTAGATAGGACATAAATCCCTAACTCAGAAAGCTAATCCTATTGTCCTGCCATACCTTGGGAAGGTACTACAAAGGATGTTAAGACAGTGGATTCACCCTACAAGGGCAGTATTTGTGATCTAACACTGA
>NW_008348795.1:300436-335034 GCF_000622305.1 Nannospalax galili
TCAAGAATTTTAAAAAATTATTAATCTAATTTGAAGAGCTGGAAAGATAACCTAGCAATTAAGGGCCCCGGGCGCTCTTGCAGAGGGCCTGGGTTCAATTTCCTGGTCCCACATGACAGCTAACAACAGTCTGTAAATCCAGTTCCAGGGGATCCAACACCCTCTCCTGACCTCCGTGGGCATTGCATGACATGGGTACACTTACACACATGTAGGCAATACACTCATACACATAAAATAAAGTGATAAAATATTTTTAAATCTTTATATATATTGAAAGGAGATTGGATAAATCTGACTTACATGATAAAGCAGAGTCCTCATGGAGGTGAGTGAACATTGTGGTGTGCTTTTTGAAAATAAGTATTGGTGAAAGTTCCTTTATACTTTAGATACCTTCTCTTTACAAGTTAAAGTCTTGTCATTTTTCGCAGACACACAGTCTCATAGCTGGGAGGTGACCTAGAGGTTATCTAGTCTAGTGGTTATCAGACCTGCTTGGTCCTGTGAGACCAAAGGTTTCTATAGAGGTGCTTCAGTGGTGGGGGAAGGTGCAGTAAGGAAGAACATGAATAAGAGTTGGAATAAGAAGTCCTTGGAAGGTCTCAGTGTTGTTCCATATCTACCACATGAAAGGGAGTTCAACTAAGCAGCACTGCCTCTATTTTATATGGTGGACTTTGATATATCATTTCACTAATAGTGTTTACACAGCTTTAAAATATTTGAAACTCAACAAATCACAAAATAATCTAGTTAAAATATGGGCAAAGGACTTTAATTGGCATTTCTTCAAAGAAAAATATACAAATTGTTAAAGCAAATGAAAATATGGTGAATATTACTGACTATGAAGAAAGTACAAATCGAAACCAATATGAAATACATCTGCTACCCATTAAGATAACTACTATGCTTTTTAATTCAGAAAATAATAAATGCTGACAAAGATGGAGAGCACTTGGGACACTTTCATATTATTGGTAGGAATGTAAAATTGTGTATCCACTATACAAAACAGAAAAATGATGCCTCAAATATCCTGCAATTCCACTTTGGATGCATAACTCAAAGGACTGAGGACAGGAACCTTGGGTTCTACCAAAATGTGAACAAGCTGTGCAGACTAAGCCACCATGAGCCTTCACCAGCATAGACTAAGTCACTCCTGCATGTCTTCTCCCACCGTGTTGGACTGTATGCTCTGAAACTCTGAAAGAGAAAACTTTTCTTCCCTAAGTCTCTTTGTCAGATACGTTGTCACAACGATAAGAACAGTAGCTAATACAGAAAACTGATAGCAAGAAGTAGGTCATTGCTTTGATAAACCCGTTGAGGTGACTCTTAGACCTCCAAAATTGCTTTAGGCAAGGAAAATGAAAGAAGTTGGATCTGGGGCTGGAGAGCCCTGGAGTCCAAAAGCAGGCTACATACTGAGTTCCAGACCAGCTGGGGCTACTGGGAGACCCTGTCTCAAAAAGATAAAAAGAAGCAGAGCGTAATCAGCCATTCTGAGGGGGATTCAGGAGAACATGACACTCACAGAAATGCTAGTAGTCAAGACCATTCTCTTGTGTTTCAGATGAGAAAAGGATTCCATTGGGAAATGGACTAGTTCTGCTACCTGCAGCACACACAGTTTCTTTGTTGGGCTTAGGCTGGTTCCATGCCACACCTGCAGCTCTCCTTGGTACATGTCCTGTGGTCATGTCATTTCCAACATTCTGGAGTCTCCTTTCAGTTGAGGCTTCACCTTCACAGATTCACACAATAGCCTTTCATGGCCTTTTTGCAGGGGCCCAAACCCTGCCAAACAGTGCCTGGCCTCAGCTGCTGTCCGTGACTTACTCAGTCTTAAATCTTTCATGTCTTAAAAGCTAGTATGTTATACACAATGCTTATGACAAGTTCTGCTGTTAGTTTGAGATATAACCTGGCCCCCTTTGACTATAGCTGTATCAGCCTTTGTGTGCTGACCCTGGGAAAACACTTTCCTAGTCAATTGCCTTTGAGGAGCAGGAAACCTTCTCAACTTAGGCTTTCTTCCTTTAAACAAATTCAGATCCCTATAAGATGCAGCCTCTGATGGGTGGAGTCTTGCTCTCAGGAAATCCTATTGTTCCAGTGTTCACAAGAGGTTTCATTTTGGTGGTGCAAATCTCTAACCATCGTAGCACTTCCTCAGCAGCAGCCTGAATGATTTTTCATTCTGAAATTTCCTTAATCTATAAAACCAGGCCATCATCTTGCAATTCATTGTCATTCAAGATCACAGGACATATGCAAAATAAAGCCAAATTCTTGGCCAAAATATCACACAAATAACCCTTAGCCCAGTTTCCATCGTGGTCCATATTTCCCGCTGAAATCTCATGAGCTGAGCCTCCACTATCCACCCTTCTTGTCATATTACTGTCTTCTACACTCCTACTAGAATGACCCATTAAGCTCTGTTTATAGCATTTTTCTAGCCTACAGTTCCAAACTCTTTCACATTCCTTCCACAAAACAAAACAAAACAAAACAAAACAAAACAAAACAAAACAAAAAAACCCTGCAACAGCTTTAAAGGCACAGAATCAGGCTTATCATAGCAACAGCTCCACTCTGGTTCAGGTTCTGTCTTAGTTTTGTTACTATGATAAAATATCCTGACAAAAGAAACTGAGGGGAGAAAAGGTTTATTTAGCTCACAATTCTAGGTTATAGTCCATCACGGCAGGGACATCATGGTGGCAGAAAGTTGCAGCAATTAGTGTCACCCCCACGTCAAGAGCATAGGGGGAGGGAAGGAATGCATGCTGCTCAGCTACCACTGTCCTTTTCATTTGCCCAGGACACAGCCAGTGAAACGGTGTCACCTACATTGAAGGTGGGTCTTCCTACCTCAATTAATACCATCAAGACAATCCCCAACAGACATGCCTGTGGACCAATATGATCTACACAATCCCTCACTAAGACTTGACCCTCACTGGGTCAAGTTAACAATTAAAACTATTAGAGGAACACAAGTTCATTTAAAACTATTGGTAAAGCAGATGTGCGCCAAGTGATTGTAATTGTTAAAGAGATTAGTGGCATTAAAAAGAAGCTTAATACTTTACATGGGATGATAGGAAAGGTGACCTCAAGGCAGGATCCCACCCATGGAAGGCACTCAGAGTTATAAAAGTGAAATCAAGTTGGAGAGAATCACCTTTAAAAAGGAAGTGCTTGAGCAGGAACATTTAGGAAATGTTCTCCTTAGTGCAGTATGCAAACATCAGAGACTACTACAGCCCTGGTACAAGAGGATCAGACTGGTTTTTTCCACTCAGTAATAGACATTTACTATTCCTCTATGTCTTCGTAGAGCTTGATATCTCATTAATTTTGAATAAATTTGTTCTGAACTATCTGGATGCACCATGTTTTATTCATCCATTCATCCACTGATGGATATGATGGATGCTTCTGAGTTTTGCAATTATGAATAAAGCTGTCATTATTAACATCCATGAGTAAGCTCTTGTGTAGACATAAGTTTCCCAATATCCTGAGTCAATCCTAAGAAGTGTGGTTTGTTTGTATGGTAAGAGTGTCAAACTGCCGAACTGTCTTCTGTCTTGCAGTGCTTGGTATTCTGTCCAGCACTAAATAAGGGTCCTGGAGCTCCATCCTTGCCAGGGTTTAAGGTTGTCTGTGTTCTGGCTCTGTTAGCTTTAATAGTTCTGAGGTATATCTGACTACTGTTTTGACTTTCATTCCCCTGATGTTATATGATGGGAGGCATCTTTCCATAGTCTTGCCATTAGTATTTCCTTTTCAGTTACTTGTCTGGCAAGGTCTTCTTCTCTCTTAAAAAATATAATCAAGATTTTGTTCTGTTAATTTTCTACATTGATTTATTTTTCATTTCATTGATTTATGCTTTAGCTTTTATTTCTTTTCTTCTGGAACCAAACTTTATGGTTATGCCAAGAGAATTTTATATGTTTACCCTTAAAGACATACTATAACCTGGCAGACAGCTCAGAGTCTAGACTTTAGCAACTTCACTTATAGAGTTCTCCAACCTTGAACTTTTCTATGCAAAACAGGATTTGGATTTGAAACATGGAACTGTGGAAGAACACTGGCTCAGTGTTCATGAAGTCCTGAGTTCAATCCCCAGTACTAGCAAAAAGCATATATACTAAGAAGTGTGACATGGAGTTTCCAGCTCTGGACTCCTGATTCTTAGTGTTAGATTAACCCAGGCAGGATCTGATTAGTTTCAGGAACCAGGAATTAAGACAGGAAAGAGCCTCTCCCCTGCTGTTGAATAAAGCCTTCTCTCACCTGGGCCAGGGCCAAGAGCTCAACTAATCATTCCCTTTGGGAATGGAGAGCTGAGGAGTTGATCCTTTAATGCTTCAAGGACCATGTGAGATGGTAGGTATTGAGATAGAAGTCTTTTGGTAAGCGATGTTCACCTGGGTTACAGGGACTAATGCAGAACACTTTCACACAGACTAACTGCTATTTGCATAAAGTATCCCCATAATGCAGGGCAATGTGCCTTTTTTTTTTGCAAAGAAGGAAAAAAACGCCTTAACAAAGGGCCTCACAACACTGGGAAAATGGATGTTAACGTTTCTCCTGACTGATAATCTCTGATGTTACCCTTGGGAGCCCCAGCTTTCAGGATGATTTATTTGTCCATGTTTCAAGTTTTCACTCCCATAATGGGTTATCTGGCAGATGTAGCAAAGGGCAATGGAAAGTGGCTAAGCGCTGGGAGCAAAATGAAGAGAGGTTTATATGTTTTGTGGGGATTTTATTGTTTCTTATTTTTGAGGTGAAGCTTTTATTCAAGCTAAGAAAGAAAAAAGGGGTTAGAAATCAACGGGCTTTTTGTTGATTTCTTTGTTCTTTGCATGTCCTCTTCCCTGACTGGAAAACTCTGAAATCAGTATTTGGCCCTCAGGGGTAAAGCCCAGGGTGAGGTGTTTCAGACTTTTCCTGTGATATCTTTGGTTTTAGATTTCTTTGTAGTACAGGAGCACGGTAGTGACATTATTGAAGAACTCATGGGATGTTAACTTGCCAGGAGGCCAGAGAACAATTTGTTTTACAGCACACAGCAGGCATTGCAAGTGAGAGAGAGGCCAAATGGCCAAAGCCTGGAGACTTCTTTCTGAGGGAGAGCACAGGACACCAGCACATTCCTTATCTACTTCTATTTCTCTTTTGCACTTGAAAATCATATAACCTTGTCTAATGCCTGTATGTGCATCTCTATGCTACCTGTGCATAGGATAGCTCTCTTCCCACATCTCAAAATTCCCTATTGTTATGAAATAAATATTAAACTTAGTGCCTAGAGCTTTGAATCCAGGATTCAAGTCAGTAACTCATTTCAAGAGTGCTAGCTGTGGCCTCTACCTGGGCTCTGGGGCTGCATGAGGTCTTTGTTGTGTAGATAAAAGTCTCCTTACTGCTCAACAGATAGGTATTTATGACCAACTCTGAAATGGTTGCTCAGGGTGGAGCATATGGTTCCTTCTTTCACTAGATTTACAGTATGGGGGAGAGTAGAAAATTTGACAATATGAGACAGAATTTATGTCTGTCTTGTCAATTTTTTTTTTCTCTTTGATAGTGTCTCCTTAGCCACAGCCTGCCTGGAACTCACTATAAGGACCTGGTTGGCCTTGATCTCACAGAGATCTGTGGGCCTCTGTGTCTCCAGTGCTGGGATCAAAGGTGTATGCCACCACACCTGGCTTAAGTCTGTCTTTGAGTATCAGAGGAGTGCAGGATTTCTAAGATAATCCAAGTCAAAAGGAATCAAAATTTTATGGTTATGCCAATAGAGTTTTATATGTTCACCCCCAAAGACATACTATAACCTGGCAGACAGCTCGGAATCTAGACTTTAGAACTCCACTATAGAGTTCTCCAACCTTGAACTCTTTTATGTATGACAGGCTTTTATTCTGGTAAGAAAGAAAAGGAACTAAAATTATCTATATTAGAGAGATACAGCATCTAATTCATTTGCTAAAGGCAAGCTCTTCAGGAAGCCTCATACATGCCTTGTGACAGCAATCTCTGCTACCAGAGATTTACCATAAAACAGTATTTGGGCACAAGGCTTTAGCAAAGAAAACATGAATCTCCCCTACAAAAAATATAATTACAGGGTGCTTAAAATTGACAGTGACCGAAAAGATTTCAACTGGATGACAAAACTCAATGGCCAACATAATTTTCAACCTTAGGGTGCTGTGCTGGCCTCCTGTCAGCTGACAGTGAGAGAGAAGCATGCAGCTCCTGGTGGTTTAGCTGATATTGAATCCTTATGTACTTTAGAGGTTGATCCTCCCTCCTCCCTCTGCCTTAGCTCTGCCAAATTTGTTAGGATTGCATTTGATCTTATTCATTGACACTCCATCTTGAAGGATAATTCAGATGCATCTGTTGAAGGTCTTAAAAAGTCTCTTCCAGGGCTGGAGAGATGGCTCAGTGGTTAAGAGCATTGGCTGCTTTTCCAGAGGACCTGGGTTTGATTCCCAGCACCTACATGGGGGCTAACAACATCTGTAACACCTGTTCTAGGGATCCAATGCCCTCTTCTGATCTCCATGGGCGTTGCATGACACGGGTATACTTACACACATGCAGGCAATGCATTCAAACATATAAAATAAAAATAATTTTTTTTATAAAAAGTCTCTTCCAAAATAGAAAAGTAAGAGAGAAGTAAAATGTGGTTCATGAAATTGTTGCCCTGTAACAGCATTACTTGCTTTTAAAATTCTTATTCCATACTTAGGAAAATAATGGGAGGGATCAGTGAGTATTTTGTGTGTAGTACGTGTACTCATGATGTGCGCATGTGCTTGTATGTGTTCATGTATGCATGTGGGTTGTATCTGTTCATGTATATGTGTGTTTATGTACTCATATATGTGTGCCTGTTTGTGTGAGTGTTCACATATGTATGTGTGTGTGGTTTGTGTCTGTGTTTCTCTGTGCTACAGCATACTACCTCCCTTCCTAAATAAAAATGACAGTGTAAAAATAGCCTTACAAATTTTTTGAAAAGCATTTTATAATTATTCAGTTGGTTCTTAGAAGTAAAATATGATGCTTTTACTTATTTATTTTTAATTATTTTTGGTTGAGTTAATGGTAATGTTGTTTTGTAAGATAAAAACTCTGGGATATTGGCATAAGAATCAACTAAACAATTCTAAAAATCTGATGGCAGCGTGTGCTTTGTGACTTTAAGAACTCTGCAAAGGCCTTAAGATTAGATAAAAATCACCTGATTTATATTTAAAAACCCATCAAATAATACTAAATACTAAAAATAAACATGGGAAGGTGTTGGGGTCCTCTGTTATGCAAGTAGAAGTCTCTTCACATCCAGATAGCTCACGAGCTCGGAAACCATGTGCTGCAGATTCCTTTCATAACAGAGTGCCTTCCTGGTATCCTCCCTGACTCTTCTTTTAAAGTGCTTGCCACAAATACATGCCCTCCGGCACAGAAGCTACCAGGTTTTAATCAGGCGTTGTCTGATAGCCTGATAGAAGCCCACCGCCCTATGTAAATGAGGCATCCTAAAAGTACCTATCAGCTAAGGCTTCTTCTACTGTCTCTACACTATAAATAGTCCTAGTTTTACCCCAATAAAGTTGGAGCTGGAGCTGAATCACTGAGATCTGAGCTGAGTCACTTTTCTGGAGATGTAACACTAAATCCTGTGATCCAGTCTCCCTGGGGGGGCGCTATTCCTCCGTCACCGACTCATGGACACCCTGGCTTTCGCCGTTCCTCGTACACTTCCCGTGTGGTCCAAGTGGCCAGTGGACCTCACATCCTGAGGAAGGTATATAGGTGAAATAGGGACAGGATCGACTGAGTAGACCTCAGTAGCAGAGAAGCTTTCACTTCCCAGGAGTGTGCGCTGGGACCCTGAGAGCCCAGCGAGTGCACGCCTATAGGAAGGGCAATGCATGTCTCAATTTAAATAAAATCTTTCCTTTGGGGCTCAAGAGATGATTCAGTCGTTAAGAATGTTTGCTACTTCTTCAGAGAACCTCAGTTCAGTTCCCTGAACCCACATCTGGCAGCTCACAACTGCCTGTAACTCCTGTTCCAAAGATCCTATGCCCCCTTCTGGCCTCCATGGGCACCTACACACACTTGTGACATATATACACACAAACACATACACAAATAAAAGTAAACCCTAAAAAATTTTCCTTGAACTAAATGGGACAAGCAGGCAGGACAGCAAAGGGGATGATATAGGCAGAGGTAAGTGCACACATAAAGCCTCTCTGTGACTTTGCCAGCCTGCATTGCTTGCCTTTCTGGGAGCTCATCCTCCCAACATTGTAGTCAATGTTGTCTGAAAAGGATGCTCCTTGATCCATGCAGATCCACTAGATCCTCCTGTCTCTGCTGGGCCACATGGCTGGGTGGTTTGCCATCTAAATTTCTGGCCACCAAAGCATAAGTCTACTTCTATGTTGTCTTTTGGGTTGATACTGATTGTATACACAGAGAACGGCCAGGTCACATGTGAAAGCACAGCAGGGACCCACAACCTGCAGCAAGCTGCTTAGGAAACTCCAATAACATGCAGACCAGAGGGCAGCCTGCTGTTCTCCAGATTGCTACCTCCGGGAAAGCTATAACTTCCTAATGACTAACATCAATGGGCTGGACTTGTTTATAACTGACATCTCTCCTAGTTTTTATTCCCAATTCTGACTTGGGGCCAATCAGATTAAGCAGGTGATGCCTCCTAACCAATCACATGGGAGACAGTGGTAGTTTCTCGTGATAAAATTCTTTGACAGTCAAACTTAAGGGAGAAGGGTATATGTTGACTCACAGTTTGAGGTTATTTTTCATCATTGTGGGGAGGTCACAGTGGCAGGGGCTTAGGGCAACTAGTCACATTGCATTCTTGGTCAAGAATTAAATGAATGTATTCATGCTGGTGCTCAGCTCACTTTCTCCATTTTATGCAGTCCAGGATCCCCTCCTCAGGGAACAATCCTACCCACAATTAAGGTGGGTCTTCCCACAGCAATGATTGTAATCAAGATAATCGCCACAGGCATGCCTAAGAGAGGTGCATCTCTCAGGTGATTCTAGATTCTGTTGCTTGACAACTGACACTAACTGGCACAGATGCCCTTCTAGTTAGCCAACCTCCAGCTTCCCAGGCAAGCTGCATACACAGGAAGCTCTCTTTCCCACTGTAGAGCATTCCTAGTCCTTTCTTGCCTTGTAGTCTCTGCCAAAACTCAAATGTTGTTGGATGAGTCTTTTGATATAGTACACTCTGAGGAACTTTTGCTTGGCTCATTTTGTTGATCTATACTTACTCCCACAAGGCAGTCCATCCCGTCCCATGGTTCTGAATACATGCTCTTTATCTTAGGAGTTACTGCCCCCATCAGCCTCTTTGTCTTTGTGCCAGGTCTCCCCCAGTCCACTGGCTTTAGGTCCCCCCTGGGGTCACTTTTATATCACATGGAGGTGGCAGGAACACTTCATCAAAGTGTTACGGTTTGGCTACAAATGATCCCAAAGGCTCAGACTCATGTGTTGATGATTTGGTTGTCAATCCAATGTTAAGAGATGGGCCTTTGGGAAGTGTTTGGATTACAAGCATTCTGATTAATCAATGAATTCATCTGCTGAAGAATTTATAATTTGATGGCATGATTGGGAGGTGGTAAAACCTGGAAGGTGGTACCTGACTGAAGAAAGTAGGTCACTGTGGTATACCTAGAAAAGTACACAATGCCTCAGCTCCTTCCTCTTCCTTTATCTCTCTCTGCTTCCTGGCAGTCATGAAGGGACTAGGACTGCCGCAGTACACTGTCCTGTCTCCATGATGCTCTGCCTCACCACAGAAATGGAATAAAACACCCATGGGCTAAACCGTATTTTGTCACAGCAATGATAAGTGACAAACACAAGGCCCATCCATGCTCCTGGAGTCAAACAAGGCTTCACTCATTCTGGACTTTGACACGGACCATAAGGATAGCATTGTGACAGTTATTGACCCATCTGAACTCCAGTGTCCTGATCTTCAAAGCAAGGCACACAGCATGTGTGGATTTAATAAGGCCACATGTAAAATACACAGCATGAGTCATAGACAGTATTTTTAAAGAACAATTCTCCCAAAGTTTTAAATTTTAGAACCCTAAAATGTTATTGGGTATATAAGCATAACATGAGCTATATGGATTTTGCTTTAACGGCAAGAGATAGGGTATACCTATCAAGGTAGTGGTTAAAAAAAGGGGGAGACTGACTCTAATGCACATTTTAATAAGGTGAGCTTAACACACACACAACATACACATTCTTAACATACACTTTTTTTTTTTTTTTTGGTATTTTTGAAACAGGATCTCCCTGTAGCCCCAGCTTACTAGGCTGGCCTTGAATTCACAGAGATCTGCCTGCCCCTCTCTCCCAAGTGCTGGGATTAAAGCCGTGTGCCACCATGCCTGGCTAACATAAACATTCTTAATGTGGGTGTTACTGTCCACACAACAGACAAAAAATAGTTTCTGAGGGGCAAATGAAAACTTAGATATTATGATGGTCTGTGGCCCCCCAAAGGGCCATAGTATGCAAACAAATGTGTGGAATATCTGTAGTGTTAACATTTTATTGGGTGCTGAGGGATTGATCAGTGGATAAAGCACTGGCTGACAAGCATAAGGACTGGAGTACAGATCACAGCACCCATTCATGGGAGGTGGAAACAGGCGATCCCAGGGTAAGCTGGCCAGCTAGACTAGTCAGAATTGGCAAGCTCAGCAAGAGACCCTGTTGGATAAGCTTTTCTTATGCATGGCAACCCAGACAAGCAAGCAATAAACAGATAACTAAAGATAGTAAGTTAATGCCTCTTATCCATGCTGTGGTACCCAACATAGCTCTGTTGAGAGAATAATTAATACAAGTGGATAAAATCTTTCCATGCTATGTTAGATCTTGTCTATGTTTAATTTAGTGTATAATGCTAACCTCTGAGTGTTTTACAGATGTGAAACCCATTTGAGAGATATCAAGTACACCTGAAGAAACAAAAGCCAGCTATAGCTGTAAAATTCTTGGGAGCTTTATGGTCGGGTAAGACACAAATGATACCCACCAGAATGGTTGGGAAAAGGCTAAAATAGCCTAATCTTGTAAATGCCAGAGTAAGCAACAAATATAAAAATAAAAATAAATGATCCCCCAAACTATACAATTGTTAAGTAAATATTCTAGTACCAGGGGTGGGTTGCCCCCCTATGAGCTGTTGGCCAGAGGGGCCCTAGAGGTCCCCCAAACAATAAACACAATTGCCAGTAATGTTAGTTGTACACAGGAAGTGGATGGTAAAATCATATTGCTGAAGACACTGCATGATGTGAGGTCAGGAGAGGGAAAAATCAAGCTCGGGCTAAGCTAGAAACTCACTACCACTGGATGGGTGGCTTTCATAATGCCAGAAGGCACTATGCAGATTGATGGGGGAGAATTGTCCCCTATAATTCTGCTCAACAACAGACCCTGCATGCTGCACTATCAATATGTGAAGCAAGATGCTCCTGCTGGGGCAATAGTGGTGTGTCTAGTGTATATACAACCAGCAAATTTTCAAGTGAATATAATTCCCACTGCTAGGGATGGAACACACATCTGATGCTGTAGACCAGGCCAACCGCCTGTGGCAGGGGAGGTTATAGACCCCAATGGGGAAGCCATGACAAGTGTTTTGATAGATGAATGTAATGCACCTGATAAGGTATCTTCTAAGCATTTGTGTTTACACCCATAGGTTAGACTATTACAGCAGTCCATGTTTGTCTAGATGTTCCTGCTTCTTTTTGTTTGTCTTTATAGTAGGAAAAATGCCACTGAGATGGATCAACAGCCACGTCTTGGAAACAAATGAAGAGAAGGCCCAAGAGTTCAATATCTCAACACAATAGAAGAAAGATCACCCTGCATCTGTCACCCTCTCCAAAGCTCAGGGATTTTTGCAGAAGAGGCTGGTGGAAAGATTATAACAGCCAGAGGAAGGGGGCAGAGAGATTGTAAGAGCAGAGGAAAGGGTGGAGTGTTGGATAAGCTTGTGCTCTGTGTGGCAAGCCCGACTAACAAGCAATAAATAAATGTCTTCTTCTCTAGCTTCTCCCCCAGATTACTTCAAACTAATTGAATCCAAGAACTCTCCATAGGAAGGGAGAGGCAAAGGGAGACAGTTACCCCTCCTATGCAATCAGTCAGCCTTAACTGCATGAGGGGGAAGGACTAAGGATAGATGGAGGTGGGGAGAAAGAGAGAGAGAGAGAGAGAGAGAGAGAGAGAGAGAGAGAGAGAGAGAGAGAGAGATCGCCCGCCATCTTGCACTGGCCGGCAGCAATTCAGGAAGACTTGGCCAGGCTTAAATGTAGGGGGAAATAAAAAGCCCAAAGGTGCCCATTCTTTGTAAGTAGCCTCTTACCACCATCATATGCTCTGTTAGTAAGTTCAATAAATATGTGTGTTCCCTAAACTGTAGTTTGGAGGAATATTTTCTTGGTTTGTCATTAAGATGGCAGGGGTAGGGGGCACAGTGGGCCTGGAAGCCGAGAGTGTGTGCCTCCCAGAAGTAAATTCAACTTACAGCCTCTGATTCAGTAAATAAAGTGAAGATCAGTCGAGGAAGACACTCAATGTCCACCTCTGACCCAAACACATACACACACACACATGTGCACACGCACACAGGCATGCCCACCACACACATATAAACATACAAAAATATTCATTGGGTGGAGAAAAATGAAAAGGGTCAAGGAGGAAAAGAAGTCTAAGAAGGTGTGTTAATGATGAAATGGACATTAAAAAGCCAGACACACTGGAAGAAGTGGGCAGCTTTTAGCTGTGTACACAGGACGGAGCTCAGAGTTCACATAGGAGAACAGCAGGCAATTGAAACTACACAGGTCAAGATACAGAAGTGAGCCAGAGTCACCACAGGCCTCTGGGTGTGTTGCAGTGTGGCAGGGAGTAAATGCCTGCTGTTCAGGCTCACAGAACCCTGCATCCTACCATGACCCATACAGTACTCTCAGAGGCATTGATAACAGTGCAGTGGAGCACTAACAAGGCTGGGATTTCAGAACACGCATGACCTTTGTGTGCAGTGCGGACACCATAGCCACTTCGTCAATGCTCCCAACAGCACTAGCTCGCTTGTCCTGACTTGACCTTTGCCATCTTCAATTTTTCAGGCAACTGAAAAGGTTTTGTTTTTCTCATTAATTTTGTTTGGAAGTCTGAAATCCCCCTTTTTTTCTTAAATTATATCAAATAATCCTATTATAATGTTATTTAATCTGAAAATTGTTTGCTGTACATAAAATAAAATATGGTTTTTAAAAACTTTTTTTCCAGGCAACTGTACCTTTTATCTTCTGAGCCTTTACCTGTCCTTTTGAGGCAGGTGGACGTGGTAGGCACTCATTCCTTCCATGCTTCCCTTCCACATGGAAGGTCCTTGATTCCTGAGTCTTTTGAGACTTCTGACCAGTCTGTGGAATTTTCTTGACTCATTCTTTTTACTCAAATTTCCTTATTGTTCTCAGAATCCCCTTTCATCAGCTGTGCCCAGGTTCTCTAAATATAAGGCTTAGTTTGGAATGCAGTGAGTGGTTAAGGCCAGGGAAGAGCAGAGGTCAACCTGAGGGCTCTCAAAAGCTCTTGGGGCTGCCACCCTGAAACTGCCCAGCAAATGTGGAGAAAGTACTTGGCTTATGTGTTGTCAGTAATGTATTTATTACTTTCCTTTAGCATTAGAGCTCTTTTATTAGATCATCTTGATGGGACCCTTTTTATAATATTCACTTTCTAACTGAGGGCATGTGTGCACAGGAAGTCCATGCTGCCTGGGTCAAAAGAGGATAGGAAGAATCAAATGTTATCACTGATAACACTCTAAGGATAACTGTGATCGTCTCCTACTTCAAGTATTAATAAATTTCCTAAATTGAATGCTCTGTGAGCAATGTGAGACACATTCCCTTCTAGCTGTCTTCAACAAAGTATTGGTTATAGTCATAAAGCCCTGAAACAGTAATGCTTCTGTGCCAGCTCTATTAGCCACTACTTGCTCTATTAACACATGCTTAGCATTCCTGGCATGTTTAGTATATTCCTGGAAATATTCCTTGGTTAAATGGCTTTACATAGATGATTTCATTTGATCTGCACAGCATCCCTCTGGCATAAGTACCACTATTACTCAGGTTTCACAGATGTGGAAATGGAGGCTGCAAATAACATAAGCTCATACAATGAAGGAAGCAACAGAGCAGAGATTTAACAACCATGCAGATTTGGGCCTGAGTTCTTTATCTCTGCCCTACATGGCTTCTGTGTGTGAGCTAGTGTCTCCCATTGTTTTCCCAGCAGCACCTCAGAGTTTGTCAGAAAGGTAGATTTAGCCCAGACCTTTGGAATTGAACTCAGAGTCTGCATTCTCACGGGATTCCCTAATGGCTCTACGCAATGGAGTCTGAGAAGTCTGATGCAGACATCTGTGGAGTACAACAGAAAAACTAAGGGTAAAGGCCTGGTATGGGCTTAATACAAGACCAAGAGCCCTTTTGGGGATAATTCTTTAGTTGGTCCATCTTCAAAGTGGCCCTGGCTCCTAGATATTCTTCTCTAACTCTAGAAAATCCTCTTATATGGAGTCTTTCCTCTCCTCCCACCTTTAAATTTTATTTATTTTTAGTTGATGTGTATGAGTATTTTGCCTGCATACATGTGTGTACTACATGTGTGCAATGCCCACAGAGGCTGGAAGAGGATGTAGGATAACCTGGAACTGCAGATATAGAACTGGAGGTACAGATGGTTGTTAGCTGCCACGTGGGTGCTGGGAACCCAACCCAGGTCCTCTGCAAGAGCAGCCAGTACTCTTAACCCATGATCCACCTCTCTAGCCCCTCTCTTCCCATCTTCTCATTACTTGGAAGTGTTGCTCCAAGCATGTTTGTTGCTGGTAGCAGTTGGCTGACTCTTACCATACCTTAGGTCTAACAGTAGACTGAATGATTGAAAAGCATTGTACACATGTTGACATGGGCACTCTAGAGAATAGGATAGGCTAAAAGTACAGACTGCATTTTCTCTGGAATCCTTACACAGGAGACAGAAATGTATTCCGAAATTAACTGAAGAGTTTACGAATCCCACCTCCAGAGGTAGGCCAATGTGCAAAGGGGTGATGGAAGAAGCTTCAACTATCACCAGCTAGGCTCTCAGATTCATTTCCTCATTGATAAAGTAGAGAGAACATTATGCTGTCAGTTTTAAGGGATGACCCTCAGTATCTAGAGAGAAAATACATTTGAATGAAGTGTGTAAACTACAAAGTACTTTAAACAAATGAGAAGTTGCTTTTACAAATGTTAGTAAATCTAAACTCTTTGGAAAACACTCCTTAGGGAGGAAAATTTTGCCCTCCTGAAATGTGGCCTGGGGCCTCTTTTAACTGTGAACTGGGACCTGACCCAATATGACAATTCTCATGTCTCCCAAAATATGAATATTGTCTTGGTTCCAGGCAAATTCCCAAATGTTTGTGCAGTAAATTGAAAAGAAAGCATAGGCTACATAACAAGAAACAATGCCAGATAGGAGACACCTTCTTTTGAGTTGTTCGCCAAGGTGGCCCAAGAGACTCCCAGATAGTATCCCAGCATAAAACTGGGAAAATGAACAGCAGACCCCAATCTATCTAAAGGACTATTGACAACTGATTGCTGCTAGATGAGAAACAGCTGACCTTCCTAAAACAAAGCCCTCTAGATAGGCTGACTAGATTCACCAGATGGACAAGTACTAGGGAAGAGCTGGGGTGCCGACACCACAGCAGACAGTAGCAGGGAAGACAGAGTAGAAGGGCTCTAATGGGGGGAGGGAGACTATGCGATGGTGCCATCTGGGAAGTGGGTATATAGATGAGTAAGATTGTTTGGGATGTTCTGTGTGATATACACACACACAAAAAAATCAACAAATTAAAAACATGAGTTATATCTGAGGAGGAAGCATAAAAATTTACATCATGTTAAGTAGTAGAGGTGATAAACATTACCACTGAAATCTATCCAATGACTTTATATCCATACACAGGTGCCAAGGAGCCGAGTGCAACCGACCATAACTAGTAATAATCAGATACATACAGATTAGAGACACATGCACCAACATCTAAGTGTTATTAGCAAAAACAATGAGTCTTTCTGTAAGAAACAGTATTTAAAATGAAATGGAGATCTTTCTTTAAAGGTTAAAAACTCATTCAATCTTATGTCTTACTGGGTTTATACTGAGTTCAATATTGTATAACTGTATTAATTCAGCTGTGAACCTAAAAATTTACAGCCACTTTTGAAAGAGATGCATCTTTGTTCTAGAAATTGTTATTGAATATGTTAATGCTGTAATGAAATAAAATAAAAAGAAAAGAAAGCATAAATCCCATTCTTGCTTTTTCTCATTCATTTTTATATTAAATATTACTTGAAAATATGATTTAATTCCTATGAAGTTTTATATTCTATCATTTAGTCATTTTCTTTTGTAGGATATAATTTATGCTTCTAATTTGACTCATAAATAATGCTGTAGTGATTATGGTTAAAAGTGAACACAGTGGCTAGAGAGATGGCTTAGCAGTTAATAACACTGACTGTTCTTGCAAAAGACCTGGATTTGAATACCAGCACCCACATGGAGGCTAACAACAGTCTGTAACTCCTGTTCCAGGGAATCCAATGCCCTCTTCTGTCTTCCATGGGCACTACATGACATGGATGCACTTGCATACATCCATGTAATACCTGCATACATATAAAAATAAAAATAAAAAACTAAACAAAAGATACATCTCTTTTCTTCTCAGTGTCTATTTATGGGAAAGCATTTTTTGGATTAAAGGACATTCTCTATGGGTTTTTATATATATTGTGAAATTTCCAAGTAGAAGCAGCTAGAAGTATGCATCTACCACGCTCTCAAAAGGGGAATATTGTGAACCATCTGTGTTTGAAAGACAAAAAATAGTATTTGTAAGTTGTAATTTACATTTCATTACTTTGGTTACACACATACACACACACACACACACACACACACACACACACACACCCTGGGATTAGACCTCAGGCCTCATATTTCCTATGCATGCAGCACTATTCCATTGATCTATATCCTCAGTCCCTCTTTAAACTTTAAAACAAAATTCATATTTAATGTGTATGAGTGTTTGGTCTGTATATATGTAAGTGTACTATGTGGGTGCAATGCTCTTGGCAGATAGGAGAGGGTGTTGGATCCCCTGGAACTGGAGTTTCAGATCATTGTTAGTCACCATGTGGCTGCTGAGAATGGAACCCAGGTCCTCTGCAAGAGCAGCCAGTGCTCTTAACCTCTGAGCCATTTTAAAAATTTTTTATTGTGAGATAGGCTAAGCTGATCAGGCTATCCCTGAACTCTGTAGCCGAGGCAGACCTTGAGCTTATGATCCTTCTGTCTCTGCTTCCTGAGTGGCTGAAATTACAGGCCTGTACCACCAGGGTCAGCTAAGATTATACTTTTTACGTGCGAAATGACCATACGACTTTTTTTGGTTAGTTCTCAACCTTATCCCAGTTTTTTCTATCAGAATATTTTTAAAACAGCTGTTGTTTTATTATACTCACCCACAGCACTGCTCCCAAAGGTGAAAACGTTTAGCCAAGTGGAATAAGAAGTATGTCTCCTTCCTGTCCTTAAAGGGCCTTTTATGCTTACAGAATTAGTCGCTTATAGTGGTTGCAGGCAAGAATCAAAATAGTATTATTAAATATTGCAATTTTTCTTGTTTTAGCATTGAATAATTTTAACTCATTCCATTTTCAAAATCAAATGAATTCAAACTCAACAAAAGTCTAAACCAGGCCTTGCTTAACTGATAAAAGGAAAAGAATCTGTCAGGATTATAAATCAATCTATCAGTCAACAGTCCCAGCATGCGTTTATCTATGTAATGTCTGGATTCTGATGTAGAATGTACTAACCTTGGTATTAAAGAAAAACATATATGAGTACTATAATATTAGCAACAAATAATTTTACTCAGTGTTAGAGTTGATATATTTGAGAGAATCTGTACATCAAATATTTATCAATACACTTACTGATAGTGCTTGTTACCAAAGTATTTCCATGCCCTAAAGGCGAAAGATGCTAAGGCTGAAAGAATAGAATGGAAGTACTTTAATCCAGAGGAAATTTGCTCAGTCTCTATACTTCTTTATACACACATAAAGAGAGAAAGAGGGAGAGAGAGAGAGAGAGAGAGAGAGAGACAGAGACAGAGACAGAGAGACAGAGAGAGAGAGACAGAGACAGACACACACAGAGACACAGAGAGAGAGAGACTCCCCGCAAGATAACTCACTGGGTGAAGGTAGCACTTGCTCACAAGCCTGCCAACCTGAGCTTGGTCTCCAAAGCCCATGAAAAGGTAAAAGGAGGAAATCGATTCCACAAAGTTGTCCTCTAACCTCCACAAGCGTGTTGTGACTCACATTCCCACATGTGCGCATGCATGTGTACATATACACACAATAGTAAGAGTTTTTTAGTTTATTTTTTTCACTTCTCTTGGGCCTAGCTTGGGGCATGGTGGAAGCAGAGCACAGGGAAGGGATTCAGAATGGATTGTGTGAAGCCATAATTGATACCGACACTGAATGGGATCACAAAGGAATTAACACTGATGTTGCTACTGACAACCATTTCAGGGATTTCCCACTTCTTTCTAGAGGTTTTGTTTCATCCTAAATATTACTTTTTGGTTGAGAGAAGCAACAATTGCTTACTCAATGTGGATTTTCCATGGAAAACTAAAAGTATGGATTGCCCAAGATGTAATCAATAGTCTTTCCATCAGACTCAACTTGCTATTAAAATATACATCCTCAGAAATGCTAATAATCCATGAATTCTTATAAAATGAATTCATATTTTAAAGAAATTGTGAAACTTAAAAAGGAATTGAGAAATAAGATATGACCATGTTATATTTAATTTTATCTCAACATTGATTCTAAAACACATCACTGTACTGTAACTCAGAAGATAGCTTACCCTGAATCATTTTAATAGGGTCAAAATCTTTTGTGAGCTTGTTGGTCTTTTGACTTCGGTATTGTGGGGCTTTAGAGCAGCCCTGGAATAAAAAAAAAATGTCATTCTCAAATTCAACGTTGTGACTTAATCACCCTGTATGTGACACATATAGGCTGAAATTGTCTTGCTCTCATTAAAAAAATTAATAACTAATGCTATTGTCTACTATGTGTTCAGAACATGTATCCTCTCATTTAGTCTCACAATCAATCGGTTACCTTCAACTATGTTTTTCCTTTTACAACTGTGTAAATGAGGCTCAGAGAGGTTCATTAAATCACACAAATATGTTTTACAAGGCTACAAGTAACAATAAATAGGTAAACTCCAGTTCTTCGTTTTATAAGTATCTTAGCAAACTCAGTTACGTTCCTGGTACCCTGGATTCTGTACCTAGTATTGCCAGAGCCTGAAGACAATCAAGACTCATTCTGTGTTTCTAAATAAGGTGATGTCTACTCTTTCATGTCACTAGGTACCTCTAAAAGCAACATCAATTCAAGTTAATTCATAAGTTCCCATTCAGTAATTCTACCACTAACAGGTCACATTTCATAATTAAACTGAGGATGCTCTTTGAATGACCAACTCTTCCGAGTATAAAACAGCTACAGCTGTTTTTAAACACTGATTTCTACATACTTAGTCTTGTTTCCCCCAGGGTATGCTGTACATGGGAGGCTTTGAATCAAGATGGTATAATATCTTTGATTTAGAATTCTAAAGATTGATTTTTCTATGTTCAGCCTCAAACATGAGAGAGAGGGAAACAGAACAGAAATACTGATTACAGTTTAACATCAAATTACCCTCATTATAGTAAACAAATACAGTGATGGTATGAGCTTGTGTAGGTAAAAGAAAGGCTTGATTTCTGGTGGACATTATTTGATCACATATAGAGAGGAAGCAAAAGTTCAAGTGTCTATTTGACCAACAGGAATGTGAGAGTGTGGTTTTTTGTTTGTTTTTTTTTTTTCAAAAACAAGACTGAGCTGAGCTTGGCATCTCATGTGACCATAACTTTGTAAGGAAGAATGCCGATAAACAACTGCAAACAATAGAAACACGTTAATCAGATATTCTTACAGCTCTCAGGATCTCAGCCACTGTGGCAGGCTGATCTGCCAGAGTGCTTTTCCTCTGAGGATCATTCTAAATTTTTTTTCTTTTCTACTTACTTAAGTAATTAAACTTTCAACTTCCTGGGGAAATCACTAGAAATCTCATTTCCCCTGAAAAAAATAGCAACTGTAGGGATTCAGATTTTACACTAAAACTTATTTTTAGAGAGTCCATGCTTGTAATCCCCAAACTCAGGAAGTTGAGGCAGGAGTAAGAAGTATAGGCACCCAGGGATACATAGTGACCCTGTGTCAAGAAAACAAAGAAGACTTATGTTCAAATGGAAGGCACTGACATAATTATCTACATTCTGAGTTGTGTCCAATCTTCTTAAAGAATGGGGGTAAGTGTGACTAAAGATAACCAGAGCCATGGACTCCATCTACTCGGGGACTTGTAACATAAATAATGCAGAACATAAGGACACTAATTTTTATTTTTATGATTTTTTTTGCAGTACTCAATGAGATAAACAGTTCTACACATATAGGAAAATGTCATCATTTTAGGAAATTTCTAGAGATGGATACAGGAGTGATAAGACACAGGTACTGGATGGGGATGCAGGCAGTTCTGTGTCTTACATTAACTATTGCAAAGATGATGGCATGGCAAATACACATCTAACAGTGATGCCATATAGTTCAGAGGGAATAAGGAGATGTCCTGGAGAAATAAATGCCAACAAGAAACTGGCAACACCTAACTCTAAATTAAGGATAATTCTGACTAAGTCTTCCCTGTCATTAATCATTGCACAATGTCTGTCCTCTGACCTCAGGCTCCGTTCAACTTCCGGAAACATTCCTGGCTGCATTCTAAAGGCCTTGTGTCTGGGCCAGAAACTTGTGGGAAAGAATCAGCTTCTGCCCAGCAACAGTGGCAGATTGAGAATTCACCTCATAGGCCCTCTAAGCCCTAAGAAGTTAGACAACTGCATGCACCCCAAGTCTAAATGTGTCTGTCGCTAGACATGCTGTCTCCATGTTAACAGCTTACAACCTGGCAAACCCTGCAGGGGAAAGTCACTGTGCAAATGGCAGGTAGGGTAGGCACACTGCCTGGAGAGCTAGGGTTTGAAGTGTCCCAAATTGTGGATCAAAGTCATAACATTGAGTACTTCTGTAGGTTAGCCTTCCTTTTACAGGTTTTCAGGCCATTATCAGGGACCTTCGACAATTCATAATGACACACTGACTAGATCATAAAAACCTATGTCTATATCAGGGACAAAATGGTGCTAAAACTCTAACCCAAGAGTTCCCCTTCTTGAAGTACATGGAGTGACTTTATCTTCACTTTCCTTTGTGGCTGCTGAGGGGAGTATCTAGTTCAACAACAAAACCAAGGTTTCTCAGTAAGAGCTATTGCTCTGCCTCTGAGGTTTCATATGACATTGCTCCTATAGAAGATTGAATTAGCCAAGACTTGAAGCTCAGACCGGAATTTCAACTGGCCTTTGAATCCTGGATGCCACTGTCCTTGCTCCCTTGGCTCCTGGCTACACTGTTCTGCCCCAACATATGTTCTTACTTTCTATGCTCTGCTCTCCTCACATAGCTCTGATGTCTGATTGCTGTCCTGTCTGACGAATAGTGGCCTAGGGCATAGGGTATATCTTTTGTTTGCTCCCTCTTTCCCTTTCTTTCCTCTCTTCTTCTCTTTTTTCTTCTCTCTCTCTCTTTTCTTTGACAGACATCTTAAGTGGTCTTAAACACATTGTCCTCCAGCCTCAACCTCCCAAGTGCTGTGGTTAGGTATGCATCACTGTTGTATAGTCTATGGGTTGGTCGGAAACTGAAAATTCCAAAGACCCCAGGAGGACTTGGGCCTTTTAAATGTTTTGGCTGGTATGGGCCTGGTTCCCCATCTAATTTTGATTTGGTCAATTTAAACAAAGAAGAGAGAGCCAGTAGGTCACAGCTCAAGCTGAGTGAGGTATGTCCAGGTCTGGGCATTGGGAAAGAAAGACCAAGAAGCAGGAAATGTATCAATCACTTCGTTACTCATCAGTGCTTCTGTTTTTTTATTGCAGATTTAGTCTCTTACACCACCACCCTTAGAAAAATGAACCCCCCCCCCCCCGCCAAGGGTTTTGTGCATTCTACATACTCCACAGGTGGTGTCGGAAGAAGCTCAAGTTAGTTAAGCACAGTTCATATTACTTAGTCCAGATTGAAAAATAATCTATGGCGAGTGCTTGTGAATATAGGGGTAGGTTGTCAAATCTTACTCCCCACTAGTAAAGACCGCAGGAGTTCGTTAATAAAGGAATCTGGTGTCCTACTGCCCTTGTGTCTGCAGTGGAGGAGATAGACTCTAGGAAAACAAGGATTGGGCAAAAGAGCTTTACAAACGCTATGTGGATCCATAAGCAGCGGAGTGTAGGAGGGTTTCCATGCCAAGGTGGCCAGGGGTGGCACTGAAGTCATGTGACACAGACAAGAGCAAAAACCCAAACCAAAAAATCAGTATCAGAAATACACAAAAAACAAGCATTTGGAAAATGCTTCAAGACTTTTTTTTTCTTTTTGGTCTATAAACACTTAGTAAATGGTAGCTGTGGGACCACTGGTTACAGCAATATTTTATCTCTCAAGTACCCAGAACACAGTGATGACCCCAGGAGATGCTTCTGCCTCCAAGTGAGCAGCATTCCCTTAAGTCTATTTACTTACTATGTTACTGAAATACAAAAGGCTTTTCTTTTAGCACTTACCACTCTACCTTTAGCTTTAAACCTCCATGATTTAAGTTTGTGGAAGATCTGGCTCTACAGTGTTCACCGTGGAGAGCAATGAGGCAAGAAAAGGGTAAATGCTCTCCCCAGAGGATGAACTGAGATTTTCCTCAGGGCCTCCCACTACCCAGGAAGAACTTAGTGTGGGTAAAATTTACCACTGCTCATTTCCAATATCTCATCTAAGAGATTCTTTGGAGCCTAATTTCCGGCGTATTCACAAATATCAGCAAGATATCCTATTCTAGGCTATTGTGAACCAGGAGGAGTAAATCCTTGCTGCTCAAAATTCACAGAACTCCAGTGGTTATGTCAAACAGAAGAATCTAGAAGGAACAACTGTGTAATTTGTTGGATGATTGAAGACACTTCAAGAGTGAAAGGGTTAAAAGGAACTTCCTAACAAATATTCTTGTGACTTAGTATTTGAAAGTCATCAATGAAATTCTTCATCACAGAGAAAACTATATGATCATTTCAATAAATTAAGGAAAAGCACCAGACAGAATTCATCACTCATGTATACTAAAACTCACAGCAAATCAGGGGCAGAAAGAATTTCCCTCAATCTGTTAGGTACGGATTAAAGAAAAGATGCCGCTAACATCACACTTAAGAGTGGTGTTTGTAATACTTTCTCCCTAAGAGCAAAGACAAGGTTATCTGATACACTTCTATTTGGTATTGTATTCCAGGGTGTAGCTGGTGCAGTGAAACAAGAAGTTAACAAAAATCATAAAAATTGGAAATTCAAAATAAGACAATTATAATCGCAAATTGCTATTTGTAAATAAAATCCTAAGTAAACCACAAAACAACTATTAAGTGAAATTAGCAAGGCTGAGGAATGCAATGAATATCTACAGTTGTATTTCTAAATATAAATTATAATGAACAACTTCAAGATAATTAAAGACAATTCCACTTAAAATAGTGTTAAAACAAAAACTAGGGATTTTTTTCCCCCCCCCTTTGGTACAGTGACTGAACCCATGGCCTCATGCATGTTAGGCAAATAGGCAAATACTCTACCCCTGAACTGCATCTCCAGCCCTTATGGATATATTTAGCAGAAGATTTATCCTGTATGAAAAACCAAATAATTTAAAGAAATTTAAACAAGGCCTAGAAAATGAAGAAATACATTGTATGTATAGTTTGAAACACTAAATAGTGTCAAGAGGTAGTTCTTCCCAATGTGATCTAACATTCATCACAAAATCAATCAGAATCCAAACACTTTTTTTGAGGGGGAAAAGGGTCACAAGCTAATGTTTAAATGTGTATGAAGACTCTGTCCTAAAACAGACAAAAATATCATGCAGAAAGGACATATTACCTTACTTCAGTACTTCTTTTAGTATATTTTATTTATTATTTTTATTTTATATCTATGAGTATATTGTCTGCATGTATATCAGTGCACCCGTGTTGTGCAATGCCGTGGAGGTCAGAAGAGGATGTCAGATTCCCCTGGAATTGGAGTTAAGGACAGTTCATAGCTGCCATGTGGGTGCTGGGAATCGAACCCGGGTCCTCTGAAGGAGCAGTCAGTGCTCTTAACCGCTGAGCCATCTCTCCAGCCCTCTTACTTCAGTACTTCTTATAACTCAGGTAATACTTGTTTTCTATATTAACCCTTCTGGCCATGTGGATATACAGATAAACAGATTAGAAACTCAGAAGCATATCCATACCTGTAGGACCAAGTGTTTCTATATTGTGACTGAATATACATAACAGAAAATATGGCATAATGTTTAAGTGTATAGTTTTGTGACATTAAGCACTTGGCAGTGCGGTGCAGCCATCACTGCCATCCACCTCCAGAACTGTTTTCATTTCCCTAGACTGAAACTCTGTATCCAGTAGATACTAGGCTTTTCATTACACCCAATATGTAACTCTTAGATGTTACATAAAAATTAATGTAGACTAAAGCCACAGATTTTATGTAAAGCATAAACTAAAACACTTTTTAAAGAAAACATAAGAAAAAAATTCTTCAAGACCTACCTAGTGCTGGCAACAGAAATAAGATTCATACTCAAATTTAGAATACATAAAAAAACAAATCTCAACAGTGAACAGGAAGGAGAGGATAGAGGACGTGCCGAAGGTAGAGCAGATGCATGAACGGCAGAGAAGCACAAGAAAAGGTGCTTAAGGCGATCCCTGCAGCGTGTTGTGTTAATTACTTTCAGCTGCTATGATAAAACATCAGACCACGGCAATTCATAGAAGGAAGAGTTTATTTGGCCTTATGGTTCCAGGGGGTAAGAGTCTATAGGAGTTCACCTTCGTGGGAGAGGCATGGCAGGCAGTAGCTGGAGCAGAGAGCTGAGGTTCACATCAGCAAGCCTGCAAAGGAAGCAGAGAAAGAAACTGGAAGTCAGGCAAGGGTTAAGAACTCTCAAAGCCCGCCTCCAGTGACATGCTTCCTCCAGCAAAACTGCACCTCCTAGACCTCCACAAACAGAGCCACCAACTGGGGTCAAGTGTTCAAATACTTAAAGCCTATGGGAAACATTCCTTATTCAAACTACTATATGTATTAAGACACTATACTAGATGGCTTAAAAAAAAATGTAAGTGCCAATAGCTAGAGATGTGTAGAAATCAGAATGCTCATCGATTGTAAGTGGGACAAACCAATTGGAAATTTATTTCTTAAAAACAGAACAAAGACATCCACACAGCCAGCAATCATACATGAGCATTTATCTAGTAGAAATGAAAGCTAAAGTCCATACAAAACTCTGTACACAAATGTTGATCATAGCTTCATTTGCGTAGAAATATCCAAAGTATTTATTTTTTAAAAAGCTATTTTTATTTTCATTTCTGTGGGTGTGTCTACATGTGTGAATGTACACACACATGTTGGTGATCTCAGAGACCAGAAGAGGGAGTCAGAGTTCTTGGAGCTGGAGTTCCAAGCCATTATGAGCTGCCATGAGGGTGCTAGGAGCTAAAGTCCAATCCTCTGGAAGAACAGCATGAGGGTGCTAGGAGCTAAAGTCCAATCCTCTGGAAGAACAAACTGTTTATGAATTTGACAACTTAGAAGAGCACTGCACTGAGTTAAATCATACAATTTCAAAAGATTTTATACGGTGTGACTTGTTTTATACAATATTTTCAAAAGTAAATAAACAATAGTATGACAAAATCTTGAAAACATAATGTTAAATAAACTAAGGCAAACACAAAGGAGTATGATCTTTATGATTTTATTTACATGAAGCTCAAGGTCTGGAAAAAGTAATCTATAATTAAAGGCAGCCAATGGGTTGGGTAGGGGATAAGCTGACTCCTAGGTTCCTGGAAATATCTATGTCTTGACAGTTTTGTTGGTTATACAAATGAATACATTTGTTCCAAACCATTGAATTGATTACTTAAGTGCTATCACTTTGCTGTATATAACTTTCAGTAGAAAATGTAGAAGCTCAGGGGTGGAGAGATGGCTCAGCAGTTAAGAATACTGGTTGTTCTTGCAGAAGACCTGGGTTCGAATCCCAGCACCCACATGGCAGCTAACAACTGTCCATAACTCCAGTCCCAGGTTATCCAACAGCCTCTTCTGACCTCTGAGGGCATTGCACAACACGGGTGCACTTACCTACATGCAGGCAATACACACATACACATAAAATAAAAATAAATAAAATTAAAAAAAAGAAAATATAGAAGCTCAAGAACTAAACCTGGAATGTCCTCCCAAAATGCATGGTTACTTTAAGTTGGGAATTTGGAAGCTTCCACTTGTCCCGTACAAGGTGACAAGAGTCCTCACTTCTTATGAAGAAATTGTGGAAAAAAAAAATCCAGTAGTCTTTGAACTGAGAGAGCAGCCTCAATCCCAAGCCCAAAGCCCAATGAAAGGTGACACTGGTGGAAGAAAATCCAAAACAGAAGATGACCAGATCTTCCCAGGAGGCTGCTTCCTGTGCTGCAGAAAAAAGAAGTCCCCAAATGCCAGGCCATCTGGTCACCGCTTGTCACTGGGGGCAGGAGTGCCAGGAGGATGGTTTCCCAACTGGATACTAGCACTGGGGCTGATTTTCTGTTAACAGAGACTTTTAAAAAAAAGAGTTTGTTTATAATCTGAAACATTCTGCGTGTTGCCCTTTTCTCTCCTTGGATTCCTATTTTAGGGACTGTTTGCAAAGTTAGGATTCTGCCAGCAGATTTGTTTTTATAAAAGGTTCTGAGTCAATGGCTTCTTTAGCTTGTTTTAATTATCTAGTCTCTAAGCTGCATTTCTCCTTTTCATTAATCAGAGGATCATTGGAGCCCACCAGAAAGAATCAGCTCTCCTGGATGCTTCAAATTGGTTCACTGATGGTAAGAATATTAAGGAGCTACCAAGGGCTAGCACTTGAGCTGACTTTCAGTCTGTTATAGTTCTGATGAAGAAGAGACCATCATCAGGATCTTATTGGTATATGAATCCTGCATAGAATCTAATATAAAAGCAAAAGGATTCATTATATTACAATTGTTTCTTTTTAAGGATCCTCCTCAGCTTACTTCACTTTCTATGGTTTTAAAATAGGCTGAGCATCTGGTAGCTTTGAAGAGCACTATGCAGGTGCCAAGGGAAAACATCAGTTGATGGTCTGATCAAATGCTTCAAGATCAAATAACCGTATCAATGGCCAGCGCAGCATACGACATTGTTGCAGTAGTGGCACTTTTATCTTGGGGGCAATCATCAGCTACCTAATTGGACTAAAAGCCCACTCAATGAGAGGAAACTCAAGTGTGGTACTGTAAACATAACCAAATACACATGGCTGGAGTGGTCATAGATCTTAGAGAAAACCCCCAAACTACCACATTTCTAGACTACTGTTATTTCTTACTACGTGCAAAATATGCATCTTTACATTTACAGAAAAATATCCCAGTCACCACTCATCAAAGAAGCACATTTTGTACCAGTCAGAGACTATTACCAAGTACCACAACTGGTCACACATGGACATTGTCTATGAATTTCCCAGGTCTAAGTGACACATCTATAATGCAACCTCTACACCTAAGGCTCATGGAACATAGAACAGAGGTAAAGAAGAGGACCCTAATGAATCTCTCAGTTTTCATTAATGAAACTCCCTCACGCAGTAGAGGGCTGGGAACACAAAAGGTCCCAAATGGCCAAAGCATAGAGATCAAGAGTCTGCTGAATGTTGGTCTTTGGACAGGATTCCTTTATTAAACTTCACCTACCCAAGTCTCAGGGCTCATCACTGAAGAGGTGGTGGAAAGATGTAAGAGCCAGGGAGAAGGTACATGACCATATGGAAACAGAGTCCTACAAGCTCCTGGGAACCTTCTATGGCAAGGGTGTCAGCATACACAAGTCCTATGCAAACTCAGGCAGACAAAAACCCAGCATAGAATTGGGAAAATAAACAGCAGACCCCAATCTTATCTGAAGAAATCCTGGCAACTGATTGCTGCTAGATGAAGAACTGATCTTCCTAAAATAAGGGACTCTAGATAGACTGACTAGACCTCAGTGGATGGACTTGCACTGGGGAATGTCTGGGGCCACTGACTTGACACAGTGGGCCTTAACAGAGATGATAGAGTATATGGACTACAGTGATGGTGCTATGGAAGGGTGCCAGTGGGGATGGGGGTATAAGATACTTAAGATTGTTTGAGATGAGATGTTCTGTATGGAATACATAAAGATTAAATAAAAACAAATTTAAAAAATAGGTTGAACACTACTAATTCAAAATCTAAGACTCTTTGAGCACCAAAATGATGCCACAAGTGGAAAATTTCACACTGTGAAATTTGCATGTGTAAAACCATTTAACATATGCAAAGTTATCTTTTAGGCTATGTGTCTAAGAGGCAGGGTATACGAGACATAATGGAATTCCATATTCAGACTTGGGTCCCTCTTCTCAAGGTATTTCATAATGTATATGTAAATATTCCAACATTCAAAACCCCAAAACACTTCTGGTCCTAAACATCTTGGATAAGGGATACTCAACCTGTTCTCCAAATATGTTCACCTTCTGATTTTCCCACTAAGACTGATGGCCACATTGTCCTGATAGCCTCTCAGGGTGGATATCGTGGAGTTAGCCGGATTCCTCAATCTTCCTTGCCTTCCTCCTATGATGACAGTCACAATAGCCTGCAAGAGGCTTTCCCCACATCCATCCTTTCTCATGCCAGCAATACCTTCCAGGTCGAGACCTTTATTTCTTCTTGCTTAGAACATTGTGATTGATCATATAATCCTATGATCATCACTTCTCGTTTCTAGCTCCATCTAGTCTATCCTATATGTTTTTGTCCCATTATTTTACTTAATTATACAGTTCAGATCACCACATCCCCATCTTCAAAAATCTTCAGCACTGTACTATCACTTAGGGAATTAAGTGTGAATCTCTTTGAATCAGCTTTCCAGCCTCTTCTAGGATTAATTTCCTACTCCTGCCCAGCAGCTTGGCTATGGTCATGCTTTTTCCAAATCTTGTTCTTGACTTATCATGTTTCTGCTCTTTTTAATATCTTTCATCTCTGTTTCATCCTTCAAGTCTCATTCCTATCCTAATTCCTTCACACATTACCGCTGTGCTTCCAGTTGGACCTCTTTGTCCTCTCAACTGGCTCTGTGCATCTGACAGCAAAGATCTTATAGACTTACCTCCCCCCTCTAGTGGAACCTGCCCCTCCCTTCTTCTCACTGGACACCAGCTCCCTGTAGGACAAAGGTGCTTTCCTTATCTTTATAAGCCTCTCAGCATTTTTATAGTATTTAGTACATAGTACTCAGTTAACAAGAATCTGTAGCCTTTTATTTAACTCTCACTGTAGAAAATACATTTATACTATGTGAGGTTTGACCTAGACTAAGTTATGAAGAGAGTTATCTCTCGACCTTGAACGTTGAGCACTGTCTTTGGTTTTTATAGCACAGTGAAAATGATGGGACAGGAGAGGAGAGGCTGTTGTTCTTTAATTCACTTCAATCTACTTTGTACTTGGCCCAGCATTATGCTATCCTAGGGAATAAGGAATGGAATAGGAAGAGCACTGTGGATCTTGAGCATTTGGGGGGAGGCAGAATGAGTGTGGTAGCTGATGGCCTGCTGTCTGTTGTTCAACTGGAGTGACCCTGTTTTTGATTTATGACCAATTTTTTTCCTCTGATGAACCTCCTAAAACATTTTATTGTTGTTGTTGATCAGACCCAGTGCATTTCATATGGTAGGCATGTACTCTGCTAATTTACAAAATATTTTTGTGTTTTAATACTTGGTAAAGTATTCTTGCAAACGTCAGGCTGTCCAGGATTCGCTGAAAGAATGAATGGAAAAGCATTTCTGTCTAAGTGGTTTAAAGGAAAGAAAAAGAGCTGCATTTATGATAGTAGAAATTCTTGGGGAAAGGGAATCTACTGCAGGGGTATGATGGGGAGAGACAGGGGTGGTTTTATGGCCCCTCTTGTTACCTGGAGATTGCCTTCTGGAGCTCTTGTCTGCTGAAACAGTGAAGCATTTCATTTATATTTTAAAGAACAGATTCAGACTCTGTGCAAGATGCTGGATAATATTTCACTGACAGATTACTGATATGTGACCTTGACTTCCAAATGAATTAGTACTGCTTGACTTGAAGCCATAGGGAACTTCCATCTGAGAGGACTACTAGCCTGCTGCTGCCCAGAGGTGACCCGAATGCCATTTGTTCTTCTTGTTTTGACAGACTGTGAACTTCCAAAATCTTTGAAGCTTGAGCCCTGGCTCCTCTGACTGCTCATCAAACACTTCATTTGGACATGAGGACACACTGCATCTGACGATAAAGACTCATCACATTTGTTTTCATGGTAGACCTTGAAGAACACATGCTTATTTTTGCACATTTACATCCAGTTTTCAACCTGTAATGGCTTCCTCCCCTTTCGTGGTAAAGGACAGATTTTGGAGAGCTTGTATATCAAGAAGTTCACTGGAGACCATAAGAAACATGGAGCTCTGCTTTACCCTCAGTAAGGAACTACTGCCTTCCCTCTGCCAGGACAGTGCGCTGACGCCTCTTGGCTTTAAGACTCCTCTGGGTTCTGATGGTGCTGGGACGCTGCTTCTAAGAGTTCCCCCCACCCCCCCGCAGCTGATAAGGATTTACTTCCAACTGAGTTTCTATCGCTCCGAACTCAGGTTGCAACTTTCTGAAACTAAACACAAACTAAAATCGGATGGCAAATACCTCAAAAATAAAATCTGAAATCCCAGCAAACAAAAATAGCACCATTGTATTCATATCATTGAATTCCTTCTAGATAATTTTGCCATGCAAACACACACACATATTTTAAAAGTATCCCACTCACACTAATTGCTCTGCCATCTGTGCTGGTTGCTTGTGTTGGTTTTTTTTTTTTTAAATAGTATCTTTATTTGCTGTCAATAACTGTGTGTATACATATATGTATATATGTATATATATATATTTTCAATGCTTTTATGCATTTGATTTTTAGAAATGTTTTATGTAATGTATATGCCATTGTTTCAGCACTGGATTTGAACAAAGTTGTAGTCATTAACATTAATTATTTTACCCCATTTTAGTTTTTTTATTGAGACTTAGGATTCCTTGACTGAAATATTTGTATTTTGAATATTCCTGGATTTTAGCCTAAAGTATTTTTAAAATTGTGTGTGTGTATTTGTTTTTGTATACTTGTGTGTTTGCAAGCATGTGCACATGTTTGCATGCATGCCTTTGTGGAGGCAGGAGTTTGAGGTCTAGGTCTCTCCTATTGCTTTCCACCTTATTTTTTGAGATGGGGTCTCTCACTAAACCTAGAGCTTACCAATTGGCTAGACTGGCTGGCCAGTGAGTTCTAGAGTGATTCTTGTCTTTACCATCCCCCCACCACTATGGTTATAGGTAAGTCCATCATGCTTGGCTTTTTATGTGAGTTATGGTGATCTGAATTCAGGTCCCAATGTTTGTGCAGTAGGTACTCTATTGACTGAACCAATTCCCTAGTCTCCAAGTATTTTTAATGCAACCTGAATATCATTACAGATTACTCCCAGTCACTCATTACTTTAGACTGTAGCTGTTATTCTAGCTTGAAACATGTCACTGCCCTCCTATAATTTCATCTTCCTCTGGTTTTCATCTGTTTCTATTTTGGATTTCTTATGTTATTATTATTATTTTTTTTTATACAAGGTCTTCCTATATAGCCAAAGATAGCCTTGAATTCCTGCTTCGGGCTCCTGAGTACTATAGGTTCTTCTTCTATCTTGGAATGTTATAGATGATGTCTAATAGAGAAGATTGCCCTTGGAAGATTAAACAAGAAACCATCCTCAAATATAGTTATCTCCTGTGAAATGTGCTTGGAATGTCTCTCTTCTCTGTTTGTAGTATGATAGTTCTTTGTGGCTACTGATACCATCTGTATCAACTTTCTGATAACTTCTGACTCTCCGGAAACATCCACTGTGCTCATGCAGAGAGCTTGAGGAAAGGGTATTTATTTGTCAACTTTACCTCTACCTGAATACTTGTACTAGTCTTCTTTCTGTTGCTGGAATAAAATATCCTAACACAAAGCAACTTATGGGAGAAAAGGGTTTATTATAGCTCATAATTCCAAGTTACAGTCCATCATTTCTGGGAAGTCAAGGCAGGAACTCAGGTAGCTGGTCACATCACATCCACAGTCAAGGGCAAAGAAAGAGAGGCTGAATGCCTCCTTGCTTACACTTAGCCTTTTCCTCTCTGATACTGTTCATGACCCTCTGGCTAGGGAATGGTGTCACCCACAAATGGTCTGCGTCTTCCTACATCAATTAACAAGACATCCACACACACAAACATGCCCATAGGCCCACCTAATCTAGATAATGCATCATTAAGATTCCATACACAGTTGATTCTAGGCTATGCTAAGTTGCTGATAAAACTAACCAGCACAGTGCTCTACAACCAATTCCATTTAAAAATGTCCTAATAGGGCTCACCATTATCTTTCATTTCCTATATTTTTTACTTCTCTGTCTTAGTTTCAAACCTGATCACTCCCTCCATTTCAATCAACATTTTCAATCACTTTAGAAGTCTTAACAATAGATCTAAAGTCTTTTTCCTCTTCTTATTCCCAATAAAATTATTATTTTTCAGTCCCTTTTCATCTCTCATTTGAACTATTGTTACTTATTTTTTAAAAATTGTTAATGATATATTGTATAGAAGGCAGTAATATAGGAACTTGGGATATAATTAGCAACACAATATACAGAGACCTCTGACTCAAAGAAGTTATATTCCAGGAGGAACTGGAAAGACTGACAGGGAAAACATAATTAAAGCCTAACTGATATACTTGTGCTTGTCACTTTTATGTCACTATGATAGAAATATACAAGGAATAAAAAGTGAGAAAAGATTGATTTGGGCTCTCAGTTTCAGAAGTGTTAGTTCATATGTTGGGGAAGGCATGGCAGAATCAACAATTCCATCATAGTGGCCAGGAAGTAGAGAAAAGGGTGAGGGAAAGATACAGTCCCAAAGACTTGTCCCCAATGACCTACTTCCTTCAACTATTTTCGATACTTCCCATCAGGCCATCAAATTATGAATCTAGCAAGGAATGAATTGATTTTTCAGATCAGGGAGGCCATCAGGATCTAATCATCTCTGGAAACATCTTCACAGACACACCCAGAGGTGTGTTTTACTAATTTGCTGGGCTTTTATCAATTTAATCAAATTTAAAATCAATATTAACAATGTAGAACAGAGTTACTATGGAAAATAGCTGTATGGCATGAATGTTGGGAGAGACGGGAGAGGCTGCAGTCTTCAGGTTCTGTTGGTTTTGATGTTTTGAGACAGGGTTTTACTATGTGGCCCCAGTTGGCCCAGAACTCTCTATGTAGGCCAGGCTGGCCTTAATCTCATAGAGATCTGTCTGTTTCTGCCTTCACAGTGCTGGGATCAAAGATGTGGTCTACCAAGCCTGATCAGTGTACGGTTTTGAATAGTACACTTGTTTGAAAAGATAACATTCAGCCCCACTTGGAGGCACACTCCTGTAATGCCAGGCTCAAGAGGGTCACAAGTTCTAAGTCCTAGGTCTGCATGGTTTGTCCAAGAAACTGCAAAAGAAGTGACCCGTGTTTGTAAGGGACAAGCTTGAGCCTGTCATGCAGGCCCCACTTTAGCTACAGCCCTTTCACTTAGGACAAGAAGTCGTCATTACGATGTGGTCTGCCCAACTCTCCCTCATCTTCCTCTTAAAGCAGTTCCTACTATTTACAGGCATTTATTTGTAGCCTGCTAGATCATCACTATATCTTTTTTTTCTCTTTTTATATTGAACTCTTACTAATTTCATAAATATATTTTGATCATATTTAGATCCTTTCCCCTAGCTTCACCCTCTTCCTATCCCCACCAAATTTCATGTCATATATATGTCATA
>NW_008348795.1:335082-351530 GCF_000622305.1 Nannospalax galili
TATATATATATCAGTTTTGAATAGTACCAATTGCTCTTTTGGTACAGATATGCCCAGTGGAGCCTGGTTAACCTACCGAGAGTCACACCCTTAAAAGAGGCTGACTCTCCCCCTTCCCAGCAACCTTCAGTTGCCAATAGTTCCTCAGGTAGGATTGGGGTTTCTTAACCAACTCTCCCACATCTATGCTGGAATTTTGTTTGATCTGAGCTTATATAGATCACTGTGTCTTAGATAATACTGTTTTGCTTGGGTCAGGCCCTATTTCTGAAACTGTCTTCACCACTGTTTGCCTGATTGTTGGCAAATCAATCTCTAGTCTAACCTCCGTCTTTTCTAGAAGGTGGATTGAATGCCTCCTGTGTATGCCCATTGTCTCTCTTCACACCTAAAATGTCTGCCTCTTCCCCCCACCTCAGGTAGTTGGCACATTGCTTGACATGTAATCAGAGTTCTGTAAATGTTAACAGTTTGAAAACTCAGGCTGGATCTGCATTAATCTAAAGCCAGGGCTCTCTTTGGTCCTCAGGTCTCCCCACTGCATATCAAGATGCAGCAATGAATACTGATAGAGGACAAGCAACATTAATGAGTCTAGCAGCTCCCAGTTCTCTCAGTCTCACTTCTGGTTTGCTGAATCCTTAAGGAAACTGGTTGCCCCACAGTCCCACCTGCCTGTGTCTTTCCATGTGGAGGCTCATGGCACTTCTCACCTGATTGTAAGGAAAGAAATCCTCAAGCCAGGCAGGGTGGTATATACCTGTAGTCCCAGCATTGTGAGGCTGAGGCAGAAATGCCTTGAGTTTGAGGCCAGCCAGGGCTACACAGTGCAACCTGTCTCAAAAAAAATCAAAGCATATCAGCATTTCCTCTTGGAGCTGCTGCTGACTTTCCAGTTCAGGGTTAATGTGATGATCACCACAGCCCAAGGGGGTAGCCAAGGGACATGTCATCATGGTTGACATAGGCCCAGGTTTCCTTTGTGGACAAAGGCTGAGTAAAACAGGAGCCACTTTGTAAACTTTCTATTGAAAAAAATCAGAGAGAGAAGGGAAAGGGGGCTGGGAAGCGTATGCTAATTGAATAGAGGAGGTGTAAGAATCATCAAATACTCTTTCAGGATGGAAAAAAATGAAATGATAACCCCACAAGGCATTGCCCCCCATGCTACATTTAACTGTCTGTTTAGCTGTCATGTCAGGGGCTCTGGGACCACAGCCAGGTGCACATAGGCACATCCCACGCAGCTGAACCATGCCAAGACAATTCGCTGAAAGACAATAGTGCCCTAGCCAGTCCTGCACATGTACTTAGGACAGCCATATCACAGGGTGTTACATGGGCTGCAGCCTGGCAACCTCACATTCTTCAGAGAGGCAGAAGGGAGGGAGAGCTGGCGGAGAGAAGCTGGCAGGCACAGTGGTCTAGACTTTCAAGAATTCCAAATGTCTGTGTCTTTCTAAGCCTCTGGTAAGTTTCCTTTCATTAGCTTTGTTAAGCCACTATAGACTGAAATGGTCTCCTTCCAACTCAGCCATCTGTTCCCTTCTGTCTGTAATTCTGACCATATACTAAAAAGAAAAAGGCTTACTCTGAATAAGGGATTTTCCTTTAAAAAACAATAATGGAGAAGGAAAAGGAGGGGAGGAAATGAATAGGGATGGCCTTTAGAGGGCATTCACCAGCAGGAGGTAGGTATTTCTGAAGCTGGACTCTGGAGAGTGCATTGTGAATTTCTTAGCAACTAGAGTTAAGATAATTAACTGTTGGCCAGTACATGAATGAACAATAAATATGAATGATTGAGCTGCGTTCACATACACAGGACTGGGCTAGGTGCTTTGTGGTGGATTGAATATGAGGAGTCCCTCAAGAGCCTGGGTTTTGAAAGTTTGCTCCCCAGTGCAATGCTCAGAGGTGGAGCTTTGGAAAAGTGGATCATAAGGATACTGATTTATCAATGGATTAACCTACTGATGGATTCATAATTTGATCCCATTACTGGGAAGTGGTAAGAACAAGGAAGTTGGGTCTGATTGAAAGAAAGGAGTTGCTAGAAGAGCTCCACTACTTTGCCCTTACTCTCTGCTTCCTGGTGACCATGAAGTGAACAGCATGTGCTCCCCACTGCCATGTTCTGCGTCACCTCATCCTAAAAGCAATGGAGCCAGACAACAATGATTGAAATCTCTAAAACCATGAGCTGTAATTAGTCTTTCCTCCCTTATTTGCTTTGGGGATTTATTGTGTGTAAGAGAGAAGGAGGGGTAAGTGTATGTGCAAACACATGTGTGTGCAGGTACATGCACCCATATTTGCATGTGTGGTAGCCACATGTCATCAGGTATCTTCCTCTATATCTCAACACCTTATTTTTTGAGACAGCCTCTCACTGAACCCAAAGCTCATGGATTTAGCTGGACTGGCTGGCCAGGGAGGCCCCTGGGGTCTTCCTATCTTGGTCTAGAATTGCAGGCATGTGCTTCCATATATGGCTATTTACTTAGGTACTGGGGATCCAAACTCAGGTCCTCACGCTTGCCCACTAAGCACTTACCCTTTGAGCCATCTCCTCAGCCAGTTTCAGGTAGTTCTTCATTGCAATGGAAACTAATATATACTATGAAAGAGAAAAATACAGCTTTTCAGGAATGGCCACTGCTGTCAAAGGAAATAAGAATATGAATCCAAATATCTATTTCACAGAGACAGTAGTTCATGAAATATAAGACACATGTCTGGTGTGGACTAGAATTCCGGAATCATTTGAGAAAAGGGCTGGTTGAAACACTGTGAGCTGAAAAGGGTCAAAAATGGAAAACAAAATTAGTGAGACAGCTGTGACCCACCAAGTGCACACAAGTGCCAAGTTCTTTACCCAAACGGAAATCTTCCCATGGCCAAAGCATATGACTTAAAAGCCTCTTTCTTATGGGTATCCCTTGTCCCTCAACTCAATCCCTTTTATTTTGGAAATAATTAGTTTTTAATCTAGAAAATTCATAGGGCTGACATCTAGCTTTCTTTTCCTTCCTTTCCTTCCCCTTCCCTCCCCTCCCTCCCTTCTTTCCTTCCCCTCCTTCTTCCCTTCCTTCCTTTCTCTCTCTCCTTCCTTCCTTTCTTTCTTTCTTTCTTTCTTTCTTTCTTTCTTTCTTTCTTTCTTTCTTTCTTTCTTTCTTTCTTTCTTTCAACCACAATCACTAGCAGCTCCTGGGGCTGAGGCGCAAAACCAATCATTTTCTCATTTTCTCTCATATGACTCAGTATTCAGCTACTCTCTGTCTACATTCTAACTGAGGAATGCTTCCACCCAAAGATGGTGCCCAGCCCTGAGCCTGGCATTCTAGGTGTGTTATGGCCAGAGGTCCTGTGACCATTGTCTATCATTCTCTGAAGATGATTCACCTACTGATGCAGTCTAATATTCCTTGAGTGTCAGCCCCCATGCTGCGTTGCTAGTAAATGGCTAATTTGTGACCAACTGAAAAATGTCTTTAATCTTTTCCACTTAAACTTGCAGCTGAAACCATCGTCCTACACTTGAGCTCAAGGTCAGGGATAGGGGTTAGGTGGAAAGAAGAAATGGAGGCATTCTGGTTGGAGAGAAGCTGAGATAATAAGGGTTGTTCAGGGACAGATATCAAAGTAAGATATCTTTATTTTGATAAGAACAGTAAGCGCAAGAATGCTTTACTGGAAAGGATATAGAACTGAGCAGAATACAGGAACAGAGCCACAGAGGTTAAATATATGCTAAGAGTTCCTTTATAGAAGTAGAAGATGCATGAGCTGTTCAACATGTGTGTTAGAAAATCTGATTATTTGGCTCTTTGTTTAAAATCATGATTTAATGCAATCCTATCTACCACTATATACCAAAATAGGTGCTATCATATAGAAATACAAATAAATGCAAGAAATGGACCAAAAATGTAATTTGAAATTTTCTGTAGAAAAAAAAAAACCATTAATTTGTTTTAATTTTTAGTTTTTCTGAGAAATGTGGAAGGGAAAAATTCAGAAATCTGAAATATGGTTGAATAAATAAATGATTGAGTGACCAAATGACCAAAGGGCTGATAGTTGGAGGGTCTTAAGCCAATAGTCTTAAGCATTAGCCTCCCTGAGGGTGGGTAGGTAAGAACCATCCATGAAGCCTTGACAAAACACAGATAGTCACAGCCTCCACCTTGAAGGCATCTGACATTTCGGTTCCATTTATTATGTAGATGCCTATTTTTCTCTCTGGCTTTCACCTGTGACATTCTGTGTCACCAACAAAGCAGTCAGAAGCTTCATATTGAAAATGACCCTAGGACTATTTGGGAAGAGGAAGGTGACTAGCACTAGAAGGGAGAAGGGGACAAGAGAAGGTCATGGAGGTGGGGAATGGGATCAATGTACATTAATGTATCTATATGAAAAATGTCATGATGAAGTCTGTTATTTTGTATGATTAATACAAGCAAGTATAAAAAAAAGAGAATGGATTTAATTAAACACAGAGGGAAATAATAATGAAGCATAAATTTAAAAGAAGGAATCATGGCATCCCTCATATGAACGGTCTTATTTAGTCTTGAAATACGCCACCCAACCCCTCCCCTGGGATAGAAATGGGCATTCTCCTCTGCTTGTTTTGGTGCTTCTTGCAAAGGAAAGGCCTTCAATCACTTTGATATTCAAAATATAATTTCAGTCATAAAAAATTTTAATCCTAGGCAATAAAATTCAAACTGTGTTCCTGTTCCTTGATTCTCCCACCTGAAACCCACTGTGAGTTTCCTGGTAGCTGAAAAGTCACAGGGAAACAGGGTCCCCTCTTCCGGTTCATTAAGCAGGACATCAACAAAGAGAAGCCAGGGAGGAAAGGATTCTGGAAAGTTCTTGCTCAGCGGTTACTAGTATTAGTTGGCTCACCCTCTCTGCACCTGTAGATATTTAAAAACTGATACCTTCAGGAGTGAGCTGTGTGTTCTTTGGAGACCTTCCTTCTATGTTTCTCTGATAGTATTTCCTGCAGTGTGGTGGTTATGGTTGGTCTTGTCAGTTTGGCTGGGTTAAGAGATGACTGGGACTATGTGTTTGGAGGTGTTTCCAGAGATCCACCTTAAAATGTGGGCTGGGAGCTGTGTGGAGGGCAGTTAAGAGGAAAGCAGTGTGTAAACCCCCTTTCCTTTGACATCCTCTGCTGGTATCCTGAGATGACACCACACTTCAGCTTCTTTAGCCTTTCAACATGGACTCCACGCTAGTGACTGACTGTGAGGAACTTTCCAGGCTTTCAGCACTGGGTTGAGACTGCTCCGATATCCAGCTTGTTAGATTGAGCAGGTACTCACTCTCTGCTTCTATAACTTGCAGACAGCAAAGGCTGAACTACTCAGTTCCATTCATGTCCTCCAATCCAGTAAGATCCCTTTTATAATATACATACTATACTCTATTGGTTGTTCCTCTAGAGAACCCTGACTAACACAATGGTTAATCCCCTTCCATTACCTGGCTGTTCCATGTTAATCCCTTGTATTTTTATTTATTTTTGCCATGTGGAATCTCCCCATTGGTCTCCTCCTTCTTCAGATTAGTCTCCCCTTGGATTTAAGTGAGCTGGGAGAGATCCTTCTACTGGATCCTCTTCTATTCTTTAAGAAGCATTTATGCATGCCCTTCCCAAGAGGACCCTGGAGGTTCTAAGCTGTCTCAAGCCAATGACTTCAAAAAGTGATGGCCAGCTCTTTGATACTTCTCTCTTGACTTTCAGATTTCTTGGGAAAAATTAGATATCACCCATTTTACACCCCTCGTTGCCAAGAACAGATTCCAAGCTCTCCAAACAATCTCGTGAAAGCTTTTTCAACTAGTTTTTAGATGGAACTCAGAGCAATAAACTACTCCCTTCAGAACAATTCTCACAGATTCTTCCGGATTTCTTTATTTTCTGACATTTTTATACACCTTCTTTCTGAGGATAGCCCTTAGTGCACGCTCAAGATTTGTGTAGCTGGTTTTCAGTTATTTCCTTTAAAAAACCCATACTTGATTGTGTGTGTCTCACAACTGATCTCAGTATTGGATATCTTTTTTAGTACCCTGGTGGACTATTTTAAGCTAATGTATTTTTTTTACTCACTGATCACCTTTTGTCCCAGGTTGATGCCTCTGATTCTACAACTGATTGGAGATCCACAGGGAAAACTAATTTATCAGTATAAGTGTATGCAAGCCACAGAACAAGATTTTGAAAAGATTTGGGTTCAACTTGCTTTTGTTTTTTAGTAAACCAATCTTCCAAAGGGTCCCTGACACCTGGGATCCACATCCTGTGTATTGATACAGTTTCAATGTATCTATCCATGAGGTGTGTCTTCCCAACTAAACAAAGTAGGCTATGAAATTCTTTCACTTCTGTCTTGCTCATTCTCCTGATGCTCTATGCTCTTGGGGCAAACATGCTGTGCACAATCCCTTCGAGAGCAAGAAAGTGAGGACTCTTGCCAGCAGCTTTCCAGGGGCCTTGGAAGCTCTAACCTCAGTTCAGTTCACAAAGACTGTAGCCCCTGCTGACAGCTTAACTGCCACTGAATGAGCTGCCCTGAACCAGAATCAAGAATCCAAGCTGCTCTCAGGTTTCTGACTCTCGGAATTCATGCTGTGCTTTTAAGCAGCTGGGTTTTGGACATAATTTTGATGCTGTAGTAGATAGCTTCTATATTATCTAAATAGTTGGGCTAACAATTTTTCACTTTTGCAAAGTGTTTTTGCCCCCGTTTTTTGCAACTTTGAACATAACTGAAGCCTTCTTTAAATTCATAAGATAAAATACAGATTTATTTGCATTTTCCATTTTAAAATATTTGTTACAAGATTTCTTTAAAATATAAGCAGACCAATTTGATTTATTTTTAAATAATTTTATCCATGAAGTTCAATGGACCATTTTCAGAAATTAATAAATTAGGCACATCTGACGGGACTTTGGGGCGGGGGTCAACTGAATTTTTATGCTTGATCTGGGCTGCCCTGCACTGGAACCTTCTACAGGTATCACATCTATTGATTTTTTTTAAAGCAAGTCTAATTTTTAAAATTTATTTATTTTTATTTAATGCATATGAGTGTTTAGTCTGCATATATATAAGTGTGTTCATGTTGTGTCATGCTCAGGGAGGCCAGAAGACAGTGTCTGAGCCTCTGGAATTGGAGTTACCAACAGTTGTTAGCACCATGTGGCTGCTGCAAACTAAACATGGTCCACTGCAAGAGCAGCCATTGCTCTTAACCACTAAGCCATCCTTCTAGTCTTAATTTTCAAAAACAATTTTAAAATAGAAAATGTGCATTATATTAGTAGCCCTTGCATTGTTGTCACTATGATGCCTGACAGAAATAGTGGGAGGAGGGAGGATTTGTTTTGGCTCCAAGTTCCAGAGGGTTTCCATCTGGTGGAGGCAGGAGCATGTGATAGAGGCTGCTCTCATCATGACAGACCAGGAAGCAGAGTACAAGGAAGGAACCAGGGACTGCCATAGCCTTTAAAGGCTCACTCTGGTGACCTTCTGCCAGGTGGGCCCCAACTCCTCAAGGTTCTGAAGGCTCTCAACATCATACTGGGGAACAAATGTGCAAACTGCAGCTGTGGGGTTTCAGATCCAAACCTCACAGACACGGTGGAACACCTATTTGGAAAAGCAGCAGCGTTCTGGTAACTTTCTAAGTCAAAGGTTTTTATGGTAACTAAGTGATTTCACTTTCAGAATGTCCTTATTTTGTTTTGCTGAGTTTGCATTCTATTTTTCTGAGAAGAGATGAGGCAGCCCACCATTTAACATCTGAAAACTGAGACTGAGACCAGAGGAAGAGGCTTACAAGAAACTGTGCAACTAACATGGAAGGAGAAATGTGCTGGCCTGGACCTTCACCCACAGACCAGGCCATGTGTGTAGTTTTCTTCATGAACATGGGATCTGAGGGTTGTTAATGTGATTCACTCTTCAAGGCTAAACATGTTTCATATTCTATCACTACAAAAGCAACCAAAAATAGATATTCTAAAAGTATAAGTCTGAGGAGTTAAAGACTGATCCAGGATGCACCCTTACATTAGTATCAAAGGGGATTCTATTTGCTTCTATGTGGGAAACCTAGCAGGACTCAGCAGACCATACAAGAAGTCCCAGAAAGCTTTCCAAGTAGGAAGGAGGAAACACATGAGCTCTTTTTCCAAGTCCTAGTCCTCAACCACAGTGGTCAGCAAGAGAGCAGAGACCAGCGACTGCAGCATCCAGACAAATAATGCATGAAAGAAGCTGGTTGGCAGAGAAAGGCCTGGAAGTACTTTCTGCCCTGGAGCATGTGTGAGAAAAGCCTGTCCTATATCAACATGGGAGGCAGGTGCTAAGTAGATGTAAATGTCTTATAAAGAGTTATAAAACTCCTGGGTGTTTTCAGAACTCATGCTTTCCCCTCAGCCCACTAGCCCACCCCTGTTCTCCACAGTGCTTTCTCTTTCTTAATAAACTGTCTCTAGTCCTATTTCTAACTATTGGACACGATGTCCCTTTGCCATGGGACACAAGAACCTGGATATTTCAACAGGTGCCTCTGGGACATTCTGGTGGGCTCCCTGGGGCTCAGAGTCAGGCCTATAATAGTGGGTCCTGAATTTAGAATCCATTTTAATGCACAAGAGTCACTTTGCTAAAGACTTTGTTGTCTTTTCCTGCCCACTCTCACTATCCACACCCTGGAAGGCTGTGATATTAGGAACGGCAGCCTCCACATTCCTTCTAAAGTGAGATTCCATTTAGCAAATACTGTTGGTTCTGTTTGCATCCTACGTGGTGTTACAATCTGGCCCAGGTTCTGGAAGGGTCCACGCTGTAGTGGGCCAGTCACTTCCAGCCTTCTTCAGCAGACAGGGGAAGGTCCTTACTGAGCCAGCAGCTTACCTTACAGGGTAGGTGTGCTAACCTCATCCCTCCCCCTTATCTGAGAGTTGGCATATGTCTGGGCATGAGCATAGTTTGTGTGAAGCTATACACTGGCTCCTTATCTGTACTATGAGACAGCTGACAAAAGTACTCACAGGCATTCTCAGCAATGGTTGGGATAGCCTTAGGCTGTTCAACTTTACAAGCATTTGGTTCAATGGTGCCCTTCTAAAACTGAAACTTTTCCATTATGAAGGATAATCTGAGACTATATGAAATATAGAATACAAAATTTTAAAGCCACACAATCATATTCACTAAATAGCTAACTGAAATACACATTATTGGATGTCTATTCTTCACCCTTTAGTAGGAATTGAGCTTAAACAGAGGTACTCTAGTCCATTTTCAACCTTTTTTCAGAAGTCCTCTACAGACCCAGAGCTGCCCCTCAGCAGGGCAGATTTCTCTGATTCCAGGGCCTGCTGTGATGTGGTAGCTAGAGGCTTGCTGGACAGCCCTATCTCTGCCAAGTCCTGGTGAGGGGAGGGCCCTTGAAGAACATTTTCCGCATAGGACATCTTGTCTGTAGCAAATGACCATGGTGCATCACTAGTCTGCATTGCCAGTTTCCTAACATTAGAAGCAGAGAAGAAAGCTGGTTTCTACCTGTCAGAAGCTAGGACCGACTAAGTGCAGAGAGGCAGACCTTACAACACATAAACTAAGCAGAACTTTCACTGCCCTCTTGCTGCTCATTTCCACAATAAGGCTGCCTTTAGTTTCAGGGAATGTGCCCATCTCAAGATTGCTGTAATCTTCCTTTTCTGTACTTAGCACCTTGTGTGGTGTTTGTAGAGCATCAGTGTTTGTTGAGCAACTGAATTTTTGTCTTTATGAATGAAATGTCTGATTTGCTGGCAGGGCTGAGAGGCTGCTGCTCCCATGCAGCAGTGTCAGGGGTTTACTTTGTTTCTGCAAGTGCAGTGAGTCTGTAGTCTTGCTTCACCTATTTCGCACAGAGCCTCTGGGTGACCCTAAATCACCTTGCCTCTCTGGCATTTTATCTTGTCAAAATTCCTTTCATGGTTGTCGTTCCTGTCTATCTGGACTATCATTTGGGCCACTGACAAAGTACTTAATCCCCAAAGTCAATGTCCCTGGACTCAGTCCTTTCTCTTTGCTTGGGCTGACTTCTTGCAGTTCTGTTTGAGCTGTGCTGAGGTGACCTTGACCTCAGCAGCCCAGGGAAGTTTCCAGAGGCCATGACAGTGAGATGCACTGTCCTCCCAGAGGTCCTCTGAGCTACTGAGGACTCTGTTTCTGTGTGTGGACTTGATGTCACTTGGAAACAGGCAAAGGAGAGTTAAAAGGACAATGACCTCTGCTGTCCACAGGCTGGCTGCCCCCAGGGTCTTTGCAGCCTTGTTGAGAGAGAACAGGGCAGGAATGGAAAGCCCATGGATTCCCACTTGACTGCCACAGCATGCACCATGAAGCCCAGCACACTAACAGAAGAACATGCCCGAACTGTAGAACTGTGAAAGGGGAAAGGGGTCCACAGTGGCTTGTGATCCCCCAGGGGCACGCAGGGATCCGCCCCACAGCCCTGCGGGCTGCCATCTTGCTCAGCAAACTGAGGGTCTGCCTTGGCTTGCCATCTTCACCAGCCACATGTTTTCTCTCTCAGAGCACTTTAAGGTAATCTCCCTTCCCTTGCAGCTGCCACTGTCACTCATAGAAGTAAAGAAAGAGGGTGCTGGTGCCAGTAGATGGCAGTTCTGCTCAGGTGTCTGAGTTCCATACTGCTGGGCACTGCCCAGGTGCTGGTGCTGCTCCAAGCCTCATGCTCGGACTGGTGACTCCTTCTAACTGTGCTACACCTCAGAGGCCTGCGATTTTTCAGATGAAGAAAGTGAGGCTCTAAGAAGGTATTCTCAAGATCACACAGCTCTGAGAAGCAGAAAGAGTGGGTAAAGCCAACGCTGCAGACAGTGGAGCTGGAGAGCCAGGCAGTGGCTCCAGAGGACTGGTTTTCTCTACCCCTAGTCTCCACAGCCCTGTGACAGACTGATCCGGCCTCATACCCATCACTTCAGAAGAAGGTATCCAAAATGAAAACTTGGTAAGTCTGTGTATTGTTTTACTTTTGTTCTTGTTTTACCCTCTTCTAAGTACTTACTGTACACATGAAAGCACATTTTCCTGGGTTTTTATTTTTCAGATTTTTCTTTAGTAAAGGCAGGAGTGGATATTTGAGACAAGGTTTCATGTGGTCCTCTTTAGCCTTGAACTCCCAAGTAGCCAAGGATGACACTGAAGTCAAAATCCTCCAGCCTGCCTCGACCTTCCCAGTGCTGGAGTTGTAGGCTCAGGCCAGCTCACCCATCTCTGGGTGCTTTCCGTGTTGAAAGCCCGCCTCTTGGTGAGTCTAGCAGAAGCAGGTATCAGAATACATTCCATCCATTAAGGGAGCCAGTAGAATGCTAAAGTTGGTTCCAAAGATATTTTGAAGTGCTTTACAGGAAAGAAAAAATCATCCTAAGAATCTCACTGTAGAGGGCTGGACAGATGGCTCAGTGGTTAAGAGCACTGGTTGTTCTTACAGAAGACCCAGGTTTGAATCCCAGCACCTACATGGCCACTAACAACTGTCCATAACTCCAGTTCCAGGGGCTCTGATACCCTCTTCTGTGCTCTGCGGGCACTGCACAACATGGGTACATTTACACACATGCAGGCAATACACTCATACACATAAAATAAAAATAAATTTTAAAAGAGTCTCACTGTAGATGCAAAACTGTTGCTCGTGAAAATCATTTGAGATTTTGAAATCCTGAGGATGAAGCTCTTGTACTATTTTCTTATGGCCAGTCTAATAAACTACTTCAAATGCAGAGCTTAAAGTAATCCAACTTTATTCTTTTATAGTTCAGAAGTTCAGGAGATTAAAATGGGTAGGAGAGGACATATTCCTTCTGCAAGCTCTAGGAAAGAATCAGTTTCCTTCTCTTTTCCAGCTTCCAGAAGCTTCCAGCATTCCTTGGCTTGTGGCCCTTCCTCCAGGCACCTCAGACCAATAGCTTGTTACTTTCTCCAATCCCTGCTTCTGCCCTTAAGTCTCCTCTTTCTGACTCTGAGCCTCTTGCCTTCTTTATATAAGACCCATTGGTGATGACTGATCTTGGTTTTCAACTTGACTGGATTATGAGATACATAGGCTGGTAAAATGTACTTGAGTGTAATTTTCAAAGAGGATTTGATGAGAACAAGAGATAGAAACTAGTCAGGCAGCTTAGGGAGAGGGACCTGGATTCTGGTCTTTGGCTAGAAGCCAGAAATGTCTTTGGTTTTGTGCGGGCCAGAGGCCAGAATTGTCTGAAGGAGGCTGAGTTGCCTGCTGTTTCCTCATCTTTCTTCTCCTTTCACACAGCCCAGATAGACCCACTGCCTGGAAGCTATGCGTGAGGATGTGACAAATGCTAAGAAGAAGGGGGCTCCAACTGGACTGACCAGACCACAGCCTGACTAGCCAGCCACCCTACTCCTCAACCTAGAGATGCCTTAATCCCCAGACCCTCAGTGGCACCCCATCACTGGAACCCATCCTTGCTATACAAGGGCTCTGCTGGTGTCCTATCTCTTAAACTCCCTCCCAGCTATAAACCTGAAATAAATTATTTTTTAAAAATTCACATTCCCTATGGCCCATGAAATTCATTCTTTGAATTTTGGAGACAAGAACCCACCCAAAGCCATGGCCTTGAAGTGTTGTGTGACATGAACTTCTGGCACCCTAACTCCCAAGCTACGCCCAAACGCAGTGAGAAAGCCTCCTATTGTTATCACCAACAGATTAGTGTATGGGAAGGTGAGTGGGAAGGAAAGATCCACCCTCAATGTTGGCAGCAGCTTCCAACCAGCCACCCAAGTATAAAAAGTTCCCAAGTAAAAGCAGCATGGGTGGACCTGTCCTCTGTTTCTGAGTGTCTATCTAAGCTGCTGTGGCCCTCACCAACACAAGACTCCAGCTTCTTTGACTTTCCAGCATCGCCTTGATAGCAGCATCTCTCCAAGAACTTATAGTGGAAACTTCTAGCCTTTCAGCAGACGGGAACTCTTAAGGCCTCCAGCATCTTAGCTGCTTCATGAAGAAGGTCATTATTGGACTGCACAGCCCTTGCCATGTAAATCATGCAGGCTAATCTAACAACTCTCTGTCTGTCAGTCTGTCTGTCTCTGTTCTGTTCCTCTGTGGATCCCTTCCTGTCAACATCATCATATTCTTTGGGGCCCACCTAGATAACCCAGGATAATCCCACTTTGAGCTCCATAGCTTAGTTATACCTGCAAACTCTTTTGCCACACAGATTCTCAGAATACGGCCACACCATCTTTGGTAGGTTCTTCTCTAGAGGACCACACCACCACAGACACTGAATCAGGAGGTGTAGGAGAGGCAGGCAGCTGTATTTTCTTTGTTTAAACGCCTCCAGATGTTTCCATTGTGAAGTCATGTTGAAGAACCTCTGCCCTACATAATCACACAGTCTGGGTGACCTCATTAAACAGTGCTTCATTGAGAGGATGTGCTCCTACTGTCTTTGCTTTTGATTGTGTTAACATGCCGTCCCCACCAAGTGCTGCTCTTGAATATAGACTGTTTTGAGTTAAAAGTATTTGGAAAACAGCAGGTGAAGATCTCTTTGGCCTTCTTCTTAAAATAAGAGATGAAATATCCATGTGAAAGGTATCCTTCCTTTCCCAGGAGGAAAGTACCCTTCTTACCATGAAGGGAGGCTGAGCCAAGGGAGAGACAAGCAAACCTTAGACTCACCTCTACTTCTGATTACTTCTCTACCCACTTCATCATTCTATCCCAAGCTGCTGTGCCTTGTCACACTTTCATAATTTTATAATTGTCCAGTGTAGTTGATAAAGTCTAGCTCCAATTGCTCCTGCAGTATAGTTTTCAATAAACATGTATGTTCTTCTGTTGATCTGTCTTACATCAATTTAATTCTAAGGTGGACTTCCCTAAAAATAATGCTTGAGAGAGTAGAGGCAAGATTTTGCTCCCCTATGCCTTACTTGTAAATGTTGGATTATTTTTCTTAACCAACTAAATATTTTTATTAGATAATTTTCAAGTTAACAAAACTATACTATGATCAACATCTGCATTCATTTGCCCCTGTGCTTGAGGCTGCTCCTGCTCACTGAAACCTTGGCAAATCACTGTGGACTTTCATCATCACACAAAATGAAGCCAGGGTAATTCTTCGCTCTAGGGACAGTGGTGATAGTGGGAAAAGGTACAGGCTACATGATTGAGACACCATCTGTCAACATGACTGCTGTAGACTGGAGGGAGAGCCAGCCTCACATTTCCACAGCCAAGAATCATGGTCTGTGGACCACAAAAGCCTGAGGCTCGTAAATGCTGTTCAAATAACTAAAACAGAAATAACATCTCCATGCACATAACCACTCACCTATCCATCAACTATAGCTAAGGACTGAAAGTGGAGAGGCACTGTGAAAACAGTCGGCAAAGCCCTCCCTGGGAATCTTGGTGAGTTTCCAAGCACGTTAAGAACTCAGGCAGTAATTCTGTCACTGACCTGAGTTTACTGCATCTCACCCACAGCAGATCTAAGCACCTCTGGGTAAGCTCTTCCCCAGTAACTGGTAGCAAATGCCAACAGTACACCTGAGTTTATTGTAGTAGTTCTTGTCTTCTGATTGAAATACCAGAGCGTTCTTAAGTCTTAAAATATTCCTGGAAACTGAAAGGTCCGAGGAATGCTTCGGATGCTTAATGAAGATGGAGGTTAGACTCCTAGGGTCCTCTCGGATGCCACCCCCCCACCAAACACATACTTCTTAACTCTCATCCCTCTGCTCATTTGAGCAAACCTACCCTCTACATCTCAACCTGCTTGACCACTCTTTTCATCAGTTTCCTATTACTGAAGAAGACATAATCACAACTTCAGTGAGCCGGGAATCAAATTTCCTATGACCCTGGTTTCCAAATCTCCTTCAACCAGCAGAGCCAACTTTCCAAACAAAATCATTTGCAAAGACCAATATGTATGTCACAGAAATGGAAAGGCTGCTGTCCTGACAATGGGCATCATGATGCACCCTAGGATGGAGCTGCAGTTGGTTTTTATTATTTGATAACCCCATATCAAATAATAGAGTAAATTTTCTTACTTGATAATACTTATATATAGCCCCCAAACCAATCTGTATCATCCTTTTTGATCACTTGCAGACACCTGTGGATCAGTGAGAGAGTTAAGACACCCTATGTTCCTCCTATGCTGAGGCTGAGCAAGGCAAAAATCAGCTCTTTTGTTTTAGCACCTAAAGGCCTCCATGTGATTTACTTAGAATCCTGCATTTTTATTCTTTTGGCCTGTACTGTTACTGTATGAACTGGCCCCTGAATAGCACTGATGTGCTTGTAGCACTCTTGAGACCAAGGAGACAGAGAGCCTTGCATAGAAAATACTCCTATTGAAAAAACTCCATCCAGGCTCAGCTGCAATGCTTTGGGCCAGGACTTCAGTGTAATCAAGTCAACACCCTGTGTCAAGCAAGTTATCTCTAAACAGAAACTCACATAAAACAAAAGTGCATGCTAAACAATGAACAAAATATTCGTACTAGAAACTGACAGGAAACAAAGCTTCCATTTCCCTTAGGAGCAATGGTTCAGATCTCACTAAATTCAGTGCCTACCATGATTTTCTAAAAGTAACTACTGGACCTTGAGAGCTTGTTTGGAGGTTCTAGCAGGGGAGCACAGCTACTCGTATACCCTTGACCAAAGACCAGCCCTCCTCTATCGGGGAAGGTCGTCCTCTTCAATGGAGTGCGAGGCTTCGGGAGGGATGCACGTGGAGAGTTGGGTGAGGAAGGGAACACCAGCCTAGCCAGCCAGATCAGCCGAACCAACCCTGGCAATCAATGGGGTGACAGATGTCGCAGCCAGGTATTAGTAAGGGAGAAAGGGGGGAAATGGGGGCACTTTAAGAGGGAAAACCATGATGGAGGGGTGAGACAATGTGAGAGATAAACAATGCCTAGCTAGTTTTGAAAACCAGAGAGAACCATATTACTCCTACAACCTACTGACAAATTATACATAGCAGATCAAGAAATATATGTTTAGGTAAGGTTTATCTGAGAACAACTGGTCTTTGCCTAAGATTTATCTACTTAACACATAGTAATTAAAAATACCAGACTGGTGGAACTAACCTTCTTGGGTGTTTAACAGACATACTTTGAGGTCTATAATAATTTGGTCAGAGGGACATAAAGGACACGTTTTGCTCCTTGCCCTCCTAGGTCAACTAGTTCCAGGGGACCATGAGCATCTCTCAAAATGTCCTACAATGGTGCTGGGTCACCTGTCCTCTTGATCAAGGAGACCCTACAAGATGGACTTGAACCAGTGTCCAGTCTATAAAGAGGAGGGTCAACACAGAGGAATCA